>NC_031993.1:5283596-5361401 GCF_001879085.1 Nicotiana attenuata
ATATATATATATATATATATATATATATATATATATATATATATATATATATATATATATCCAACCATCAATTTTCCTTTTATATTAGCTAAAAATATAAAATTAGAAATAATTAAATATTAGTTAAAGTATATATTTAATTACAAGAATAATGAGGTAATATTAATGTTGACAAATCGGGCAAAGGAATAGTTTATACACAAGTAATCAATATTTTATTAAAAGTCGGGTAGTGAAGCATGAGGTTAAGCCAAGTGGCGTAGTGAGAAAATGCCACTTGGCACATTTAAGATAAAATCTAAACGACAAATCTAATCTATATATCTATATCTACAACACGTACCCCAGGATCAAAACAGTGAGGCCGATGCTCTTGCTAACTTAGGGTCATCGGTCGAAGACGATGAGCTTAATTCGGGGGCAGTCGTGCAACTCATTAGATCGATGGTGGAAGAAGGTCATGCCGAGATAAACTCTACGAGCCTGACTTGAGATTGGAGAAACAAATACGTAGAATATCTGAAGACTGGAAGACTGCCCTCGGATCCAAAAGAATCGAGAGCTATGCGTACGAAGGCAGCCTGGTTTAGCTTGTCCAAAGACAGAACCCTGTTCAGAAGAACGTTCGATGGCCCACTAGCGATATGTCTAGGACCAGGAGATACCGAGTACGTTCTAAGGAAAATTCACGAGGGCACCTGTGGAAATCATTCAGGCGCCGAATCATTGGTTCGAAAGGTGATCAGTGCCGGCTATTACTAGATTGACATGGAAAAGGACGCGAAGGAGATCATACGAAAATATGATGGATGCCAACGGCATACTCCGATGATTCACCAACCCGGGGAGCTGCTGCATTTGGTTTTGTCGCCATGGACATTCATGAAGTGGGGAATGGACATTGTCGGCCCCCTTCCATGGGCACCCGGTAAGGCTCAATTCATTTTGTTTGTGACTGACTATTCTTTTAAGTGGGTAGAAGCCCAGGCATACGAGAAGGAAGTCATTGATTTCATTTGGGACCACATCATATGTCGGTCCGGGATGCCGGCCGAGATTGTGTGCAACACCGGAAAATAATTCATCGGTAGCAAAGTAACCAAATTTCTTAAAGACCACAAGATCAAAAGGATCCTATCAACAACCTACCACCCTAGTGGGAACGGACAAGCCGAGAGGACCAACAAAACCATACTCCAGAACCTTAAAAAGAGATTGACCGATGCCAAAGAAAAATGGAAGGAAATCCTGCCCGAAGTCCTGTGGGCGCACCGTACGACCTCGAAGTCCAGTACCGAGGCCACTCCGGTCTCATTGCTTTACGGTGCCGAAGCTCTAATATCGGCCGAAGTCAGAGAACGAAGTATCAGATTCTGATATGCAACAAAGGAATCAAATGACGAGGCCATGAGTACGAGCCTGGAGCTATTGGACGAAAGGCGCGAAGCCACCCTCGTTCGGTTGGCTGCCCAAAAGCAACGGATCGAGAGATATTATAATAGAAGTCCAACCTTCGATACTTCAATGTCGGGGACTTAATATTAAGGAAGGTCACGCTGAACACGCGAAACCCAAACGAGGGAAAGTTGGGGCCGAACTAGGAGAGGCCATATCATATCATCGAAATTACCAAAAAGGGGTCCTACAAACATGGAAAGATGAACGACGAACTACTACCGAGCAATTGGAATATAACTCACTTGAAACGATATTACTGCTAAGGTACGGCCCCATTCGTTTTCTTTTACTTATATTTTGGACTAACGGTTGCAGGTAACCGACGAGGAGCAGTACAAAATTTTTAGGCCTGAAAGCATGTGTTGCACTCTTTTTCCCTTGAACCAGTTTTGTCCCAGATGGGTTTTCCGGCAAGGTTTTTAACGAGGCAACAGTAGATCATGCTAACTTAGAATTGAAGATCGGTCACGAATCGGTGTCGAAGATCACATTAACAATATCCGAGGCTTCTCCATAATCAACCTCGAATACTGGGGGACATTATCCTTGGATATCGACTTTAGCAAGGGAAGAAACTTTGTAACCGACGGGTCTCGATCGATAGTATTTATTGTAAGGGACAAACGGTCAAATGAAGCGTGCCCGCATATATTGCTCGAGCCCTGACACAAATCTTGTACACATGTGTAATTATGATGCACAAGAACAAAAAGAAGTCTTTTCCTTGCACATAAGTATCGTTGTCTTTTTAAGTTTTTCTTAAGAAATTCCCTACTTCCGATCTCCTAAAGGTATCGAGCCCAAGGTACACCTTAGTCCGAGTTCAAGCGATCACTCCCACCCGGGGACTGCTGTTCGAAACCAAACTCGGACGGTCCGAGTTATCAGAGCTCGGGGGCATAAGTCCTATTAGGTTATACCCGACTTTTACAGGCTAAGGCCACCCCCACTCGGGGACTGTCATCTTAGGCAAGCCCAAATAACTCGGTATAACGATATTAACACGGGGCAACACCCACTATAAAGGCTACGGCCATATAAACACGGCTCGGAGACGTTCGAGGATCATAACAAAAATCACAAGGCCTTAAAATTTCTTAATCGGTTCTAAAGGCTACCCTCGGTAGATTATGACTTAAAAAAAAGTCTATGTACTTTGGGGAAAAGCCTTTGGGTCTCACCGAACCCCCACGATGACTTGAAACGAAATAAAGTTGAAGGCAAGGTTTCTTCGAACCTCTAAAGAAAACCCAACTATTTCATGCTAAGGCATTTAGATCTTTGGAAATAAAAGTAAACAAGGCAAAGAGAAAATTCGACAACTGTTGAAGGGAAAAAGCCTTATATTCATAATCAAAAATTCTTTTTACAAGGGACAAACAACCCGATGAAATTTTTTACAAAGTCCAGACGGCCTCAACAAAAATACAAAAAACAAAAACATCTAAAGGCCTAATTGGCCTAGTCTTCGTCGGGGGTAACATCATCACACTCGAGATCTCCGCCATCCTCGGACTCGCCCAAATATTAGGAATCCTCGTCATCTTCGGGATAGGCCAATTTTTTGGCCTCGGCTTCGAGCTCTTTGGCACTCTCAATCTCAGCTGATAAGTCAAAAACCCGAGCATGAATTTCCTCAAGGGCTTCCCTTCGAGATTGCCACTTAGCGTGCTCGATGATGTCTTTTTCTCGAACCTGAGCCACCTCGGCATCGACCTTATAAACGGCCACCATCTCTTCGGCATCAACTTTAATTACTCTGGCCTTCAACTTGACCGTTTCAAGTTCCTTGACCAGATTCTCTCGATCGGAAGTGGACAACCTCAACTGGGACTGGAGCTCCTCGATCTTTTTGGCCTGCACCATGGACTTCTCCTTTACAGCCGGTCAGTTGTGCTTGGGTGGTCTCCTTTTCTTAGGCCAGGCGGTCCATGTTCTTTTTCCATTCTTCTGCCTCGGCCTTTACCGCGTCTACCTCGGCCTGGAGCTGTCCGATCTGGTCAAGCTTATGTTGGACCTACGGGTTCGGACCGTTAGCCACCGAATCTGACTTATTGTCACTAACCTCAAACACTCTTCTTACATGCTCGACCAGGTCAGCATGCTCCTTCCAGGCCGCCTCCAGCTCAGCTTGAAGTACCTTGACCTTCCCTTCACGTTGCTCACTGAGAAGCTTGTAAGCATCCCTCTTCTCGATGAGCTCCCGCGTCTCGGCCTCGTGATGGTTTAACTCTTCTAGATATCGGAGAAAAGTCTCGTGATGAAGCTCCGAGGCCTACAAACACAAAGGAAAAGGTTACGATTATTCATGACTCAATCTAAGTACATAATAGAAAAATTGTCAAGGGGCATTCAAAGTTACCTGTTTTAACGCCTGTTGGCTTCGTTGTACAGGTAGCGCGCTTCCACCTCGTTCATATCGCTTGATCCTCTTCGTTCACTAGGCACCGAAGATAACTTGCAATCCCCACAGGGGCAGAGAGGACCAAAGCATCCTCCGGAATAGACATAATAATTGACCTTTTCCGGCCAGGATCTACACTCGAAGCTGGAAACCAGTTCACTAAATTCGAATTTGAAGAAGGCCCACTGGTTCCCGAAGACGGACTCTTCTTTGGTACCAGTAAGTCACCCATCCTGGTGACGTCCTCCGAGGCGGAAGAATCTAAACCATCAAAGAAATGGTTAAAGGGGTGTGCTACCCCTTGGGGCCCCTCAGTTGGGCGTTCTTTTAGCGATTGGGTGTCGTGGATCATGGAGTCGGTAAATAAGGGTGAATCGGAGAGGTATATCACCCCAAGTGCATCCTTCGGGGCATTATCCTCCGCCCGAGAAGCACCAGCCGCAGTATCTTGGTCGGCCTCCCTAACATGGGGCAAAACGACCTCACCCCTCTCTGGTTCGGAGGCATCAGCCACTGCCCCCTGAATAGACCCCTGCTTTGAGGCAATACAATGTTGCCTCGCACGCGGGCCACTAGTTTGGAAGTTTCTTCTCTTCGGACTCATCCCTCAGCCGATGGACTAAGTCCGATGGGAGCTCTCGAGCGCTGGTGCTTTCCTTGGATTTGTGCACTCACCTCCTTTACTGTTTTTCTTCTCTGAGTTCGAAGAACTCGGAAGCCTTCTCCTCTTCTTATCCTCGCCCTAACTCGGAGCAGGGGACTCGGCAGGGCTATCCTCATTGCCGGATGGAGGCCTCACTGCAACATCCTTTCTAAGGCCTACAAAGAAAAAAGAAATAAGTAAGGCAGCACGAAAGAAACCCAAGTATTGTCCACTCAAGGAAGGAATCTCATCGTGAGAATGGGCCTCCTACCGGCACTTTGAAAGTTCGCGCCATGCGCGCTCGAAATACGGTTTCTTACAGACGATGCCCTCGACCCACTCCTCGAGTCGAGGAATTGTATCTAGAACCCAAGCAACAGGTGCATCGCCACCAAACATCGGTAGGAAAAGGGAAAAAGAGAGCAAAAATATTAAATTCTGGGAAAAATAGAACTTTACTTACGTTTTGTGTTCCACTCTTCGGGGAATGGCATGTTCTTGGCCGGGATCAGGTCCGAGGTCCTCACTCGGACAAATCGGCCTAGCCAACCTCGGTCTCGATCTTTATCAATGCTCGCGAACGGGGCTTTAGTAGCCCCGCGCGCAAGTTTAATCAGTCCCCCTTCCCCCCGGAAGAATCGGGGACTGTATAGGCGCATCAGATGATCAACGATGAACGGACATCCGTCAATCTTGCTCACGAAGAATCAGAGGAGAATAACTATCCTCTAGAACGAGGGGTGGATCTGACCAAGGCACACCTTGTTCCTTTTGCAGAACTGGATGATCATCGGGTCCAACATGCCCAGCGTAAAGAGATAAGTGTAAATACTCAAGTATCTCTCAACGTGAGTAGTGATTAGGGCCGTGCATAATTTGGTAAATACTGAATTACCCTAGCGAAACCGAAAATTTTGGTATTTGGTATTCGATATTTGGTATTCGGTATGGTATTTGATTTAAGTTTTAAGAGAAAATTAGTATTAGGTATGGTATTTTGTATTTTAAAATGAAATACCGAAATATATATTATGTTACACAATACACATATTATTAATTATATCATAAATACAAAAAAACTAATATTTTACTTTTCTTATTCTCTAAGTTCATCAATTAAATCTAAGCAAGTATAAGACATTTTTAATGATCAATTTAATCCTTTATGTTCAGTTTTCTCTCTTTGGGTTGATATTTGTTGGTTTTGGACAAAACTTTTGTCAACAACGTTTTTAGTTTTGTACTTTTGAGTTCTTTGATTAAGAATATTACAGTCTATGATTCTATGCACTAGTTAATATTCAAAATGAATAATCGGAAGTTACTGAATCGAATAAACCGAAATTGAAAGGGGAAAACCGAATCATACCAAATTTAATTAGGTACGGTATTGGTATAGCATTTTAAGAAACCGAATACCGAAAATACCGAACCGAAATGTCAAAAATATAGTACCGTACCGACCGACGAACACCCCTAGAAGTGATATCTTCTTCGGGCCCGAACCATCACGTCTTTTCAGGCGCAATTATAGTCCTTTATGACCGTAGGGAGGATATCTTCGGTGATTGAGAAAATATACCTCGATACCTTTTCACCCCGGCTCGAAACGGGTGAAGGTTTCTCAACTTTGAAGTCGGCGGTCATCGAGAACCCGCCATGAATAAACGCGTCAATAGAAAGCTCCGCCGCTGGTTCCTCGCCGACCGGCCGGGAAGAAGAAGCGGTTTCTTTTAGAGGGACTGTCTTAGAAGTTTTTGCCATTTTTGGATAAAGATGAAGAAGATGAAGTTAAAAGGGAACGCTTAATGGTTTAAATAAGCGAGAATTCATACAAAGCTCTCAAGAAATCTGGGTACAAGTGCTAGAAAGTGCAAAGATTTTTTAGAACAAGAGTAGGAAAGGTTTGAATGTAAAGTTTGAATGAATGAAGGAGGGGTTATTTGTAATCTTCAAATGACGGTTCAAAACCAGGAGTGGCCGACCAGCAACTAACGAGTATTTAATACCATTAAGACATGATTGACGAGACGTTTCGCTCATTTTGTCATTTCTAACATGGGGTATCGAGGCGAGAATCGGGAATTCATATCGTTTCTCGTCGTTTAATTTCCGAAAAACGAAGGGATTATCTGTATACGGTCGAAATCGGGCTCGTCTATTGGTTGACAGATCGGGATTGAAACACGAACAGTTGAAGATCGACCTCGGGTTCCACAAACTAGGACACAAGGTCAGAATGCCCGTCTTCAAGGACATCGAGTCCGTGACCCCGGGATTGACCCTAACATCGAATGAGCTCGAGGAAGCATTGTCAGAACGGATAACAGAAGGCCGAAATATCCGTAACCGGTCGGGTATCACAGCGGGAATCTTGGCACGTATCAATGAGAAACCGGTTAATTAGTGAATCATGAGATTTTTTACCTTTTATAGAATTGTACCTAAAGTAGGACTCACCTACTATATAAAGGGGGTCTGATTATTTGTAAAGCACATGCAACAATCATTCAAAAGCAATATACTGTTATTTCTCTTTAAGTTCTTATTCAACTGTGATCGAAGTGCATCCTGTTCAAGGAGGACCCTCCTCCCAAGGCTGTTACTGTCTAATTCGTGTGGTTTGAACTTATTTTATCATACTTTATTCTAATTGTAATTTAATTTATCGCCTTGTGTCAATATCCATATATCCTTAAAACCACTTAGAAATTCAGTTATTATCCGATTTTAGGGTAAACAAACATTGACCACATAATCAATTGCAAGTACTAAGTTCAAGGGGCTGAATTGTTACTGATATAGAAAAAGAAAACATGTTATCTTGAAGGTTTAAACTTTAAGGTAATTTGCACATAGTCCAAATAACTCAAATTAAAATTTGATATTTGTGTCCGCGCATCGCGCGAATACTAATAGTAATACTGGTAAAAAGTTGACACATTAGTCTCTGTCACAAAAAGACACAAAAAAACCCCAAAATCAACAAATTAGTCTTTGCTAATTAAGTATTGCCGGAAACAACATACATCCGGCCCAAAATATAAGTAGGAGTGGATTATCATAATTCAAATGAAGCACGCGAACTGATAGTAAATGGAAAAATTGGGTGAACAGAAACTAAATTGACCTTACACTCTTAAATTTCCGTTTTTGGACACTCTTAAGAAGACGAAGTCAGTTTTTTGTATAATTATGTATAATCTTGTATAATAGTGTATATGAGTGTATAAACGCATCTTATACACTATTATACACTTATACACCTTTATACAAGCGTCTGTAGACGAACTTCTTCCACGATTTTCTGTTGCAATTCTTGTTCAAAATCAGTCCAAATCTTCATTAAATGACTTCAAATTTTATATACAACCTCCTTATACTATTTCTAACAATTCTAGATAATACTCACTCCAAATTTCTCACAAAATCATATTCGGAATCTAAACCCACATATTTAAGCTTGTTAAAAATCTAATCTTCACCACTCAAATGGATTTGGTTTGTTGAACTAATATTTGAGTTACAGTTACTGATTCGAAAATTAACTTAAAAGCTTGAGCAATCTTTTTAAAAATTAAATAGTAATTTTGAGAACCTATTGGAGTTGGATGTTGAATCTTAGCCTATTATTTTGGACTAGTTGGTTGTAAATTAAAATATGGGTTATAAAATTGAAAAGTGTCAATTGTTCGTTTGTGAAATTTTTCCTATAATCTATGGATACCGACTAGAAAAAATTAAACAGAAAATCTTACCGGCTATTTGTGTAATGACCCTAATAAATACTTTATAACCTCTATCCTTTTTATATTCAGATGAGTTGGTAAAGAATATTAATTTGTTATTGGGGTTTTCGTTCTTCTCTTTTATGTTACTATCCATGCGAGCCGGGCTGATATTGACCAAAAAGATACCCTCCTCGAAAGGGCCTGAAATCAAAGACCCAGTCAGGGATAGAGTTGAGAATGACATTAAAATTGATATACAAAAATGTTTGTCACACAATAATAATTATTTACATAATTATCTGAAAACTATTTATTTAGCTATGTAATTATACATGTACAACCAAAGATGACACATAATTACACTGTAATTACATTATGAAAATAAACAAACCATTGTAATTATTATATCATATAATTATCAGGTTGTATAATTACTAAAATAGTAACTACACTACTAATTATTTACACAGAGCTTTTCAAACAAACCATGAATGTCAGGGGCGGATTTACGCTTACCGAAGCGGTATCACGCGACACCGCTTCGTCGGAAAATTTTACTAAATATATGTATTTATACTGTACGGAAACAGATAAGTGGGAAAAAATGACACCACTTGACATAAATTGTGTCCAGGTGTGCTGGTAATGTGCTTGTTTTTTCTCTAAGAGGTCAAAGGTTCAAACCTCAACTAGCACATTTTTCTTTTGCAAATACTGAGGACCTTTTGTAACTTGACTCAACTATTTCTTGTCTAAAGGTATGATAATTAAAGTTATATTTCAATTCTTTTATAAATTTCAACATCGCTTACAAAATTTTTTGCGTACGCCCCTGATGAATGTAATACTATAAAATAATAAACTAAATATTAAGTAATGTAAAAAAGTTTTTCAAAGTTCCTCATTCACGCCCCGTCGTTCTGGAGGAGTTCGTCATTCATGAATTGCGTCTCTGCCTTTCCCATTTAGTCAAAAAGGTTTCTTTTTTTCTCTTCCGTTTTGTGATTTCTATGAAACTACTAAATTAACTTATTAGTTAAGCTCATACTGCCTTTCTGATTTGTGTTAGATGCACGTTGTGGACTAATTGGGACTTGTTGTCAGGACTGATTTTAAGATTCTCTATTGATTGATTCAATAATGCAACTTAGGAGTTGATCAAATCCATCTATAGATTTGTTTACCTCGAAAATACGAGTAACAATTAAACTTGATTTATGGTTTTAAAGATATGTGATTTAATTCAATACTAATTAATAACCAAGAAATCTGAAGTATAAATGAAAGAAATAAGTAAAATCAAACCAGTATGTAAGCCAGTCTCGACCTCGAGCTAAGGTGACCTCGAAGTGAATCAAGAACAGCTAAGCAAGAATGATAAAGTTAAAGGACAGTTCTGATGAACAATGAGCGAGAACGTAAGAGAGTATATTCTTTGCCAATGATTGATGATCGTTACAAATTATTGGGGTCCCCTTTATATAATAGGGGAACCCTAAATAAGGTACATTTTTATTTACAGTAAAGAATCTTATTGGGACAGATGTCTAACCGCCTAGTACGGATTCGTAAAATCTATTCCAAGATTTATGCCACGATCTTGGGGACGTGGCAAGAATCTTGCTCATTCTGTTACAAATCCATAACGGCATTATCTCGAGGCTGGTCATATTAGGCTCCGATGTTCCTCGAACACTTAGTTCTTCGAGCCTCGTACTCCGTCCTCAGGCTCAAACTCGGTCCATAGTGAGTCTATTCCTCGACGCGAGCCTTCTATTCCTCGATACGAGCCTTCGAGCCCACAAAATCGGGGACACCTGATTTCACCGTATACAGATACTCCCCGCATTTCTTAGAGTAAAATGATAAGAAACGATTTGAACCTCGATTTTTCGAAGTCTCTGATCATGACGCCATTCCCATGACGTAGGCGCTCGAAGTGACCGAAACGTCCCATCGGTTCGCTTCCCAAAATATTAAATGCGTGCCAGTAATGGTCGTCCACTAGCGCCGCCGAACTGTCGTCGCTTATCCATAAATATAAGACTCCTTTTTGAGTTAAGAACTTTATTTCTTCATTGCATTCTCTCTGATCCCTTCTTCTCTTCATCTCTTTCTCTCACCACCTGCTTCCACCGCCCTTGAAGTGCCGGAAAATGCCAAGATCCGCCACCTTCCGCATCTTTTAACTTAAAACCATGGCAAAAACCTCTAAAACAGTTCCTCAAAAAGAGAGGCTTCTTCTTCCTCTTCTCGGCCGGCCAAACTTGTGGTGCCGGCCCTTCATGAGATCATTCCCGGCCCCTGTGTGATAAAGAAGGATTTCAACATTAAAAATCCCCCCAATATCCCAGGCCGATGCGAACATGTATCTCGATACATTAGTTCGATATCAAAGAATCATCTCAAGGCCATGAAGAAGGACTGTGGCTGGGGAGACGAGGTCATGGTACAGATCCCCGACCCCGAGGAGAGCATCACTACTCATGTGGAGGGGTTCTTAAGTGTTTACACTTACCCCTTCACACTGGGCCCCCTTGATCCAGTAGTGATTTACTTTTGCAAAAGGTACGAGGTTACTCTCAGCCAGATCCATCCCCCCTTTTGGCGCATCGTGATTATGCCGCGCTACTTCTCCAGCAAGGCCGGGGGATTAGAGTTTACCCTCAACCATCTCATTTGGCTGTATCGGCCTCAGCTGTTTCGAGGGATGATCAAGCTTCAACGTCGATCAAAAAAAGCCTTCTTTGCTAGTAACGATGAGGATAAAGATCGAGGCTGGATGAGCCGGTTCGTCAGAGTGAGGACCTCAGACGTCATCCCTAGGGAAAAAATGCCATTCCCGGAGAAATGGAACTTCAAACGTAAGTGAAGTCCTTTTCCAAATACCCTCTCATATTCCACTTCCGAGTTTCATAATGCCTATAACTTTTTTGCAGTTGTTGCTTAGATGCCCCATGCGATCCCCGACCTTGAGGACTAGGTCCGAAAATTAGCTGCAACCTCCTCGTATGATGAACGCAAATGGCATGACTTATCGAGGGGAAAATGGGAGGCCAAGCACCACCGTTAGTTCTTCTCCCAGGTTTTCTGATGTTTTCCTTTTACTGGAGATGTTTTCCACACTTACGCTTATCTATGCAGGCATTGGAGATGTCTCTGAAATGAGGCCAGCCCCGCCCGGGGAAGAGACCGAGTCCCCAATTCCAAAATCAGGGAAAGACAACAAGAGAAAAAGGGCTTCGAAGCCCGAAGACCCCCAGGATGAGAGGTCCCTTATTCGGAAGCCAAGGAGGAAATTTATTCATGTGGATGTAGATTCGGCCCTCCAATTTCTGGACGATGAAGAAAATAAGGCCGTAGAATCGGCGCTGGTGCCCCGAACTAGGAAACCGGTCGAGGCCGCCAAGCCCTCCGAACTAGAGACCTTGCCTCGTGGTGAGGGAACTCCTAAGAAAGACTCGGGCAAAGCCCTCGAGTCCCCTGAGGTCGAGATCATTCCGCTGCCTTCAACAAGTACACCGGAGGGGACAAGTGCCGAGAACCCCGAAGCTAATCAGAGCTCCCCGAGTGAGGGGGGGCCGTGACAATAGGTCACTCCCCTTCTCTACCATCTTATTCTGAGGACGAGATAAAGGACGCTCGAGCTCTAGCAAGGTCCTCGAAGAAGATCCTTTTCAGGATTGTTTCACTAGGGTCGATAATGCTGCCGACCTTAATGACGCATCCACCCTCTTCGAAGAGGCTCATCGTCTCTTCTCTCGGGTAAACACTAACTTTTATTTGTTGTAATTTTTTCTTCTTCCCTTCTCTTGACTGATATCTCTTTGTTTTTTGCGTAGGCCATCATCAAGTTCAGGGCCGAGCTGATCCAATGTGAGGCCGAGCTCAGGAAGTCTTCGGATGAGGAGAAGGCCTTGAGGCTCCTTTGTAGCCAAAAGGAGGAGGAGCTCAAGGACCTCCGGGCTGATTTGGCCAAAGCTCGCAAAAATGAGGCCGAGCTAGACAAGAAGGTAACCGTGATTTTGAAAGAGTGTGGTCTTCTTGGCCTTACTGCGGAGGCTAAAACTTCAATGTCTCAGTTGCAGCAAAAGTTGGAGATGATCGGGCAGCTCCAGGGCGAGGTCGATCAGGTTAAGACTGACTGCCACCGATGGAAAGAGAACATGGGCCGGCTTGCTGCTAATAAAGAGGCTGCTCTAGCCCAACTGGCCTCGGCTGAGACTTAGCTCCGAGGTATTAAAGTGAAAAATCTGGCCCAGACCAAGAAGATCGGGGAGCTCGAGGCAAACTTGCTGAAGCCGGGGCCGAAGTTGCTGAAGCTAGGGTCGAAGTGGAGAGGACGAAGGCCACGGCTGATAAAACCATCGCCGTGTACTTAAGGGACGCTGAGGCTGTTCAACCAAAGCTAAGGGAGGCCTCTGACTGGGAAAAATGGAGTAATGATTTGGCCAAGTGCCAGTCCCGGAGGGAGACCCTCGAAGAAATCCATGCCCGAGGTTTCGACCTCACTGCAGAGATAGCCCAAGCGAAGGCGCTGGAAACCGATGCCAGTTTTCTTGTTTCTTCCGATGATGAAGATGTTGTTAGTGGCTCTGAGAGCGGGGGAGATGAGGATGGAATCCCTGAGGAGGAGGTTCCCGAAGATGTGGCTCCCGAGGATGTGGCTTTCAAAGACGTGGTTCCTGAGGGTGTGGCCCCCAAAGTAGATTAGGTTCTTAGAGTTTTGTCTTTGTTTCTTTGTTTTATGGTAAGGCCCCTCTTGGGTACTGAAATACCCTTTATAAATATAAATAATTTCCTTTGCTTTATCTCCGATTTGTATTGAATTCTGCTTTGTCTTCATTTTGTAAAATTTTTTGATAACTTCAATGATCAAGTGAACATTGGCTCGGATTATGAATATAACAAACCCTTAGGTTTTTTAATGATCAATGGGCGATCTTTGAACTTATAACAGAATACCTCTTAAAGTTTGTGTTAATCCTCGAGCTAAGCTTAAGTCGATTTGATGCGAGCTCGGGATTATGGGACTCTTGAGTCCAAGTTGAGTGAGAACAGGGTCTCGAACTCTGCATGCTTCGGCCCTTAGGCTCTATTATATTGGCCCTAAAGCTCTTTTAGGTCAGCCCTTAGGATCTTTAAGTTGGGCCAATTCGGCCTCTAAGACGGCTATAATTTTTCCCTCTTTTCGGCTAAAAGACTTAGTGAAAATTTCTTTATGCCTTAGCATGTGTTTTTGTATCCGTCGGGTTTTTTGAAGGTTCAATCGATCGGAGCCCCATTTGTATTCCATTTGTGTTACGATAATCTTTACACCTCTTGAGGCTTTTTCGAAGGCTCATGTTATCGAAGCCTTTAAATTATTCGAGGGGCTAATTTTATCGAAGCCCTTTTTTATTTGCTTTTGCCGAGGGTAGCCTAGTTTAACCGGTTTTTCAAAGTATTTGAAGGCCTTTAATTTGTGGCGGAAGTCGGATGTCTCCGAGCCGCGTTAATTCGACCGTAGCCTTTTATATGACCATAGTCTTTAATATGGCCGTAGCCTTCGGGTATGTCTCTTGGACTTGTTTGCCGATAACCTTTCGAACTTGTTCGAAAGGTTAGTCCCCGAGTATGATGGCCTTGGCCTTTATGTCGAGGGGATGCCTCTTTGAGGTCTTATGAATTCGAGTTTGGATGACTCAAATGTGTTGACTGTCGATGACAGTCCCCGAGTATTCGAGGTGTATTCGTGCTTTGGCTCTTGAGCTGTTTCCCGCAAGATTACAAGTATGATGTTCGTATAGTAGCAAATTGACATGAAGTGTTTTGATATAGAAAGAATGCTTCTTTGAATAATTGATACATGCGTACATGTTTTGCCGTTGGGGCTCGACTATTCTACATGGACACGGTTCATCTGTCCGTTTGGCCCATTACAAAGTATTCCTATCGAGTCCCTCTTTGGTGTGAAGTATTTTCCTCGAAAATATCATCTCCGAGGGTGATGCCCCCCAGTATTCGAGGTTGATTGAAAAGAAGCCTTAGATACTGTTGAGTTCTCCTTAGGTAGCACATAGTTGTTGCCTCGTCAAAAACCTCGCCGGTAAAACCCATTTGGGACAAAATCCAATCTAAGGAAAAAAGAGTGCAACACGTGCTTTAAAACCTAGGGTCTTCGTGTAAAAAGGTGCCCTCGATATCTTCGATCGAACACCTGCAATGGGTTAGTTTTAAATTCAAAAGGACAAAAGGAGAAAGTCATACCTTAACAGTAGTATCGTTTGAGTAGTGATATATTCCAATTTTTCAGCAGTTGTTCGCCTCCCATCGTGCCAAGTTTGTAAGATCCTTTACCGACAACTCCGATGACTCGGTACGGTTGATAGGAGACGGTAATTATGTAATTTAGATACTGTTACACTCTAATATGGCCACACTTTATCAATGTTTGAATGTTAAAAGATAACAAAATGCTCTAATTAAGAGTTTTACATTTTGCAGGAGCCACTCCGAGCTAGGAGGAAGCTAAAGAGTGTTTTGGAGTCAATATGGAGTGTGAAAGGCCAATCGAAGGATAGCACGGTCGAAAAGGAGAAAGAAGAGCAAGTGCCAGCTCCGCGGTCAGATCCGCGGCCGCGGACAGAACATAGGCAAAATCTGCGGTCAGATCCGCGGTCCATCCGCAGTCGCGGAAGAGCTGACGGAAGCCAATAACCCAGGGTCAATTATGTATTTTCCAGGGCGACTAACCTAAACCTATATCTAATTCGTCCAAAAGAGAGGGAGAGCTATTTTTAGAGAGATTTTGAAGGCAAGAACATGGAGAAAAGACAGAGAATTTCCTTAGAGTTTTTATCTTCTTCTTTTTAATTCTGTTGTTGATTATGACTTTATATAGCAAATTTTTATCCATTAGCATGAGCAGCTAAACCCGTCATCTAGGGTTGATAGAACCAATTGTTGGATGAAGTCTTGACTCTGTTTTGATATAATTGAGCCGTTTTTACTCTATGATTGTTCAACTACGTGTTGTCTTGTGATTAATTGAAAGGGCCCTTGATTAATCGTGCCTAGTTATCTTGTGTTGCTTGAGAAAGAACACTTGGTTAGATTGTTGTTGAACAACACCACTTTCGGGTAAGTTAAGAGATTAATTACTTGAATTTAAAAGCAGGGTTAGAGATAACGAAGCTTTGGTGGGATAATTCTGAGTTGCATAAATTGTTAACTAGAGTAGTTCGAGAGAATGCTTCTAGTAAATTATCGTAATTGATCGAGAGATAATTGCGGTAACCCAGAACTCATGTTTCTTATAGAGTGTTACGGCGAGATTATAGTTAACGTGTCAGGAATTAATCCGACAATTGGGGAAACCAATAACCCTAGACCATTTTACCATTGAATTCAACTCTATTCTTGATTACTGCTAGTTTTATTGTCATTTTTCCCTAGTTAACTAAATTCTACTCATTATCCATTAAAAATCTTGCATCCGGGAATTGTTTGAGCTATTCATTAGCAATGTTAAAAGTTGAAGTAAATAGGTTAGTTCCTTGTGGGATTCGACTTCGGACTTGAACTGGATTATATTTGCAGCGACCGCTTAGTCCTTTTTATAAGGCATAGTTGAGCGTGATCAAATTTGGGCGCCGTTGCCGGGGAAGTAACGGTGTTATTTATTGCAACTTGGAAGAATTGCTAGGCTTATTAGTTTAAATCAATTTTCTGTGGTGTTGAAAATATTTCCATTGAAATTCTCACGTTTGAACTCTTCTGTGACTCAAGTGCATGCCTAGAAGCTCTTTGAGAACTGGTGAACTCTTTGAAGGACTCTCAGATCCCGAGAAAGCATTCTGGACATTGAATCGGGCTAACAAAAAGAGCAAACAGCTGAAACAAAACGAACAAATTGAAATTGAAATGGGTGACGTAGATGACGTCAATGGGAACAACAGGAATGATCGAGATGACCCAAACGTCAGAGTGGTAGCACCTCTTGTGCCGGAAGCTGCTCTTAATTATTGGGGGCAACCAACTGCTGATAACCTGGCCACAGCAATTGCGGTTCCTCAAATACAAGCGGAGACATTCCAGATTACCAACAACATGCTGCACCTGTTGCAGAATAAATGGGTTTTCTCCGGGTCAAACATCGAAGACCCGCAACAACATCTGAATAACTTTCTATCAATATGGGTCACTCAAAGACAACCGAATGTGACTCCTGAGGCAATCAAATTATTACTTTTCCCATTCTCAGTGACTACTGAGGCTCAAACCTGGCTGAATTCACTCCCAAGAACTCCATTGCTACTTGGGAGGAACTAGTCAAGTAGTTCTTAAATAAGTTTTATCCACCCAACAAAACTGCGAGGCAGATTGATGAGATATTGCAATTCAGGCAGATACCGACTGAGACTTTGCAAGAAACCTGGGAGAGGTTTAAGGGTATGTTGGTGAAGTGTCCTCACCATGGCATTCTGGATCAGATGCTGGGACAGAGATTCTATATGGGTTTGGCTGACAGTCTGAAGGCCAATGTAGATGCTTCTGCCGGGGGTGCATTCTTGAGCAAAACATTCACAAAGTGTAAGATTCTTCTTGACAAGATGTCTCAAAATTCAGGCTGGATGACGGGAGACACAACACTCACTCTAATAGTGCATTTTGTCGCTCTTGACCCAAACAACACAAATACAGAAAACATAGCCACTCTTATGACCCAGATGAGCTTGCTGACAAAGAAAATCGATAAGATGGGTACGAAACAGGTGCACATTGTTGATACTACAAATGGAGGCTT
Organism: Nicotiana attenuata; assembly: GCF_001879085.1. Lineage (NCBI taxonomy): Eukaryota > Viridiplantae > Streptophyta > Magnoliopsida > Solanales > Solanaceae > Nicotiana > Nicotiana attenuata. The sequence continues at coordinate 5,300,621 of NC_031993.1, forward strand.
ATGCACTCCTTGCATAAACCAGTCATATGTGTGCTCGTGGAGTGGAGAGAATGACAACCAGGGTTTGAGATGGGTACGAAACAGATGCACATTGTTGATACTACAAATGGAGGCTTATGCATTCCTTGCATAAACCAGTCATATGTGTGCTCGTGGAGTGGAGAGAATGAAAACCAAGGTTTCAGAGAAGACATGAATTATGTCAATAATTTCGGAGGTAAAGGTGGGCAGCAATGGGGACCGACCTCAAACCAGCAGTACAGACCAAACCAGCCATAGCACAACCCCAATCCAGGAGGAGCACGACCACAAGGCCAAGTCGTGCCTTATCAAAGGCAGCAGGGCTATAATCAGCAGCACCAGCAACAGTTGGCCTACCAACCACCTCATCAACAGCAGGACAGTAACATAATCAAAATCAGAGGTATGCTGCAACAACTCATTGGGACAAATGGAAAGATGCAAGAGAAGTTAGCTGCACATGATTCAGCAATCAAAGGCATTTAAACTCAATTGGGGCAGCTATCTATGGCCTTGAACAATCGCCCACAAGGAACATTGCCTGCAGATACAAACATTAATCCAAAGGAGCAGAACCCAAATCAGCTCATGGCAGTGAGTCTCAGGAATGGAAGAGATTTAGACAGGGAGCAAGAAGTTGCTCAATCTAGGAGAGAGACAACGCCAACTACTCCAGTTACATTAGAGACAGATGAGTCAGCAGGCTCATCGAGGTTGTAATCGAGCAGGCACAAGTTGACAAGGGTAAGGAGAAGGAAGGTGAACAACTCCCATAATAGGTAGTAGAAAAAGCTTCCAGCAAAGAAAAGACACAAAGCAGTGGGCAGAGGTTGATTCCTGTACCATTCCCTCAAAGGTTGGCAAAGCAAAAGAAAGATGATCAATACAGGAAATTCATGGAAATGCTCAGACAAATTCAATTGAATATTCCACTGATGGACGCTTTGAGGGAAATGCCAGGGTATGCAAAAATGATGAAGGACCTGATGTTGCAAAAATTTGACTTCCAGGACCTGTCCACTGTAACTCTGACGCAGACCTGCAGCGCGGTAGTGACAAGGCCTATGGCTCAAAAGGTGTCTGATCCAGGTAGTTTCACTATCCCATGCACCATTGGGAGTTATGCTTTTGCTAAAGCATTGTGTGACTTGGGAGCCAGTATAAGCTTGATACCCTTGGCAATCTATACAAAACTGGGCATTAGCATAGCTAAACCGACCTCAACGTTGTTGCAACTGGCTGATCGCACAGTCAAAAGACCGACAGGAATTCTTGATGATGTGCTTGTTCAAGTGGGGAAATTTGTATTCCCTGCAGACTTTGTGATTCTTGACTATCAAGTGGATGAAGAGATACCAATCATTCTTGGCAGGTCGTTTTTAGCCATTGGGAGAGGATTGATTGATTGTGAGACTGGAGATTGAAAATGAGGTTGAACAATGAAGAGATAATATTCAATGTTCAACAATCTATGAGGAGACCCAGCGAATTTGCAAATTGCTCACTAGTGGAGGCCGTAGATATAATATTACAAGAGGAGGATGAGACTATTAATGTCAGGGATCCATTAGAAGCCTGCTTGATGAATCTGGAAAATGTGGATGGTAGGAGTTGGCAGAGTGGGTCATGGCTCTTGAAGGTCAAGGGTTCTGGAAAAGGGAACCTCAGTTCGAGGCCCTACACATAGAAGAAAGAACAAAACCACCTGCGAAACCATCAATAGAGGAGCCACCATTGTTGGACCTGAAACCGCTCCCAGCGCATCTCAGGTACGCTTTCTTAGGGCCTAATTGTACTTTACCTGTTATTATATCATCTGGTTTGCTAGCTGTGCAGGTAGAGCAACTCCTACAAGTGTTACAAGAATGTAAGACTGCTATTGGTTGGACCATGGCAAACATAAAGGGTATCAGCCTAGCTTTTTGTATGCAAAAGATTCTCTTGGAAGAAGGGCACAAACCTTACAAAGAACATTAATGAAGGCTGAACTCGAATATGAAAGAGGTAGGGAAGAAGGAAGTGATCAAATGGTTAGATGCGGGTATCATCTTCCCCATCTCTGACAGCAATTGGGTCAACCCTGTTCATTGTGTGTCGAAGAAGGGAGGAATGACGGTCGTACAAAATGAGAATAACGAGTTGATCTCGACTCGTACAGTCACGGGATGGAGGATTTGCATGGATTATCAGCAATTGAACACAGCCACCTAGAAGGACCATTTTCCCTTGCCATTCATTGACCAAATGCTGGACAGGTTGGCTGGGCGATCTCACTTCTGTTTCTTGGATGCATATTCAGGGTACAATCATATCTCAATAGCCCCCGAAGACAGAGAGAAAACATCATTCACCTGTCCGTATGGCATCTTTGCCTTTTGGAGAATGCCTTTTGGACTTTGCAATGCACCAGCTACATTCCAGCGGTGTATGTTAGCCATTTTCACGGACATGGTTGAAGATATTATGGAGGTATTTATGGATGATTTCTTCGTGGTGGGGGATTCATTCGAGAACTGTCTTCACAATTTAAGAAGAGTGCTCAGAAGATGTGTGGAGACAAATTTAGTGCTGAATTAGGAGAAGTGCCATTTTATGGTACAAGAAGGGATAGTCTTGGGGAATCGAGTGTCCAGCAAAGGAATTAAGCTTGACCATGCTAAGGTTGACGTGATCGAGAAGTTGCCACCACCCACTTCGGTCAAGGAAGTGATAAGTTTCCTTGGGCATGCCGGGTTCTACAGGCGATTCATAAAAGATTTCTCTAAGATTGCTAACCCCTTATGTAAACTCCTAGAAAAGGATCAGCCGTTTGTGTTTTCTAATGATTGCAGGTTGGCTTTTGAGGAGCTAAAGAAGAGATTGGTGACTGCACCCGTCATTTTTGCACCCAACTGGGAGCAACCATTCGAGCTCAAGTGCGATGCAAGTGATTATGCTATAGGAGCAGTCTTGGGGCAGCGAAAGGATAAGCTGATACACCCAATTTACTATGCAAGCATAACGCTAAGCGGTGCACAGCTCAATTACACCATGAAGAGAAAAGAGATGTTGGCTGTAGTTTTTGCATTCGACAAATTCAGGTCGTACTTGATTGGTTCAAAAGTTATTGTTTATACTGACCATGCAGCAATTAGGTACTTGATAGCAAAGAAGGAGTCAAAGCCACGCTTGATCCGCTGGGTTCTTTTGCTACAAGAATTCGATCTGGAGATCCATGATAGAAAAGGGATAGAGAACCAAGTAGCAGACCACCTCTCAAGGTTGGAAGGAGCTGAACAGAAGGTAGAGGTTGAAGATATAATAGAGACATTCCCGGATGAATAGTTACTAGCAGTGACAATGGAAGAGACACCATGGTATGCTGATATTGCTAATTATTTAGCAAGCGGTATTGTACCTTATGAACTCTCTTCAATTCAAAAGAAAAATTTCTTTCGCGATTGTCGGTCTTATTATTGGGATGAACCTCTACTTTTTAAAATATGTGTAGATAACATGATCCGGAGGTGTATCCCCAAGAAAGATCAACCTTCTGTTTTGCAAGCTTGCCATACTTCACTATATGGTGGACATTTTGGAGGGAATCGGACATCAGCTAAGGTGTTGGAATCGGGTTTGTATTGGCCAACTCTGTTCAAAGATGCCCATGCTTGAGTGAAAAGTTGCGATGAGTGTCAAAGGACAGCAATAACACCAGGTCAATTATGGAATTTCCAGGGCGACTAACCTAAACCTATATGAAGCCTAATTCGTCCAAAAGAGAGGGAGAGCTGTTTTTAGAGAGATTTTGAAGGCAAGAATACGGAGAAAAGATAGAGAATTTCCTGAGTTTTTATATTCTTCTTTATAATTCTGTTGTTGATTATGACTTTATATATCGAATTTTTATCTATTAGCATGAGTAGCTAAACCCGTCATCTAGGGTTGATGGAACCAATTGTTGGATGAAGTCTTGACTCTGTTTTGATATAATTGAGCCATTTTTACTCTATGATTGTTCAACTACGTGTTGTCTTGTGATTAATTGAAATGACCCTTGATTAATCGTGTCTAGTTATCTTGTGTTGCTTGAGAAAGAAAACTTGGTTAGGTTTGTTGTTGAACAACACCACTTTCGGGTAAGTTAAGAGATTAATTACTTGAATTTAAAAGCAGGGTTAGAGATAACGAAGCTTTGGTGGGATAATTCTGAGTTGCATAAATTGTTAACTAGAGTAGTTCGAAAGAATGCTTCTAGTAAATTATCGTAACTGATCGAGAGATAATTGCGGTAACCCAGAATTCATATTTCTTATAGAGTGTTAAGGCGAGATTATAGCTAACGTGTCAGGAATTGATCCGACAATTGGGGAAATCAATAACCCTAGACCATTTTACCATTGAATTCAACTCTACTCTTGATTACTGCTAGTTTTATTGTCATTTTTCCTTAGTTAACTAAATTCTACTCATTATCCATTAAAAATCTTGCATCCGGAATTGTTTGAGCTATTCATTAGCAATGTTAAAAGTTGTAGTAAATAGGTTAGTTCCCTGTGGGATTCGACTCCGGACTTGAACCGGATTATATTTGCAGCGACCGCTTAGTCCTTTTTATAAGGCATAGTTGGGCGTGATCAACGGTCCTTCCCAATTCGGGCTCAGTTTCCCTTCATTCAGGTCTCGAGTATTGAGGGTGACCTTCCGTAGAACTAAGTCCACGATTCCGAAGTATCGAAGGTTAGTCCTTCTATTATAATATCTCTCGATTCTTTGTTTCTGCGCCGCCATCCAAACAAGTGCAGCTTCTCGTTTTTCATCTAATAGCTCGAGGCTAGTATTCATAGCCTCGCGATTTGAATCCTCCGACGCATGTTGAAACCTGGCGCTGGGTTCCCCGACCTCGATCAGGATTAAGGCCTCGGAGCCATATACTAAAGAGAACGGAGTAGCCCCGGTGCTGGACTTCGATGTCGTTCGATCTGCCCAAAAGACCTCGGGTAGAACTTCTTTCCATTTTCCTTTTGCATCGTCCAACCTTTTCTTTAGGTTTTGAATGATAGTTTTGTTTGTTGACTCGGCCTTTACATTCCCGGTTGGGTGGTACAGTGTTGATAAGATCCTCTTTATTTTGTGCGCTTCGAGGAACTCCGTTACCTTGTTGCGACGAATTGCTTTCCATTGTCACATACAATCTCGGAAGGTATCCCGAACTGACATATGATGTGATCCCATATGAAGTCAATAACTTCCTTTTCTCTGACCTCCTCAAAGGCCTTTGCTTCCACCCATTTAGAAAAATAATTAGTCATAAACAAAATGAATTTAGCTTTACCTGGGGCCGTTGGTAGAGGGCCGACTATGTCTATTCCCCATTTCATGAAAGGCCACGGGGACAGGACCGAGTGTAGTTGCTCTCCGGGCTGATGAATCATTGGTGAGAACCTTTGACATTTATCACACTTTTTAACAAACTCCTTAATGTCTTTTTCCATGCTATCCCAGTAATACCCTGCTCTAATAATTTTGCGAATCAAAGACTCGGCACCGGAGTGATTCCCACAAGTGCCTTCGCGGATTTCTCGTAGAACATAATCGGTATCCCCCGGCCCCAAACAAACCGCTAATGGTCCGTCGAACGTCCTCCTCTACAATGTCCCATCTTCATCTAATGTGAACCTAGCAGCCTTGGTTCGTAGGGCCCTTCACTCTTTATGATCCGATGGGAGTTTTTCATTTTTCAAATACTCGATATACTTATTCCTCCAATCCCAAGTCAAACTTGTAGAATTTATCTCGGCATGACCCTCTTCAATCACAAACCTCGATAATTGGACAACAGTCCGGGACGATATCATCTTCTTCTACTGATGACCCCAAGTTGGCAAGTGCATCGGCCTCACTATTTTATTCTCGAGGACATGATCTAGGGTCCATTCCTTGAAGTGATGCAGGGTTACCTGTAGCTTATCCAAGTATCATTGCATCCTATCCTCTCGAACTTCGAAACTTTTATTTACTTAGTTTACTACCAACAGAGAATCGCACTTGGCTTCAATGACTTCTGCCCCCAAGCTTTTAGCTAGCTCGAGACCTGCAATCATGGCCTCATTATTAGTCAACCTAGAAGTTTTGATAGATTGTCTAATAGTACTACCTGTTGGTGGATTCAAAACAATGCAAAGCCTGGACCCTTTCACATTCGAGGCTCCGTCTGTGAAAAGGGTCCATACCCCCGATGATGTACCCGATTTTAGTAGAAGTTCTTTCTCCACTTCGGGTACGAGGGTCGGCGTAAAATCGGCCACAAAGTCGGCCAAGATTTGAGACTTGATGTCCGTTCGGGGTTGATATTCGATATCATACCCGCCAAGTTCGACGGCCCATTTGGCCAACCAACCCGATAGTTCAGGCTTATGCAAAACATTTCGAAGGGGATAAGTGGTCAAAACACATATGGGATGACATTGAAAATATGACTTTAACTTTCTAGATGCGCATATTAATGCAAGTGCCAATTTTTCTAAGTGTGGGTACCTAGTTTCGGCATCCCTAGAGTTCGACTTACGTAATAAACGGGGAATTGCATACCTTGCTCTTCTCGAACCAATACCCCACTTACCGCTATCTCGGACACTGCCAAATATAAGTAAAGCTTTTCGTCTACCTTCGAAGTGTGAAGCAGAGGTGGGCTCGATAAATACCATTTTAAATCCTCCAATGCTTGATGGCATTTCAGGGTCCTTGCGAAATCCTTTTTCTTTTTGAGCAAGGAAAAGAATCCGTGGCTTCAATCCGATGACCTCGAAATAAATCGACACAAGGCGGCTATTCGTCCTATTAACCTTTGTACGGCTTTCGCACTATCTATGATAGTGATATCCTCGATGGCCTTAATCTTGTCGGGGTTGATTTCGATCCCTCGATTTGATACCATGAATCCGAGGAACTTGCCCGAACTGACCCCGAAGGCACATTTCTCCGTGTTTAACTTCATGTTGTACTTCTTCAAGATTTTGAATGTTTCCTGCAAGTGAGTTAAATGGTCCTCTGCGCGCAGGGACTTAACCAACATATCATCAATGTAAACTTCCATTGATTTACCTATCTGTTCCTCGAACATTCTGTTAACTAAGCATTGGTATGTTGCTCCGGCATTTTTAGCCTGAAGGGCATTACATTGTAACAGTACGTTCCAAACTTACTGATGAACGAGGTCTTTTCCTGGTCCTCCGGGTTCATTTAAATTTGATTGTACCCGGAGTAGGCATCGAGAAAGGTTAGAATCTCGTGGCCAGCCGTGGCATCGATCATGCAATCGATGTTAGGCAATGGAAAAGAGTCTTTAGGGCATGCTTGTTTAAATTCTTATAATCTACGCACATTCTAAGTTTGTTTCCTTTTTAGGAACTACAACTACGTTGGCTAATCATTCGGGGTATTTTATCCCGAATAGATCCTATTTTAAGAAGTTTGGTTGCCTCATCCTTTATGAATGCATGATTCACCTCGGACTGGGGCCTCCTTTTTTGCTTTACCGGTTTGAACCTGGGATCAAGCTTAGCCGGTGTGTTTTTATTTCCGGTGGGATCTCTGTCATGTCTAAATGGAACCAAGCAAAACAATCCATATTATCAATAAGAAATTGAATGAGTTTTTTCCAGAGTTCGGTAGTTAACCCCGTACCCAGGTATACCTTTCTCTCGGGAATGTATTCGATCAGTATGACCTGGTCCAGTTCCTCGACCATCGATTTTGTTGCATCGGACTCTTCGGGAACAACAAAAGTTCAGGGAGTAAGGAGATCCTCTTCTTCGTCTTCGATTACCTGCTGCTCCGATTCGGTCGAGGGTGGGGGCGGTGATTGCTATTTAGCCGCCTGCTTATCTTTGGTGCTTGACTTTTTAGAGGTCGAAGGCGCTGGTACCGGTATCACCTCTTCAATTGCAAACATCTCATTTGCAGCGTGTTGTTCTCCGTAAACCGTTTTCACACCATCCACTGTTGGGAATTTCATCATCTAATAAAGGGTTGAAGGTACTGCCCTCATGTTGTGTATCCATGGCCTCTCGAGAAGTGCATTATACCTCATGTCGCCTTCGATGACATGGAATTTTGTATCTTGGATGGTCTCGGCCACGTTCACTGGTAGGATTATCTCCCTCTTTGTTGTTTTGCTTGCCATGTTGAAACCATTTAGGGCTCGGGACGCAGGTACGATTTGGTCCTGAAGGCCGAGCTGCTCTACGACCCTTGATCTGATTATGTTTGCTGAGCTACCTGGATCCACTAGAACACGTTTAACTTGAATTTTATTTAACAAAATAGAAATTACCAGGGCGTCATTGTGCGACTGAGATATGCCTTTCGCTTCCTCGTCATTGAATGATAGGATGCCCTCGGGCACATAGCTCCGAGTCTGTTTTTCTCTGGTGATCGACACCTTGGTGCGTTTGAATATAGGCCCTTGTGGAACATCGACACCGCCAACGATCATATGAATTACGTGTTGCGGTTCCTCCTGCTCATTCTTTCTGTTTGCATCTCTTTCCCTGAAGTGGTTCTTAGCTCGATCACTGAGAAATTCTCGAAGATGACCCTCGTTGAACAACCGAGCTACCTCCTCCCTCATCTGCCTGCAGTCTTTGGTTCTATGGCCATGTGCGCCATGATACTTACACACCAAGCTTGGATTCCTTTAAGAAGGATCGGTTTGTATAGGCCTGGGCCACCCGGTGTCTTTGATTCTTCCAATAACTGACACGATCCCTGATGCATCTACACTGAAATTATACTCCGACAATCGAGGTGCTTCCGTGGGGTCGGTATGTTTATCAAAACCATTCTTACTCATGAGTCCCCGAGAGCTTTGACCTCGATCATTTCTTCGATCGTTCTGAGGAGCGTTCCGCCCAGAACTGTTGTTTCTCCGATCGACATATGGCTGATACCGTTCCTTGTTTGATCTTGATTCCCTGTCCTTATCCCTCGGGGGCTTAGCTACCAACCTATTAGGATGAACTGAAACCGAGGGTGCTCCCAATTGGTCGTCCTCGACCCTGATCTTTGATTGGTAACGATTATGTACGTCTGACCACGTTACGGCTGGGTACTCGATCAGATTCTGCTTTAATTGTCGTGACACGATCGAACTCTGCTCGTTCAATCCTTGCGTAAAAGCCTGTACTGCCCAGTCATCAGAGACCGGTGGTTATTTCATTTACTCCATTTGAAATTGGGATACGAACTCCCTTAACATCTCATCATTCCTCTGTCTTACCTTAAAAATGTCTGATTTCCTTGTCGCCACCTTTATAGCCTCGCCATGTGCTTTCACGAAGGCATCTGCTAACATAGCAAATGAATCGATAGAGTTCGGGGGCAAGTTGTGATACCAAATCATGGCTCCTTTCGACAAGTTTCCCCAAATTTTTTCAACAATACTGATTCGATCTCATCATCATTCAAGTCGTTTCCCTTAATCCCACAAGTGTATGAGGTAATATTTTCATTAGGGTCGATTGTCCCATTATATTTAGGTATATCGGGCATGCGAAACTTTTTAGGAATGGGCTTCGGAGCCGCACTCGGAGGGGATGACTTTTGTATGAACTTTTTGGCATCCAAACCTTTCATGACCGGGGGTGCCCCCGGTATTTGATCAACACGGGAGTTTTAAGTCTCAACTTTCTTGTCATTATCCTCAATCTTCTTCTCCCAGACTCGATTCTCTTGGTGAGTTCCTCGAGCATCCTTATAATTGTGGGATCAGTCCTCGAGCCATTACCGTTTGATCTTTCCGGTATCGGTTCAGTACGTCAAGTGTTTTCTATTTCGACTACACTTGGAGTTTTGTGCTGACTCTGAAGTTGAGCGATAGCAACCTGTTGAGCTTGTAGCATCTCGAATATTACTTGGAGGCTGACTCCCCCGTCTCCTAGACCTTGTGTTCCTTGGCTACCAAATCGGGCTTCCTTGCGTACACTTCCTCCGGGGTCCGCGTCTAAATCCGCATCCAAAGCAATGTGCGAACTAACATCGACTGGTTCCCCATTTGGCACTTCCACAGGGTTAATCAGTGGTACACCGATCCCTACATTGTCGTTTTCCCCATGAAATCCAAGACCTTTATCACCGTGTACGGGTGCGTTTTGTGAGTTTGACATGTTTTAACCTGAAAACAAAAATTCTTGACAAGAACAAGTGTGAAAATAATGTGTGTGTTATCAGAATCAATACTGAAATAATCACTATTATCTTTAGCCCCACGATGGGCGTCAAACTATTTACCTCGAAAATACGAGTAACAATTAAACTTGATTTATGGTTTTAAAGATACGTGATTTAGTTCAATACTAATTAATAACCAAGAAATCTAAAGTATAAATGAAAGAAATAAGTAAAATCAAACCAGTATGTAAGCGAGTCTCGACCTCGAGCTAAGGTGACCTCGAGGTGAATCAAGAACAGTTAAGAAAGAATGATAAAGTTAAAGGACAATTCTGATGAATAATGAGCGAGAAAGTAAGAGAGTATATTCTTTGCCAATGATTGATGATCGTTACAAATGATTGGGTCCCCTTTATATAATAGGGGAACCCTAAATAAGGTACATTTCTATTTACAATAAAGAATCTTATTGGGACAGCTGTCTAACCGCCTAGTACGGATTCATACAAATCTATTCTGGGATTTATGCCACGATCTTGGGAACGTGGCAGGAATCTTGCTCATTCTGTTACAAATCCTTAACGGCATTATCTCGAGGCTGGTCATATTAGGCTCCGATGTTCCTCGAACACTTAATTCATCGAGCCTCGTACTCCGTCCTCAAGGTCGAACTCGGTCCATAGTGAGTCTATTCCTCGACGCGAGCCTTCTGTTCCTCGATATGAGCCTTCGGGCCCACGAAATCGAGGGCACCTGATTTCACCGTATACAAGTTTCTTGAATAAACTGAACAATTTACTTCACAACTGGGAGCTGCTTCCTAGAGTTTTGTGGTCTTCCTTTTAGGGTTCATGAATTCAATTTCATGAAAAGTTTCTTGTTATTTGCTTATCTTAAAGGGGCAGTGGGTACAGAAGTAGCATTAGTAAGCGGTAGAAATTGTCAATTTTATAAGGTAAATGGCAGTGGGTAGCCTGTTATGGCTGCATTGCCAAAGAAAGATTTAAGTTTTCGGTGGTAGTTTGGAGTTTCCTATAATACAAATTGTGATTTGTGATGTATTAATAGTATAAGTGAGCTGGATTTAATAAAGAAGAGTGAAAATTAGTTGGTTAGTTCCGAAAGTTAGTTAGGGAGCCAAAAGTTAGTTAGAGTTAGTTGAAAAGAAGTTAAAAGTTAGCTCATTTCATTACATATATGTGATTACATTACATTTGGAATATCATAATAGAAACTACAATCTTCTCATACAGTCTCTCTTCTCTTCTCTCGATTCTTCTTTTTCCTCCATCGCCATAGCTAAGCTTCGAGCTTCTGTCTTAGCTCCTTGTCTGCTATACTCAAACCTCGAATCATCATTGATCTCTACATCTGAATAACATTGTGTAACGACCCGGCCGGTCATTTTGAGAGTTGTAGCCCCATTCCCCCATTTACTGCTCATTTTGTACTTTATAATTGTTATGTGACTTGCCGGGCTAGTCGGTTCGGGTCCGGAGAGATTTCGAAATGAATTGAGACACTTAGTCTCAAAGTTGGAAGCTTAAGTTGAAAAGGTTGACCGGATATTGACTTATGAGTAAACGACTCCGAAATAGAGTTTTGACGGTTCTGTTAGCTCCGTTAGGTGATTTTGGACTTAGGAGCGTGTCCGGATTGTGATTTGGAGGTCCATAGTAGAATTAGGCTTGAAATGGCGAAATGTGAACATTTGGAAGTTTGACCGAGAGTGGACTTTGTGAATACTGGGCTCGGATTAGAGTTTCGGGAGTTGGAGTAGGTCTGTGGTGTCATGTGATGACCTGATAGGTTATCTTATGTTTTAGAACCTAATTCTGCGCTTGAAGCCTTATATACCTCATCTTAACCCTTCTCGATTTGCGTGCACAGTCCAGGTGTTTTTTTTGAAAAGCTTCTATGTTAAGAACTGAGAAAATATAAATTTTTTGCCTTAAAATCCATTTGAGTTGACTTCGGTAATGTTTTGAGCAAACGAATCGGGATTCGTATTTTGACGGTCCCGGTGGGTCTGTATTATGATTTGGGACTTGGACGTATGCTTGGAATCGAATTCGGAAGTCCCTAGCCCGGGTTACTGGACTTAGTTGAAATTTAAAAGTTTGAAAACTTAATGACTTTGAAAGTTTGACCAACGTTTGACTTTATTGATATTGGGTCCGTATTTTGGTTTCTAAATCCGGTATAGGTCCAATACTATATTTATGACTTGCCTATCGAATTTGGTGAGAAACGGAGTTGGTTTGATGTGATTCGGACGTCTGGTTGTTAATATAGCAATTCTAAAATTTCTTGAAAATTTCATTTGATTTTGGTGTCCGATTCATAGTTCTAGGTGTTATTTTGGAAATTTGATCGCGCGAGAGAGTTCGTATGATGTTTTTAGACTTGTGTGCATGTTTGGTTTGAAGCCCCAAGGGCTCGGGTGAGTTTCGGATAGGCTACAAAGTGGTTTGGACTTAGAAAACTCAGCTGGTTCTGCAATTTCTGGTGTCTGGTGTCTGATCTCGCAATTGCGAGATCAGTGTTAGCATTTGCGAACATTCCCCAATCCTGATAGGCTCACATTTGCGAGAAAATTCTTCGCATTTGCGAAAAGTACTTGGGTCAGCATGAGATCGCATTTGCGATCAAGAGGTCACAATTGCGGGGAGGCCAGAGTTCGTATTTGCGAACAAAACTTCGCATTTGCGAAGTTGGGTTGGGGCAGGCTTGGTCGCATTTGCGATCAATCTGGTCGCAAATGTAGATGATCAATGTTCTCATTTGCGAACAAGTCATCGCAAATGCGATGAAAGCAGAGATGGGAGGACTTCGCATTTGCAACTGTTACTTCGCATTTGCGAACCCCAGGTAGCAAATGCGACATCTGCAACTGATCAAAATGGGAGTTAGACGGGATTTTTGTTCATTCTTCATATTTTCAAAATAAGAAAACCCTAGAGGCAATTTTTCAAAGAGCTCTTCTCCCCCAAATCATTGGTAAGTGATTCTAATCCATTTTCTTTCAATCTTTCACTACTTTTCCTAAGATTTCAACGTAAAATCTAGTGTTTTCATGGTGGAAATTGGGGGTTTGGGTAGAATTAGGGATTTTTGAAAAATGGGGATTTAGACCTCAAATTGAGGTCAGAATTCGGATTCCAAAACAAATTACATAATCGAGCTCGGGGGTGAATGGGTAATCAGGTTTTGGTCCGAATTTTAGATTTGGACCAAGCGGACCCAGGAGTTGGCTTTTTGTTGACTTTTTCAATAATGACCTAAATTTAATCCTTTGCAATCGTGGGTAGTTCCTAAGGCTTAATTTGAATCGTTTGGTTGGTAATTTGCTAGATTCTATTGGTTCAGAGGCTTGAGAGGCAAAGCCGTGGTTAAGCTTTGAATTGATCCTTTGGAGCGCGGTAAGTATCGTGGTTAACCTTCACTTGAGGGATTAGGACTTGCTTGTCTATTTGCTATATGTTTAGATGTTGGGTACAACGTATATGTGAAGTGACGAGTACTTATGCATTGTTGTCGGGTTAAAGCATGCGGGTGGGACTTGTTCCTTGCAATTATTGCTTACTTTAATCATGTTATTCATGACTAGACTGGTTATTTATTAAATTGATCGTTCTTACCGTGTTTATGGGCCTTTGTGATAGTTGAGTATTGATTCCAAAGTTGAGATTGGTATTGTGGAACCCTTGTTGAAGTAAGGCTTGTACTTGTTGATCCTATCTCCCTGTTATTACTTGTTCATTGTTATGTGGTAAGGGAGAGTATTAATGCACAAAGGGTGATACCGTGTCGTATGTGAGTGTTAATGTACGAAGGGTGATGTCGTTCCATATTGTGAGTGTTAATGCACGAAGGGTGATGTAGTGCCATGTTATGAGAGTTAATATACGAAGGGTGATCTCGTGCCGTATCTATTGATTTATGATGTGAGTGAGAGTAAAAGCACGTAGGGTGATGCCGTGCAGTATCATTATTTCATTGTGAGGTTGAGAGTAAAAGTACGAAGGGTGATGCCGTGCAATTTTCTCCATTGCGCTTAATTGTTTTTAGTGGTTAAAGGAATATTGACTGTTCTAGTTATCATTTCTGTTGTATCTCTCGTATCTTGTATCCCCTTAGCATGTCCCTCTCCTGATAGTACATGTTTAGCCTTTATTTGTTGTTATCTTGTACATATACTGTTATCTGCCCAGGTTTATTATGTAGGTGTCTTGTCATAGCCTCGTCACTACTTCGTCGAGGTTAGGCTTGACACTTACGAGTACATGGGGTTGGTTGTACTCATACTACACTCCGCACTTCTTTTGCAGATTTTGGTACCGGTCCAAGACGTTCGTGAGTTGTAGCAGCTTGGATTTGCTTATTCGGAGACTCGAGGTAGATCTGTTGGCGTCCGCAGACCTTGAAATCCCCTTCTTCGTTTCCTATTTTACTGTTTCTTTTCATTAAAAACAGTTGTATTCCTTTCAAACTCTGTTTATAGAAAATTCTAGAAGCTCGTTAGTTGTGACTCCAGATCCATATTGTAGTAGATATTGGGAATTTATGTTATTCCGCACTCAACTTTAATTTAGTTTGGCTTAATCGACTTTGTTTATTAAAATTGAATGAAAATTGACTTAACCGTTCTCTAACGTTGTCTTGCCTAGCAAGTGAAATGTTAGGTGCCATCACGGTCGCGAAGGTAGGAATTCCGGGCCGTGACAAGTTGGTGTCAGAGAACTAGGTTGCCTAGGTCTCACAATTCACGAGCAGGCTTAGTAGAGTCTGGAGGATCGGTACCGAGACGTCTATACTTATCTTCCAGAGGCTATAAAGTTTAGGAACAAATTTCACTTCTATTCTTTTCTGTCGTGCGATTTTGTTCTCTCATTGCTAATTGAACTCTTCTACACTTGTTCTCTCGCAGATGGCGAGAACACGTGCTGCATCTTCAGCTGAG
Organism: Nicotiana attenuata; assembly: GCF_001879085.1. Classification (NCBI taxonomy): domain Eukaryota; kingdom Viridiplantae; phylum Streptophyta; class Magnoliopsida; order Solanales; family Solanaceae; genus Nicotiana; species Nicotiana attenuata. The sequence goes on from NC_031993.1 coordinate 5,315,754, forward strand.
CAGCAGCTAGAGCCTCCAGTGGAAGCTCCTACGAGGGGCAGAGGTCGAGTCCGAGGCCATGCCAGAGGCCGAGGCAGGGGCAAAGCTCAGCCCAGAGCTCGAGCAGCAACACCAGCAGTGGAGCCTCAGGTGGAGTTTGATGAGGAGTGTCCACCCAAGACTGTGCCTGTTGGACCAGCTTAGGTCCCGGAGGGGTTCATCGCCACCCCAGTGCTTCAGGATGCTTTGGTCCGTTTGGTGGGTCTTATGGAGAGTGTGGCTTAGGCTGGTACATTCCGTATGGCACCAGCCGTCTCTCAGGCTGGGGGAGGAGCACAGACTCCCGCAACTCACACTCCGGAGCAGATGGCTCCCCAGTATCAAACTGCAACAGCCCAGCCAGTTGGGATAGTTCAGCTGGTTGTTGCGGCACAGGCCGGTGATGGACCAGCTATGTCTTCTAAGAGCTTATTGAGATTGGACAAGTTTTCCAAGCACTTTCTAGTTCGCTTTAGTGGTACACCTTCCGAGGACCCACAGGATTATCTTGACCGTTGCCATGAGGTGCTGCGGAAATGGGTATAGTTGAGACCAATGGGGTCGATTTTGCTGTGTTCCAGATGATGGGTTCCGCTAAGAGATGGTGGAAGGATTTTGTATTGACCAGACCACCTGGGTCGCCTGCTCTTACTTGGGACCAGTTCTCTCAGATATTTCTTGAGAAGTTTCTTCCTGTCACACCGAGAGAGGATTATCGCAGGCAGTTCGAGCGTCTCCAGCATGGCAGTATGTCCGTCACTCAGTATGAGACCCATTTTGTAGATCTGGCTCGTCATGCTATTCTTCTGCTTCCTATAGAGAGAGAGAGAGAGAGAGTGTGAGGAGGTTTATTGAGGGACTTGCTCAGCCTATCAAGTTGCAGATGGCCAAGGAGACTAGGAGTGATATTTCTTTTCAGACGGCTGCCAATGTCGCCAAGCGAGTCGGGATGGTTCTAGCACAAGGGGAGGCCAAGGGTTTGACAAGAGGCCTCATCATTCCAGCGGGTTCAGTGGTGCCTCATCTGGAGGCAGGGGTATTTTTGGTAGAGGCCATCCTCCCAGGCCGTTTCATTCAGCACTCCAGGCATCCCACAGTGCTTCAGGTGGTCGTGTCCCTCATATGCCTTATTCCGACCAGCTAGCCTACAGTGCACCACCAGCTCTTATTAGTGCACCTCCGCTCCAGAGCTTTCAGGGTGGTTATTCAGGTCGACAGGGTCAGTTTCAGGATCAACAGTCACAACAGCCGAGGTCATGTTATATTTTTGGTGATTAGAGGCACATTGCTAGGTTTTGCCCTCGGGCATCGAACAGCTCACAGCATCAGGGTTCTCGTGCCATGGTTCCTGCACTGGGTGCTTCATCGCCCGCTCAGCCAGCTATAGGTAGGGGTCAGGCAGCCAGAGGTGGAGGTCAGGCCGTTAGAGGTGGAGGTCAGGCCGCTAGAGGTGGAGGCCAGCCAGCTAGGGGCTATCCTAGAGATGTAGTTCAGAGTGATGGGGCCCAGCTCCGATGCTATGCTTTTCTAGCCAGGGCTGAGGTTGATTCATCTGGCACTGTTATCACAGGTACTGTTTCAGTTTGCAGCAGAGATGCTTCAGTTCTATTTGATCCGGGTTCTACTTATTCCTACATGTCATCCTATTTTGCTTCATATTTGGTTGTGCCTCGTGATTCTTTGAGTGCTCCTGTGTATGTGTCCACACCTGTGGGAGATGCTATTATTGTAGATCGTGTTTATCATCTGTGTGTGGTTACCATTGGGAGTCTTGAGACTAGTGTAGATCTTCTACTTCTCGATATGGTAGATTTTGATGTTATCTTGGGTATGGATTGGCTGTCACCCTATCATGCTATATTGGATTGTAACGCCAAGACGGTGACCTTAGCTTTGCCGGGGTTGCCTTGATTAGAGTGGAAAGGAACTCCTGGCAATTCTACTAGTAGGATTATCTCTTACATGAAGGCTCGGCCTACGGTCGAGAAGGGGTGTCTAGTTTATTTGGATTATGTCCGCGATTCTAGTGCAGAGGTTTCTTCCATGGATTTAGTACCAGTTGTTCGTGAGTTTCCAGAGGTGTTTCCTGTAGACTTGCCGGGGATGCCAACCGACAGGGATATTGACTTCTATATTGATTTGGCTCCGGGCACTCAACCCATTTCTATTCTGCCATACCGTATGGCCCCGCCAGAGTTGAAAGAATTGAAGGAGCAATTACAAGATTTGCTTGATAATGGCTTCATTAGACCTAATGTCTCGCCCTGGGGTGTGCCCTGTTGTTTCTGAAGAAGAAAGATGGATCGATGAGGATGTGCATAGATTACCGGCAGTTGAACAAAGTCACTATCAAGAACAAGTATCCACTGCCAAGGATTGATGACTTATTTGATCAGCTTCAGGGTGCCAAGGTTTTTTCAAAGATCGATTTGAGGTCTGGCTACCATCAATTGAGGATTAGGGCATCCGATGTCCCTAAGACAGCTTTTCGGACTCGGTATGGGCATTATGAGTTTCTGGTGATGTCATTAGGGCTGACAAATGCCCCAGCAGCATTTATGGATTTGATGAACGGGGTGTTCAAGCCCTATCTGGATTCCTTTGTGATTGTGTTTATTGATGATATCTTGATCTACTCCCGCAGTCGAGAGGAGCATGAGCAGCATCTTCGGATTGTACTTCAGACTCTGAGAGACATTCAGTTATATGCTAAGTTTTCAAAATGTGAGTTTTGGTTGGACTCAGTCGCTTTCTTGGGGCACGTTGTATTAGCAGAGGGCATTCAGGTGGATCCTAAGAAGATTGAGGCAGTTCAGAACTGGCCTAGACCCACTTCAGCTATAGAGATCCGGAGTTTCTTGGGTTTGGCGTGTTATTACCGTCGGTTTGTGGAGGGGTTCTTATCTATAGCAGCCCCGTTGACCAGGTTGACACAGAAGGGTGCCCCGTTCAGATGGTCAGACGAGTGTGAGGCGAGCTTTCAAAAGCTTAAGACTGATTTGACTACGGTGCCAGTGTTGGTGTTGCCCACAGGTTCAGGATCTTATACGGTATATTGTGAAGCATCTCGTATTGGGCTTGGTATGGTATTGATGCAGGATGGCAGGGTGATTGTATATGCATCGCGGTAGTTGAAGGTTCACGAGAAGAATTACCCCGTTCATGACTTAAAGCCGGCAGCCATTGTTCATGCGCTGAAGATTTGGAGGCACTATCTTTACGGCGTCTCGTGTGAGGTATTCATGTATCATCGAAGCTTGCAATATTTGTTCAAACAAAAGGAACTCAATTTGAGGCAGAGGAGGTGGTTGGAGCTATTGAAAGACTATGATATCACCATCTTGTATCATCCGGGGAAGGCCAATGTGGTGGCCGATGCCCTGAGCAGAAAGTCAGTGAGTATGGGCAGCCTTGCGTACATTCCAGTCGGTAAGAGACCGCTTGCATTAGATGTTCAGGATTTGGCCAATCAGTTCGTGAGGTTGGATGTTTCTGAGCCCAATCGTCTTCTAGCTTGTACAGTCGCTCGATCTTTATTGTTTGAGCGCATCAGGGAGCGGCAATATGATGACCCTCATTTGCTTATCCTTAGGGACACAGTGCGGCACGGTGATGCCAAGCAGGTTATGGTTGGAGATGATGGAGTTTTGAGGATGTAGGGTCGTGTTTGTGTGCCTAATGTGGATGGACTTCGTGAGTTGATTCTTGAGTAGGCTCACAGTTCCCGGTATTCTATTCATCCGGGAGCCGCCAAGATGTATCAGGACTTGCGGCAGCATTATTGGTGGAGGAGGATGAAGTAGGATATAGTTGCATATGTAGCTCGATGTCTAAATTGTCAGCATGTAAAGTATGAGCATCAGAGACTTGGTGGTTTGCTTCAGAAGTTAGAGATTCCTGAGTGGAAGTAAGAGCGTATCACTATGGATTTCGTTGTTGGACTCCCACGGACTTAGAAGAAGTTCGATGCAGTTTGGGTCATTGTGGACAGGCTGATCAAGTCACCGTATTTCATTCTTGTGACAGTTACCTATTCTTCGGAGCAGTTGGCTAAGATTTACATCCGCGAGAACGTTCGTCTTCACGGTGTGCCCGTGTCTATCATTTCTGATCGAGGTACTCGGTTCAACTCGCATTTCTGGAGGGCAGTACAGCGTGAGTTGGGCACGCAGGTTGAGTTGAGCACAGCATTTCATCCTCAGACGGACAGACAGTCCGAGCACACCATTCAGATATTGGAGGATATGCTCTGCACTTGTGTTATAGACTACGAAGGTTCTTGGGATCAGTTCTTTCCACTTGCAGAGTTTGCCTACAACAACAGCTACCGGTCGAGCATTTAGATGGCTCCCTATGAGGCATTATACGGGAGACGGTGTCGATCGCCTGTCGGATAGTTCGACTAGGGGAGGCTCGGTTGTTGGGCACAGATTTAGTACAGGATGCTTTGGATAAGGTCAAGATTATTCAGGATCAACGTCGCACAGCTCAGTCCAGGCAGAAGAGTTATGCCGACCGTAGAATTTGTGATGTTGCATTCATGGTCGGAGAGAGAGTGTTGCTCTGGGTATCACCCATGAAGGGTGTGATGAGGTTCGAAAAGAAGGTCAAGTTGAGACGTAGGTATATCGGACTTTTTGAGATTCTTCATAGAATGAGTGAGGTGGCATACAAGCTCGCATTTCCACCTAGTTTTCCATGTGTCCATGCTCCGGAAGTATCACGGCGATCCATCCCACGTGTTAGATTTCAGCTCTGTCCAATTGGACAAGGATTTGACTTATGAGGAGGAGCTGGTGGCTATTTCAGCCCGGCCTATTCATCAGTTGAGGTCAAAGATTTATCCTTCAGTTCGAGTGCAGTGGAGAGGTCAGCTCGTCGAGGTAGCTACTTAGGAGTCTGAGTCGGACATGCGGAGTAGATATCCCCACCATTTCACCAGTCCAGGTACTTTTCTATGTCCGTTCGAGGACGAACGGTTATTTTAGAGGTGGAGAATATGATGACCCGATTGGTCATCTTATGTTTTAGAACCTAATTCTACGCTTTGATGCCTTAAATACCTCATCTTAACCCTCATCGATTTACGTGCACAGTCTGGGTGTTTTTCCGGAAAGCTTCTATGTTAAGAACTAAGAAAAGATGAAATTTTTGCCTTAGAATCCATTTGAGTTGACTTCGGTCAATGTTTTGAGCAAACAGACCCAGATTAACGGTCCCGGTGGGTCCGTATCGTGATTTGGGACTTGGGCGTATGCCTAGAATCGAATTCAGAAGTCCCTAGCCCGAGTTATCGGACTATTGAAATTTGAAAGTTTGAAAGCTTAATGACTTTGAAAGTTTGACCAATGTTTGACTTTATTGATGTCGGGTCCGTATTTTGGTTTCGAAATCCAGTATAGGTCCAATACTATATTTATGACTTGCCTGTCGAATTTGGTTAGAAACGGTTGGTTACGTAATTCAGATGTCCGGTTATTAATATAGCAATTCTAAAGTTTCTTGAAAATTTCATTTGATTTTGGTGTCCGATTCATAGTTGTAGGTGTTATTTTGGAGATTTTATCGCACGAGCACGTTTGTATGATGTTTCTAGACTTGTGTGCATGTTTAGTTTGGAGCTCCGAGGGCTCGGGTGAGTTTCAGATAGGCTACGGAGTGGTTTGGGCTTCGAAAACTTAGTTGGTTCTGCAATTGCTGGTGTCTGGTGTCTGATCTGGCAATTGCGAGATCAGTGTTCGCATTTACGAATATTCCCCAATCCTGACAGGCTCGCATTTGCGAGATAATTCTTCGCATTTGCGAAGAGTACCTGGGTCAGCATGAGATCGCATTTGCGATAGAGTTCGCAATTGCGGGGAGGCCAGAGTTCGCATTTGCAAACAAAAGTTCGCATTTGCGAAGTTGGGTTGGGGCAGGCTTGGTCGCATATGCGGATGATTAGTGTTTGCATTTGTGAACAAGTCATCGCAAATGCGATGAAAGTAGAGATGGGAGGACTTCACATTTGCAGGGTTCGCATTTGCGAACCCCAGGTCGCAAATGCGACATCTACAACTGACTAAAAATGGGAGTAAGACGGGATTTTTGTTCATTCTTCAAATTTTCAAAACAAGAAAACCCTATAGGCGATTTTTCAAAGAGCTCTTCTCCCCCAAATCATTTGTTAGTGATTCTAATCCATTTTCTTTCAATCTTTCGTTACTTTTCCTAAGATTTTAACCTAAATCTAGTGTTTTCACGTGGAAATTGGGGGTTTGGGTAGAATTAGGTATTTTTGAAAAATGGGGATTTAGACCTCAAATTTAGGTCGGATTCCAAAACAAATTACATAACCGGGCTCGGGGGTAAATGGGTAATCGGGTTTTGGTCCGAATATCGGGTTTGGACCAAGCGGGGCCGGGAGTTGGCTTTTTGTTGACTTTTTCAATAATGACCTAAATTGAATCCTTTGCAATCGTGGGTAGTTCCTAAGTCTTAATTTGAATCGTTTGGTTGGTAATTTGCTAGATTCTATTGGTTCGGAGACTTGTTTGAGAGGCAAAGCCGTGGTTGAGCTTTGAATTGATCATTTGGAGCGAGGTAAGTGTCGTGGTTAACCTTGTCTTGAGGGATTATGACTTGTTTGTCTATTTGCTACATGTTTAGATGTTGGGTACAAGTATATGTAAGGTGACGAGTACTTATGCGTTGTTGTCGGGTTAAAGCATGCGGGTGGGACTTGTTCCTTGCAACTATTGCCTACTTTGATCATGTTATCCATGCCTAGACTGATTATTTATTAAATTGATCGTTCTTACCGTGTTTATAGGATTTTGTGATAATTGAGTATTGACTCCAAAGTTGAGATTGGTATTGTGGAACTGTTGTTGAAGTAAGGCTTGTACTTGTTGATCCTATCTCTCTGTTACTACTTGTTCATTGTTATGTGGTAAGGGAGAGTGTTAAAGCACGAAGGGTGATGCCGTGCCGTATGTGAGTGCTAATGCACGAAGGCTGATGTTGTGCCATATTGTGAGTGTTAATGCACGAAGGGTGATGCCGTGCCATGTTGTGAGAGTTAATTCACGAAGGGTGATGCCGTGCCGTATCTATTGATTTATGCTGTGAGTGAGAGTAAAAGCACGAAGGGTGATGCCGTGCAGTTTCACTATTTCATTTTGAGGTTGAGAGTTAAAGCACGAAGGGTGATGCCGTGCAATTTTCTCCATTGCGCTTAATTACTTTTACTGGTTGAAGGCATATTGGCTGTTCTGGTTATCATTTTCGTTGTATCTCTCGTATCTTGTATCCCCTTAGCATGTCCCCCTCTCAATAGTACATGTTTAGCTTTTATTTGTTGTTATCTTGTACATATACTGTTATCTGCACAGGTTTATTATGTAGGTGTCGTGTCATAGCTGTCACACCTCCTTTTTACACACCTACCCCCGAAGGATAGTGTATAAGGGATTTTTCCTCTTTAAGTGACATTATTCGAAATGGGATTATTTATTTATCAGAGTCGCCACTTGGGATAGGTTTGGCTTTGGGTGTCCCAAGTCACCGGTTTATCTTGAATCCCAAATCGAGGAAAATTTTGACTTTCCAAGTGAAGTCTGCGAACCAGAAATTCTGAATAAGGAATTCTGTTAACCCGGGGGAAGGTGTTAGGCACCCCCGGATTCCGTGGTTCTAGCACGGTCGCTTAAATTATTACAATTGGTCTATTATCTGATTTTTGTACATGTTCATCCTATAGTTCAATTTAAAGTTATTTACCGCTTTTAATTAATTTTTAAGGAAGATTGAACGTCGTTTAAAATATGTTTTTGTATCACGTCACATGAAATGCACCCGGATCCGAAACACTTTTTATTCAACGTTTTAGGATTTGGATTTGGGTCACATGAAATGCGCACCCGAGATTAAGAAGGTAATATTATTAAAAGACGAGCCTAAAGCAACTAGCGTGTTGATATCTTTGCTGGAGGCCATGAAAATTCGCTAAATGGCACGTCCCGATTTCTAAGTATTTTTATGGAAGTAATTAAAGAGGGCCACGCAATTTATGATTTTTATTTGGCGCGGCGCACCTCAAATTTATTTTAAAAGGACATTTGTCTTAGCACATGGAAGGCCCTAAACTATTTGTTATCTAATTACGGCTTAAATCCAATTGCTTGAGGAAGTCTAATTAATTAACTATATCTAAGTATGCTAAACAGCCCAATTCAAAGCAAATGAAACCTACAATAACTCAGGCCCATTTGCTACCAGGTATGAAGTGAATTATGGGCCTAATCGTTGGGCTCAACACGAATGGACCAAAGGTCTAGCTATCGATCCAGTTGCAATCTAGCTTTGGATGCAACATTGAGATGTAAAATGGGCTCTAATTTGAAGCCAGGCCCAAGGATGTATTCACCAGATGACAACCAATACACCGGGCCTTCATTAGGCCTGGTTTTTGTGATTTACCTAACTCAATGTCCAAAATACAATAGCAGGCATGCAGTTACATGAAGCATGGAGGCTAATTAGCAGACCTAAGTTATGATTTAAATTCTGTTACACAGGTAAACTGAATAAAACAAATTCAGTTTAGCAGGCATCTTTAAATCAAATCTGTTATGGCTAAGCAACACATATTAAATATTTGACGAAACATAAACAAAACTGTTGAACACGAGTAAGGAATGAGTATTCGAATCTGTAAAAATACTGACCATTCCTCTTTATTTTCAAATGACCTACACGTTATATAACCTTTGAATCTCAATATGAAATTCACTAATGATACTAGAACACATACACCTGCAGTTTGGAATTCTTGTTGAACTGTGAATTCATTAAGTGAATTATAGCTCTTCAACAGTACTCATGTCTCATAGACACTCTGATTTAGAGTATGAGATGAGTAATTCCAGTAAACATGAGTTCCAAAATTACCTATTAACTGTAAGAAATTAAACTACACTAGAATTAAACTAATGAAACAAAATACAGGCAATTCCAGTTTGAACAGTCCGATTATTACAATATGTTGAGACAGAAGGTCTATATCACTCCACTTTTACATTCTAGAGAAACAGAAATCTATCACTTAGACAAATATGTTTGCAAATGAATTAACATGGAAATCACAGGATCAAAGTATCATTCCTTCAACAACTCAATTATACATTTGTTGATTAAGTTCTTCATATATCATTAGAGGCCAAAAAGTACCTGGAAATTAGAACAAAAATGAGGGGAAATGGAGGTCAGCTAGGCAGCAACACAGTAATTGATACAATTGCAGCAGAAAACCAGCAACTCAGAATCAAAATCCAGGAAAACAGGGACAGGATGCAGTAGACTCCGAAATAAACTTCAATCAACCAAAGAACCCAGCTGAACTTAGGACTAGATTTTGATGATTCAAAGTGACTCTTAACATGTGAATTCCACCTAGTTTCAAAGCTTGGAAGTGAATTTAAGCTGCTGAAACTGGATGAAACAGTAGATCTGGTGGATTCCTAGCCTATTTTTTGTTGATTTTTCAGGATTTTTGTTTTTTTGAACTCTAAGATCTAAACTCTATGTATTTAGACTCTCAATTTCTGCAGAAACTTTTTGTTGATTTTCAGTATTCCCTCTCAAACTTTCAAATTTCAAATTTTCTGATTTTTGGATTTGGATTTCAAATTTTCAGATTCTCTAGGCTTCTCAAACTTTTGAATTTCAAATTTCAGATCTCTGGACCTAAAACTTGTTTTGCAAGGTAGGGGTACTGCCTTTTATAGGCGAAAGTAGGGCAATTTTTAGACTTTTACTTTGCACCCTAACCCCCTCTTTATTTTCAGTTTTTTAGCTTAAAAGTCCTTCAAGGACTGACTTGTTACCCAAGTTATATTACTAAGTTTCTGAATTTCAAATTAGAACCCCCATCTAGAAGGTTCTAGGAGGTTCTATATTCAGTTATTGCAAGGTTCTATGATTAGAATACCTATATTACCCTTGATTCAATTCTGAAATTACTAACCTAAGTTAAACTAACCCCTAAGCCCTTTTAACTTAGTCAAAAAATGACCATGGTAAATTACCAAGGACTGAAAATGTTCAGCAGTACCAAACAAAGTCTAATTATAACCAATTACCTTACCCCCACCCCCCCCCCCCCGACCCTCCCCCAAAAAAAAAATTGAACTACCAATCCAACTAAACCTATTTTAAGCTTGAATTAATTACTAAAAGTCAAAATTAAAGACTACTATTGGCGATTTATCAGTCAAACAGAAAATTATGAAAACAAACAGAAATTAATCAAAACACTGAATCATGTTATCAATACAAAAGAATCAAAACTGAATCATGAATCAAAACTAAAAATCAAAAGAATCATGAATCAAAACTGAATCAATACGGACGGAGAAGAAGAAATTAAAACTTAACAAAAGGATCTAAGAAAACTAACAAGCAAATAAAAAAAAGGACAGAAAACAAATAAAATAAAAAAATAAGGAAAAATGAAAGAGAAAGGGAATACCAGAATCGAGTCAAGACCTGGGCCAGCCACCTTGAATCACTTGACCAAAATAGCGTTTAATCGTGTGTTTTCATGAGAAAACACATGGCTAAACTCTATTAGGGTCAAATTACCCGTAAACCCTCTTTTATGAAATTAGGGTTTCGTTCCAAGTTAGATTTGAGGAAATCAGTGGCGATTTGCGGGAAATAAACTAGGGATTAGGGCAGAGAGGGTGGTGGAGGTTCTATGATGTTATTTTGGTGGGGTTTGGGGGCGGCGCCGCCGGACACGGCGGAGGCGGCGGCTAGGATTTTAATTATTCAAAGGGTTTGGGTAGGATTTGAAGGAAAACACTTTCAGATCCGTAATGAGGAGAAGGAGTCGAAGCAGTGGTGAAATTTTGGAGGTCATTGGATGATCGCCGCCGGCGGAGGCGATTTTCGGCCGGCGGTTTGCGGTGGTAGGCGGTGGCGTTAGGGTTTGGGTTGAGAGATGGGAGATATGAGAGGGTAGGGGGTCCTGAGGGGGGATAGGATCGTTTGGACAATTATATATTAAGTAACCTAGGCTTCAGGACCGTTAGATTAAAAAACCTCGACGGTCCTGATTGAAAGTTACTAAAACGGGTCGTTTCATGAAAAGGGGGGGGGGGGTATGCTGGACCGGGTAGAATTTGGGCTAGGGTGTGGGCTGTTTGAACGGGTTCAAGGTTTAAAGAGCTGGGCCAGTGAATTGTCTTTAAAACTGGCCCAACCTTAACAGGCCAGCTCTTCTCTTTTCTTTATTTTTATTTCATTTAGTTCTTTTCTTTTATTTGTTTTTCTCTTTTTTTTTTCAACTTTAAAACCAAACTAAAATTAATCCTAAAAATTAATTCAACCTACCTATTTAAACTATAATTAAACTAATACCAATTTAAAGGAAACTAATAAACCTAAGAACTAAAATTAAAACCAAACAAAACAAAGCAAAGTTTTTCTTTATGATTTTTGTATTTTGTACAAGCCTAATATGTAAAATTAAATCCTAAATGCCCATGCAATATTTTTTTATTTTTATGAATTATTTAAAACTAGAAGTGCACACACAAATAAAAAACACACACAAAATTACATAATTAAATCCTAAAAATCAAATAATAAAGTGAAATCCTAATTTTAAGAATTCTTGAGGAGTAATTCAAGCGAGGCAAAAATCACGTGCTCACAGCTACCCCTCTTTGCTCGGAGACACGAAGGGTTTTCGGGCAAAGATAAATGAGCAATTATGAGGGATTTTTGCCTGCTCGGCACTCCATGAGAAGCATTTCTTAAAAACGCCTGACCGAACCTTGCTTCAGAGGTTGCCTACATATCCTTGGCTATAAAGAAATCAGGTCAGTGTAGTTCTGGAAGTTTTGGTAGCTGGGACTACCAGGAGCTGTGATTTCACTGGTGTTGCTGCTGCTACTGCTTGCTGACCTCCTTATTACACCAAAAAAAATCAAAGCTAAGCTAACTATGCCTATCAACTACGAGTTACAAGATTCCTATCTATAAATCTCTTGAAGCTTGATCTTGAGTCTTAGCTGATTTTACTGTGGACTCCGATCTGAATCTTGATGCTCGTCAGCTGCAAGCGCTGTTTCTTTCTTCAGCATTTGGATCAAAGCGGGACAGGCGGAGCTTGTGACTTCAGTCAGGTTTTGAGCAGTCTGCATCTTTGTCCACTTCAGCATTTTGAATTTACTTCTTTTTCTTATCCTTTTCTTATTTTCTTTATTCTGGATGGAGACTCATTTTTTCAGCTACCTCAGATCCTATGCCTCGAGGTCAAACCTGCTCAGACACCAAAACAAACAAACGAACGAAATTTTCTGCCCTAGTTTTCACTAGGAAATTTTTGTGAGTTATTTGTGACGAAAGTCAGAACTCATTCTCTCTTTTTTTTTTTGAATAAAACAAGAATTGTGTTCGTCAATTATGGAACAAATTAGGGAGTTGAACCCTATATCTAAAATGTCAACTCAGGGATTGGAGCACTAATATTGGTGAAAAACGACTAGGGAATGGAGGCCCTACGTCTAAAGGCGCAACTCAGGGATTGGAGCCCTAATGTTGGCTAAAGGGTAAAAAACTCAACTCAGGGATTGGAGCCCTACTAGGGAATGGAGGTCCTATGTCTAAAAGGCGCAACTCAGATATTGGAGCCCTAATGTTGGCTAAAGGGTAAAATGCTCAACTCAGGGATTGGAGCCCTAATGTTGGCAAAAGGTGACTAGGGAATGGAGGCCCTATGTCTAAAAGGCGCAACTCAGGGATTGAAGCCCTAATGTTGGCTAAAGGGTAAAAAGCTCAACTCAGGGATTGGAGCCCTTATGTTGGCTAATGGCGACTAGGGAATGGAGGCCCTATGTCTAAAAGGCGCAACTCGGGATTGGAGCCCTAATGTTGGCTAAAGGGTAAAAAGCTCAACTCAGGGATTGGAGCCCTAATGTTGGCAAAAGGCGACTAGGGAATGGAGGCCCTATGTCTAAAAGGCGCAACTCAGGGATTGGAGCCCTAATGTTGGCAAAAAGGCGACTAGGGCAACTCAGGGATTGGAGCCCTAATGTTGGTAAAAGGTGACTAGGGGAATGGAGGCCCTACTTCTAAAGGCGCAACTCAGGGATTGGAGCCCTAATGTTGGCTAAAGGGTAAAAAGCTCAACTCAGGGATTGGAGCCCTAATGTTGGCAAAAGGCGACTAGGGAATGGAGGCCCTATGTCTAAAAGGCGCAACTCAGGGATTGGAGCCCTAATGTTGGCTAAAAGGTAAAAAGCTCAACTCAGGGATTGGAGCCCTAATGTTGGCAAAAGGTGACTAGGGAATGGAGGCCCTATGTCTAAAAATCTCAACTAGGGAATGGAGGCCCTATGTCTAAAAATCTCAACTAGGGAATGAAGGCCCTATGTTGGAAAAAAAAAGGCGCCTAGGAAATGGAGGCCCTATGTCTAAAAACTCAACTCAGGGATTGGAGCCCTAATGTTGGCTAAAAGGTAAAAAGCTCAACTCAGGGATTGGAGCCCTAATGTTGGCAAAAGGCGACTAGGGAATGGAGGCCATTTGTCTAAAAGGCGCAACTCAGGGATTGGAGCCCTAATGTTGGCTAAAAGGTTAAAAAGCTCAACTCAGGGATTGGAGCCCTAATGTTGGCAAAAGGTGACTAGGGAATGGAGGCCCTATGTCTAAAAGGCGCAACTCAGGGATTGGAGCCCTAATGTTGGCTAAAAGGTAAAAAGCTCAACTCAGGGATTGGAGCCCTAATGTTGGCTAAAGGTTAAAAAGCTCAACTCAGGGATTGGAGCCCTAATGTTGGCAAAAGGCGACTAGGGAATGGAGGCCCTATGTCTAAAAGGCGCAACTCAGGGATTGGAGCCCTAATGTTGGAAAAAGGCGACTAGAGAATGGAGACCCTATGTCTAAAAGGCGCAACTCAGGGATAGGAGCCCTAATGTTGGCTAAAGGTTAAAAAGCTCAACTCAGGGATTGGAGCCCTAATGTTGGCTAAAAGGTAAAAAGCTCAACTCAGGGATTGGAGCCCTAATGTTGGCAAAAGGCGACTAGGGAATGGAGGCCCTATGTCTAAAAGGCGCAACTCAGGGATTGGAGCCCTAATGTTTGCAAAAGGCGACTAGGGAATGGAGGCCCTATGTCTAAAAGGCGCAACTCAGGCATTGGAGCCCTAATGTTGGCTAAAAGGTAAAAAACTCAACTCAGGGATTGGAGCCCTAATGATGGCAAAAGGCGACTAGGGAATGGAGGCCCTATGTCTAAAAAGGCGCAACTCAGGGATTGGAGCCCTAATGTTGGCTAAAAGGTAAAAAGCTCAACTCAGGGATTGGAGCCCTAATATTGGCGAAAGGCGAATAGGGAATGGAGGCCCTATGTCTAAAAGGCGCAACTGAGGGATTGGAGCCCTAATGTTGGCTAAAGGTAAAAGCTCAACTCAGGGATTGGAGCCCTAATGTTGGCTAAAGGCGACTAGGGAATAGAGGCCCTATGTCTAAAAGGCGCAACTCAGGGATTGGAGCCCTAACGTTGGCTAAAAGGTAAAAAACTCAACTCAAGGATTGGAGCCCTAATGTTGGCAATAGGCGACTAGGGAATGGAGGCCCTATGTCTAAAAGGCGCAACTCAGGGATTGGAGCCCTAATGTTGTCTAAAGGGTAAAAAGCTCAACTCAGGGATTGGAGCCCTAATGTTGGCAAAAAGCGACTAGGGAATGGAGGCCCTATGTCTAAAAAGGCACAACTTAGGGATTGGAGCCCTAATGTTGGCAAAAAGCGACTAGGTAATGGAGGCTCTATGTCTAAAAAGGCACAACTTAGGGATTGGAGCCCTAATGTTGGCAAACAAAGTAACAGGTTGATATTGGAGATTCTAAACTATCCTCTTTTGGGATTTTCTTCTTTCCTTGTTTCTTTTTTTTTTAATTTTGATAAGATGCAGGAAAGAACTGGGAGGAAACTTCCCGTTTGGATTGATTATTTTCTGCAAAGTTTTTTCAACTCTTGCGCATTTCTTTTCTTTTGGCTGCACCTGGTTTTGCACGGTTGCTTTGGGCTGCACCTGTTTCAATTTTTTCAAGCAAAGAACAATTATTAGTTTGAAACGGTGGTTGGTTTTGTGGCCTTTGATTGTGTCAATTGCCTGATCCCGGCCCAGCTTCTGTTGAGAACCTCTGCTGCTTGCTGGTTTTGAAGATTAACATCTCTTTCAAATCGAAGGACTCAACTATTAAGATTTCATGACGACTCGCCTGTGTGGGGCTTCGACCCTTTTCACTTTATTCTGCCTTTAAGACCTTTGTCCTTGACTTTTCTTTTTCTCTTTCAATAACTTTGATTTCAAAGCATCCGCCATCATGGCCAGTCAGGATTGACTTGATGCACCCGCTGAGGCTGGGTACTTTTCTTTAGCTTTTGTTAGGGAGAGCCCTGTAAAGCCAGTCCTGCCACCTTTTCTTTGTATTAATTTCGGGAACAGAGTTAGACCGAAAGGGATTTCAAGGAAAAAGTAGACAAAAGGCAAGAAAAAATGAATTTAAAGAGAAGCGTCCCTTTCAGGGAGAAAAGAAGGACTTATCTGGGGTTCATGCAAGCTTCAAATAGACATGACATGCTTCTTGGACTGGATGCCCGACCCGCACAAACTTTCCACACTTCTCATAAACTCATTAACCCGTGTTTCAGATCCAGGGAATCTTGCCAGGACTCTTTCAATGGTGGGAGATGTCTTCTCTTCGGCCGACGACGCCCTTTGTGGGTTTTCACCAGTCGACCTCTCTCATTTCTCTTCTCACCGTTGCCCGATAGTTCTCTTTACGAGTTTTCACTAAGCGGACTCTCTCATTTTCAATTTCTCTACTCACCGTCGCCTTATGGTGCCCATAGGTTTTCACCGATAAGATTCTCTCATTTTATTTCTCTCAATTTGATTGCATCAGATTCCAACAATGATGTGTTCAATTCCCACGCCTTTGCCAATTGATCGGAAGGACTTGGACAAGGTTTTTGGGTAAAAAGAATCTTGGATGGAATTACAACTTTGGAACCATTTTGGTGGGCTCATTGCCGAGCCATTATATCATATGCCCCAATTTCACTTTATGGGGGAATTGGGATTTTTCTTTTGGTGTGATTGAACCCCAGAGAGAGCCTGCCTACGTATCCTTTCGGAATCAAGTCAGACGTAGTTCAGGGAAACATTTGTTTTTGTTGTTTTTGTTTTTGTTTTGTTTTGTTTTTTCTTTCTATTCTTTTTTTTCATCATTTTCATTTTTTCATTTTTTTTCTTCTTTTTTTTTTTTCATTCATTTTTGGGTTCCAAAGAGGGTAGCCAAAGAAGAGTGACTGGCTCAAAGGGTTTGCAAAGGGTTGATAGTGTTTGGGTAACGAGAATGAAAGCCTTCGTCATCCCAATTGAACAAAGTCATTGCTGCAGAAAGCCTAAACATATTACCTTTTTACTGCATCCGCATTCACGGCTGCTTTTGGGATCATTTCCTTCGATGTCGCCCAGATACACTGCTCCTCTCGGCAATATCTTTCTGATGATGTATGGGCCCTTCCAATTAGGAGCAAACTTTCCTTTTGCTTCCTGGTGATGAGGAAGAATGCGCCTTAACACAAGTTGTCCCACTTCAAAATTCATGGGGCGCACTTTCTTGTTATAAGCACGGGCCATTCTTTGTTAGTACAACTGCCCGTGGCAGACCGCAGCCATCCACTTTTCATCAATCAGTGTCAACTGTTCCAGACGGGTCTTGACCCACTCACTGTCTTCAGCTTCAACACTGATCCAGAGAGAGGGGATTTCAACTTCCGCAGGTATTACGGCTTCAATGCCATGGGTTGCTCCAACCGATGTGCGCACCGTGGAGCGATATCCCAGTAGTGCGAAAGGAAACTTTTCATGCCATTGTCTGGAGCTCTGAATCATTTTTCTCAAAATCTTCTTGATGTTCTTGTTTGCTGCTTCAACGGCACCATTGGCTTTAGGTTTATTCCCAAATCGTTCCAATTCTCGATTTATTTCCCTAAAAACCTCTTCTTCATCATATTCTGGTTCTTGGTTCATTATTTCACAATTAGACAGCATGTTCGGATCTGGGCATGAAGTCTGCAAGCACGTCATGTTATTTAAGGCCGCATTATTAGAACTGAAAGAAGAAATAAAAAGAGAAAAATAGCAAAAATCAGAAATAATAAAGAAAGATAAACGATGAAATATTGATTTCATTTCTTGGAATTTGAAGATAACAGGGTTTACATTTTGGAAATTAAAAGACAAGAAACTAAAGAAAACATCCGAGTTACACCCTGGAATAACTCGCGATGCAGAAAAAGTGGCAGGATAGGTCTACCGGGACTCCCGCCTGATTGGGAATGGCGTAGCCTTCCCATTCTGCAGCTTGGCGTTTGGTCCCATATACAGCACCTCAACGGTGCTGGAGCCCTCTCCTGGATGAACCATGTGGGTTTTGTATAGTATCTTTCTCATTGCCCCACATATCTCTTCAATCTCTTCGGCCGTAAAGGCCTCATCCTCTTCCTCTTCATTGTATTTTGGCTTGACAAAGGTCTCGTACAGATGTGGCAGTGGCTGAGGTAAAACCCATCCATCATTCTTTCTCTCGTCTGCCCACTTTATATCATTTGGGGTAGGGTGGAAACTTATCTCGAAGAACTTCTCAGTGGTAGGCAGGGTAACCGGTTCAGCCATTCCTTGCAGGGATTTTCCAAGTCCCTTCCCTGGTTTGAAGCCATGTCGGATCATTTCTTTGGCCACCATAATCGAGGCATTGGAAAGGAAGGTTTGGGGGCAAGGGTTTCCCTCTTCATACTGGCCCGCCACCACAACTTCAAAGGCCTGATAAACTATGTGCTCACTGCCTTCTCTCGCTTCAAGACATGGGACTGATGGGTCCCGATAAATTGATTGTTCATCCTCCCCATGGACCACGATCTCTTGGTCCTCATGCTCGAACTTTACCATCTGATGAAGAGTAGAGGGCACAGCCCCCGCTGCATGGATCCATGGCCTCCCCAAAAGAAGGTTGTAGGAGGTGTCCATGTCTAGAACCTGGAAGGTTACTTCAAAGTCTACTGGGCCGATGGTCAGAATTAGATCAATCTCTCTAGTCGTGTCCCTTTTTATATCATCGAAAGCTCGTACGCAGACATTGTTGGGTCGGATTCTTTCAGTCCCAATTTCCATGCGCTGTAAAGTTGAGAGTGGGCAGATATCTACCCCAGAACCTCCATCCACCATAACCCTTTTCACGTAGTATCCTTCACATTTGAGAGTTAAGTGCAGGGCTTTGTTATGTGCAGCACCTTCCGGAGGCAATTTTTGCTGAATGAAATCTAGTTGATAGCGAAAAATCTTTCCGCCATTCTTTCTAATTGCTCCACAGAAGTCTCAGCTGGTACGTATGCCTCATTGAGGGTCTTGACTAATACCTTCTGGTGTTCGGGGGATTTCATCAACAAAGATAGCAAGGAGACTTGTTCAGGAAACTTTCGAAGCTGGTCAACCACTTCATAATCCGCCATCTTCATTTCACTCACGGGTTTTTTAGCTGGGAAGCGCTTCCTGGTGGCGTTGTTCACTTCTTCCAAATTGGAGTACTTTTCCACAGGGTAATTTTCTTGAACCTCTCCTGAGATTTCTTTGCCCTTATACGTCACCACTATTTTATGGTAATTCCAAGGCACCGCGGAAGGATCTGTCATGGGCCTCTGTGGCGCGCGGCCAATAACCACGGGCTCACTCAGCCTTGGTGGATTAATTGGCCCCCGCACCACATAAGCTCCCTTGGGCACGTACATCTGGTTGCCTTTTTCAGTTCAAATATCTTTAGAGGACTCAAAGTCAACTGCTTTTCATTGCGGCCTCGTGGGACATATAAACAGCATCTTTGGGAGGCATTGCCCCCGTTCCTGCTTCAACTTTCTTTTCTGGTTTTGAATGGGTGGCTTTGTTCTTTTTCTTTTCCCCTTCATCTTGCTTCGGGGCAATTTTTAGTTTTCTCTCCACATCAGCGATGGCGATTATGGCCTTCAGTGCCGGATCAAATTCTTTATCTTCGCAAATCATTCCGATTACTAGCCCGTTGTTGTGGGCCGGCAGTGGGTTATTAGTCACGTTGGGGACATCCTCATCCCTTAGCACTATCTTTCCTTGTTCTATCAAGTTTTCCACTGCTCTTTTCAAGGTCTAACAATCATCCGTATCGTGCCCTTCTGCTCCTGAATGATAGGCACATCTGACACCAGCTCTGTAAGCAGGTGATGCTGGGTTTTGCCTTGTTTAAGGAACTGGCTGCAGCAGACCCATTTGGACAAGTTTTGGAAACAGGCTGGAGTAGGATTCACCAATTGGTGTAAAAGTTTGCCTTCTGGGTGGCTCACGAGGGGGAAAGTTACTCTGTGGAGGACGGGGATTGTAGTGGTTTTGGTGAGGAGGCTGATTTTTTGGGAATGGAGTTTGGTTTCTATTGGTATGTTGCTGCGGCCGAACAAAAGGTTGAGCATTCATGACCGCATACGGTTGAGGAGCATAGGCCATGTCCTGATGGGGGTAATAATGCTGAGAGGCTCTTTCTGAGAACATGGGTCTAGGAGCACGGTGTCTTCTTGCACCCGATGCCGCCATGGATGTTTCTTCTTTATTCTTACCCTTTGCCACTCCTCCAGACCCGCCTTGAATGGCTTGGGAGGTTGCTCTAATAGCTGACTGGCTCAGAATTCTGCCTGTTTTCAAACCATTTTCTACTAGCTTCCGCGAACGGCTTACCCATAGCTAACATCATATTTTGAAAGTAGTCGGCTTCCTGAGCTTGAAGGAACACTGTGACCATCTCGACCTCGTCCATCATAGGCTTTACTCTAGATGCTTGCTCACGCCATTTGATTGCGTATTCCCTAAAGCTCTCTGAAGACTTCTTTTTCAGATTTGCCAACGAGTTCCGGTCTGGAGCAATGTCTATATTGTACTGGAACTGTCTAACAAAGTCTCTCGCGAGGTCGTCCCAGATGTGCCATCGAGAGATATCTTGATCCATATACCACTCGGAGGCAATACCAACCAGACTCTCTCCAAAATAAGCCATGAGTAACTCTTCTTTTCCTCTAGCACCTCGCAACTAATTGCAGTATTTCTTAAGATGAGCAATAGGATCACCATGTCCATCGTATTTTTCAAACTTTGGAGTTTTGAATCCCAGAGGCAAGTGCACGTGAGGGAACATGCATAGATCAACATAGGACACACTTTTCTGCCTACTCAATCCCTGTATGTTCTTGAGGCTCTACTCCAAGCTTCTCATCCTCTTTGCAATTTCTTCCTGTTCGGGAGTTTTACGAGTCCTTTCCTGTCCCACACTGAACTCAAATTGAGGCGGTTGAGGATATGTATAAGTGGGGAACTGAGGAGGCTCCATTTGGACAGTAGGTGTTTGGAATGTAAAGGCTGAAGGATCAAAAGTGGGCCTAGGCAGTGCAGGCTGTGTTGTGGCTGAGCATGGGGGAGCGGTGAAGATATTGGAGGCCGCACCGGACATGAACACCTGGGGGCGAACCTCAGAAGGTGTTCCTACGAAATGAGCCGATATGGTGGGCTGTCCCAGTGGGGTATTTGGATGGCTGATGGGAACATTGGAGGTACCCCCTGATCTAGGGAACAGTTCGGGGAATCCGAGGATGGCACTTGGAGGTTCCCTTCCATTCGTCCACGCATCCCACATCTTCATGACCCTAAGACGTAAGATCCTGTTCTCTTCAGCCGCTGCAGATTCCGAGGCCGGGATGCCCGAGATTGGGCTATCTTCTGCGATAGGAATTGTTGGCAAGGTCATTTCCGAAGACATACCGATACTCCCCTTTGATCTAGTAAGAATGGATGTGAAGCCAGGTTACCACGAAAAACCAACCACAGTTTCTATAAAACCTGGACTGGGAATGACAGCAGCAAACGGTTAGTTTGAGACAATAACAGATAGGTAATCGCACGTTGGGGTGTGATGCACCTATACAGTTAAATGGGTTTCTACATGTTTTGCAACGGTTGCATGCTTCATCCCGGCTTTACTTATTCTTTCCCATTTTTCTTCTTTCGATTTTCATTTCTCTTTTTGTTTCTCTTTTCTTTTCTTCTCTTGCCCTTTCTCTCATTTTTCATTGCCTCTCTTTTTCTTTTTTCTCTCTCTCTCTTTTTTTTCTTTCTTTCTTTTGGTTATGGTCGAACCCTATGGAGATTGCCTACGTATCATGACCCAGCATGAATAAGACCGAGCGTAGTTCTGGAAAATAAATGCGAAAAATAAGGAAACAATTTATTTTTTTTTGGGAATTTTCAAATTTCATTAATAAAACTTCTATTACAAAAGATGTTAACTACTCATTTTCTTGGAAAGAAAAACTACAAGCAGACTCAAAATAAAGCAATATACAGACTCGATGCTTGAAAAATCAGGAATACATTAAAGCTTCAACTACTGGGGCCCGCGGGGCATCATTTGGCCTTGCCGCGGGCCTATGTGCGAGACCCCCTTGTAGTCGCTCCAAATCACTCATAACTTGGTGGACGAAAGTCATCACTGCAGCAAAAAAGGTGGTACGATTCATGTCCTTGCACGCTTGGCACTTCATGGTGATGTAGTCAGTGATGGTTCTAATCCTTTCTCTAATTCTGCCTTTTTCTTGAAGCAACCGCCCTATCTGCTGGTTCCGGGCTTCTAACACTTGAGAGTCATGAAGGTGCTGATTTTGCAAGTTCTGTATTTCTTCCTCCATTTGAGCCATCAACTTATAACAATGCTCCCTATCAGCCTTGAAATCTTTAGCCCGTTGGGCTGCCTCATCCTCAAGAGTAGTCACCTTTCTTCTCAGGCTAGTGATGGTCCCTTCGTAGTTTCTCTTCATTTGCTGCACGAATCGTGCCCGTTCTTCTGCTTTCTTTGTCCATTGTGCCCAGATTTTTGCTAAACTATCTTCAGACTTTTCCAGGTCTTCTTGACACTCGAGGACTTTCTTTTTAGACCACTTATAAGTCTTTCATCAGCCCGACTTCTTTCCGGGTTGTTGGCAGCTATTTTCATCTTTCTAATCTAGGCTTTAAGGGCCTCATTTTCCTGGGTCAGTTTCTTCTTTTCTCCCTCGTCGGCGGCGGCTTGAACACCCTTTTCAAACTGGAGCTCCATGACTTGCCTTTCCAACTGGCTTATTTTGGCCCTATACTCATTCTCCTTAGTTAACCAATCCCATTGTACCTAGGCCCCATCGGTAAACTGTTGGACATGTGGTCTCTTTGCGGGTCTTTCAGGAATCTGGAATCTTTTGCCAAACCAAACCATGTACTTAGGGTCCAGTTCCCCTCCAGCTCGGTCTCGCGCTATGGTCTTAGGTTCAAGAAACCTACACTCATTCCACACTTGGCGAATTTTTCCTTCTGGAAATGCGGCTTTTGGGCCCAATTCAATGACTTGTTTACTCAGATACTCATCATTGTAGACGGTTTGAAATCTTCCCAATTGGCGCAAGACCCTGTAGGGAGCATAGGGTTGGATGCTCCGGATGCCCATCAAGAGGATATAAGGCACCTCAGCTGACGTGTATACTGCTTCCGTAATAGGAAGCCATCCGAAGGCCCACTCAATTTTGTCAGCAGTCAAAGATCTCAAAGGTGATAACCAAGCCTCAATACCTTCAGGGAATTCAATACCTACTACCCGGGTTTCAAATTCTTCAATGCAGCTCAACCCGGTCAAACCATAATTCATGCACCCAGTCCGGTGACAGAGGTGCTCTTGCATCCATAACTGTAGCAATAAATTGCAACCCTGGAAGAACTTTCTCCCTTCTCGGCATATAGTCAAGGCTCGATAGATTTCAGACACGATCAGAGGAACCACCGTGCTGTTGGCTTTCTTGATTGCAACATCTAGCATTCCTACGAGGCCGATCTCTATATGACCATCTTTTCGTGGACAGGCCACAACTCCCAAGAAAGCAACCATGAAAGCTAAACCCCGACTTGCCTCCCATTTGTCTTTCTTTCCGGCATGGGTTAGACCAGTGTTTGGCTCTTCAAAACCTCGATGGTTACCATATCGATGGTACAAAAAATGGAGTGTGCAATACCCTTCCGATAGATTTCAGTCCTGAACATCCCGACTAATACTCAGTAGATCCAAAAATCTGTGTTGAGATATCGGTCTTGGTGCCAACGGATATCGACTTCTAAGGTTTCCATTAAGACCTGCATAACCCGCCACTTCCTCCAATGTAGGTGTGAGCTCAAAATCTGAGAAACGGAACACATTGCGAGTCGGGTCCCAAAAAGGTACTAAAGCTTCAATTATGTCCAGCCTTGGCTTGACATTCAATAGTCCGACGAGGCCTCCCAGAACTTTCACCACTGGTTCTCTACTGCCTTTTCCTAGATCATCCCACCACATGTGGAGCTTCAAGAGGATCTCATTAAAGACTGTGAAGGGTTCAATTTCATTCGTGCTCATCCTGCACATTTATTAAGGTGATTTAAAGACTTATTTAAACCTAAAAGAAAAAGTAACATCATTTTTTTCAAAATTTTCATTTCAAAAACAAAACTTCGGCTTTGCGGATACGGCCTTTTAGCACTTCGGGAAAGAATATTTTAAGGCTGTGCCCACTAACCGTTAAAAATTACCCAAGGTGGCTATTCTTGCAAAAATAGCCTTCCGGCGCCCTTTTGGGGACATTCGGCTTATTTTAGACAAGAATGACATCACCTGACTTATTTGTGACAAAAACTAAAATTTTTGGTTGTTTTTGGGCTATTTTTGCAAAAAGGGAAGTTGGACCCGATGGGGGTTGCCTACGTATCCCACGTCCGGTGAGAATCAAACTGGCGTAGTTCGGGCATATTTGACAAAACCAACTATTTTTGAAAACAAAATTTCTCTTTTTTCTTTCATTTTCTCAAAAATTCGGCAGGGTTTTAGAATTTTTCAAAAAAAAAATACCTACCTCTCACTCTTGATTTTTCTTTCTTTCTTTTCCCTCTTTTTTTTTGATTTTTCTGTCCCTATTCTAGAAGCCGGTCAACATGCGAGCCGAAACAAATAAATGCACAAGTAGCACGTAAGATGCATCAGGATGGTCTTTTCATTTCAGGTCACCTGTCCTAGACGGACCCAACCCCTGTGTTGAGTCCCCTAAGTCAAATGCACGTGATGCAAACAAACGTTCCTACTAGGGAACCGGCAGGGGCTTTGTTATACTAGGTTTAAAACCTGGGTTTATTGTTCTAGACCTGGCTTACCCGAGCGGACAACTCGGGCCGGGGGGGGGGCAGCGTACCGGGAATACAGAAGCTTCGCCGGCTTAGCAACTTTTCCGAACCTCGTTCTAAAATGGGATAAGACTCTAGACAGAAGAGAAGTCACACGAAGTGCACCCTTCTCCATGATGTAGAAGACTCAGAGAGAGAAAGAGTTTCCTAGCAGTTTATATATACAATTCACCAAATATCAAAGCGATAAAGCATTTAGCACATTAGGATGAAACATGTAGGAAAATCAGATAAAGCCAATCATAACAGCTATTCTAAGCCCGAATTCTTAAACCGTGAACCGAAGTTCTGGGTTCGTATCCCCAGCAGAGTCGCCAGAGCTGTCACACCTCCTTTTTACACACCTACCCTCGAAGGATAGTGTATAAGGGAGTTTTTCCACTTTAAGTGACATTATTTGAAATGGGATTATTTATTTATCAGAGTTGCCACTTGGAATAGGTTTGGCTTTTGGTGTCCCAAGTCACCGGTTTATCTTGAATCCCAAATCGAGGAAAATTTCAACTTTCCAAGTGAAGTCTGCGAACCAGAAATTCTGAATAAGGAATTCTGTTAACCCGGGGGAAGGTGTTAGGCACCCCCCGATTCCGTGGTTCTAGCACGGTCGCTTAAACTATTATAATTGGTCTATTATCTGATCTTAGTACATGTTCGTCCTATAGTGCAATTTAAAGTTATTTACCGCTTTTAATTAATTTTTAAGGAAGATTGAACGTCGCTTAAAATGTGCTTTTGGATCACGTCACATGAAATGCACCCGGATCCGAAACACATTTTATTCAACGTTTTAGGATTTGGATTTTGGTCACATGAAATGCGCACCCGAGTTTAAGAAGGTAATATTATTAAAAGACGAGCCTAAAGCAACTAGCGTGTTGATATCTTTGCGGGAGGCCATGAAAATTCGCTAAATGGCACGTCCCGATTTCTAAGTATTTTTATGGAAGTAATTAAAGAGGGCCACGCAATTTATGATTTTTATTTGGCGCGGCACCTCAAATTTATTTTAAAAGGACATTTATCTTAGCACATGGAAGGCCCTAAACTATTTGTTATCTAATTACGACTTAAATCCAATTGCTTGAGGAAGTCTAATTAATTAACTATATCTAAGTATGCTAAACAGCCCAATTCAAACCAAATGAAACCTACAAAAACTCAGGCCCATCTGCTACCAGGTATGAAGTGAATTATGGGCCTAATCGTTGGGCTCAACACGAATGGACCAAAGGTCCAGCTATCGATCCAGTTGCAATCCAGCTTTGGATGCAACATTGAGATGTAAAATGGGCTCTAATTTGAAGCCAGGCCCAAGGATGTATTCACCAGATGACAACCAATACACTGGGCCTTCATTAGGCCTGGTTTTTGTGATTTACCTAACTTAATGTTCAAAATACAATAGCAGGCATGCAGTTACATGAAGCATGGAGGCTAATTAGCAGACCTAAGTTATGATTTAAATTCTGTTACACAGGTAAACTGAATAAAACAAATTCAGTTTAGCAGGCATCTTTAAATCAAATCTGTTATGGCTAAGCAACACATATTAAATATTTGACGAAACATAAACAGAACTGTTGAACACGAGTAAGGAATGAGTATTCGAATCTGTAAAAATACTGACCATTCCTCTTTATTTTCAAATGACCTACACGTTATATAACCTTTGAATCTCAATATGAAATTCACTAATGATACTAGAACACATAAACCTGCAGTTTGGAATTCTTGTTGAACTGTGAATTCATTAAGTGAATTACAGCTCTTCAACAGTACTCATGTCTCATAGATACTCTAATTTAGAGTATGAGATGAGTAATTCCAGTAAACATGAGTTCCAAAATTACCTATTAACTGTAAGAAATTAAACTACACTAGAATTAAACTAATGAAACAAAATACAGGCAATTCCAGTTTGAACAGTCCGATTATTACAATATGTTGAGATAGAAGGTCTATATCACTCCACTTTCACATTCTAGAGAAACAGAAATCTATCACTTAGACAAATATGCTTGCAAATGAATTAACATGGAAATCACAGGATCAAAGTATCATTCCTTCAACAACTCAATCATACACTTGTTGATTCAATTCTTCATATATCATTAGAGGCCAAAAAGTACCTGGAAATTAGAACAAAAATGAGGGGAAATGGAGGTCAGCTAGGCAGCAACACAGTAATTGATGCAATTGCAGCAGAAAACCAGCAACTCCAAACCAAAATCCAGGAAAATAGGGACAGGATGCAGTAGACTCCGAAATAAACTTCAATCAACCGAAGAACCTAGCTGAACTTAGGACTAGATTTTGATGATTCAAAGTGACTCTTAACAGGTGAATTCCACCTAGTTTCAAAGCTTGGAAGTGAATTTAAGCTGCTGAAACTGGATGAAACAGTAGATCTGGTGGATTCCTAGCCTATTTTTTGTTGATTTTTCAGGATTTTTGTTTTTTTGAACTCTAAGATCTAAACTCTATGTATTTAGACTCTCAATTTCTGCAGAAACTTTTTGTTGATTTTCAGTATTCCCTCTCAAACTTTCAAATTTCAAATTTTCTGATTTTTGGATTTGGATTTCAAATTTTCAGATTCTCTAGGCTTCTCAAACTTTTGAATTTGAAATTTCAGATCTTTGGACCTAAAACTTGTTTTGCAAGGCAGGGGTACTGCCTTTTATAGGCGAAATTAGGGCAATTTTCAGACTTTTACTTTGCACCCTAGCCCCCTCTTTATTTTTTGTTTTTTAGCTTAAAAGTCCTTCAAGGACTGACTTGTTACCCAAGTTATATTACTAAGTTTCTGAATTTCAAATTAGAACCCCCATCTAGAAGGTTCTAGGGGGTTCTATTTTCAGTTATTGCAAGGTTCTATGATTAGAATATCTATATTACCCTTGATTCAGTTCTGAAATTATTAATTTAGGTTAAACTAACCCCAACCCTTTTAACTTAGTCAAAAAATGACCATGGTTAATTACCAAGGACTGGATATGTTCAGCAGTACCAAACAAAGTCTAATTATAACTAAAACCCCCCCCCCCCCCCCCTCTAAAATTGAACTACCAATCCAACTAAACCTATTTTAAGCTTGAATTAATTGCTAAAAGTCAGAATTAAAGACTACTATTGGCAATTTATCAGTCAAACAGAAAATTAAGAAAACAAACAGAAATTAATCAAAACACTGAATCATGTTATCAATACAAAAGAATCAAAACTGAATCATGAATCAAAACTAAAAATCAAAAGAATCATGAATCAAAACTGAATCAATATGGACGGAGAAGAAGAAATTAAAACTTAACAAAAGGATCTAAGAAAACTAACAAGCAAATAAAAAAAGAACAGAAAACAAATAAAATAAAAAAATAAGGAAAAATGAAAGAGAAAGGGAATACCAGAATCGAGTCAAGACCTGGGCCAGCCACCTTGAATCACTTGACCAAAATAGCGTTTAATCGTGTGTTTTCATGAGAAAACACACGGCTAAACTCTATTAGGGTCAAGTTACCCGTAAACCCTCTTTTATGAAATTAGGGTTTCGTTCCAAGTTAGATTTGAGGAAATCAGTGGCGATTTGTGGGAAATAAACTAGGGATTAGGGAAGAGAGGGTGATAGAGGTTCTATGATGTTATTTTGGTGGGGTTTGGGGGCGGCGCCGCCGGACACGGCGGAGGCGGCTAGGGTTTTAATTATTCGAAGGGTTTGGGTAGGATTTGAAGAAAAACACTTTCAGATCCGTAATGAGGAGAAGGAGACGAAGATGTGGTGAAATTTTGGAGGTCATTGGATGATCGCCGCTGGCGGAGACGATTTCCGGTCGGCGGTTTGCGGTGGTAGGCGGCGGCGTTAGGGTTTGGGGTGAGAGATGGGAGAGATGAGAGGGTAGGGGCATCCTGAGGGGGGGTAGGATCGTTTGGACAATTATATATTAAGTAACCTAGGCTTCAGGACCGTTAGATTAAAAAACCTCGACGGTCCTGATTGAAAGTTACTAAAACGGCGTCGTTTCATGAAAAGGGGGGGGGGGGAGGGGGGGTATGCTGGACCGGGTAGAATTTGGGCTAGGGTGTGGGCTGTTTGAACGGGTTCAAGGTTTATAGAGCTGGGCCAGTGAATTGTCTTTAAAACTGGCCCAACCTTAACAGGCCATCTCTTCTCTTTTCTTTATTTTTATTTCATTTAGTTCTTTTCTTTTATTTTTTTTCTCTTTTTCTTTTTTTCTTTTTTTTCAACTTTAAAACCAAACTAAAATTAAACCTAAAAATTAATTCAACCTACCTAATTAAGCTATAATCAAACTATGCCAATTTAAAGGAAACTAATAAACCTAAGAACTAAAATTAAAACCAAACAAAACAAAGCAAAGTTTTTCTTTGTGATTTTTGTATTTGTACAAGCCTAAATATGTAAAATTAAATCCTAAATGCCCATGCAATATTTTTGTATTTTTATGAATTATTTAAAACTAGAAGTGCACATATAAATAAAAAAAATACACACAAAATTACGCAATTAAATCCTAAAAATCAAATAATAAAGAGAAATCGTAATTTTAAGAATTCTGTAGGAGTAATTCAAGCGAGGCAAAAATCACGTGCTCACAATGGCCTCGTCACTACTTCGTTGAGGTTAGGCTCGACACTTACGAGTACATGGGGTAGGTTGTACTCATACTACACTCTGCACTTCTTGTGTAGATTTTGGTACCGGCCCTAGCTGTTTGTGAGTTGTAGCAGCTTGGATTTGCTCATCCGGAGACTCGAGGTAGATCTGTTGGCGTCCGCAGACGTTGAAGTTCCCTTTACTTTTCCTATTTTACTATTTCTTTTCATTCAAAATAGTTGTATTTCTTTCAAACTCTGTTTGTAGAAAATTCTAGAAGCTCGTGAATTATGACTCCAGATCCGTATTATAGTAGATATTGGGCATTTATGTTATTCCGCACTCAGCTTTAATTCATTTGTCTTAATCGACTTTATTTATTGAAATTCAAAGAAAATTGACTTAACGGTTCTCTAACGTTGGCTTGCCTAGCAAGTGAAATGTTAGGCACCATCACGGTCCCGATGGTGAGAATTCCGGGTTGTGACTTGTCATTTGTGACTTGTGTGCAAAATTAGGGGTCAATCGGACGTGATTTGATAGGTTTTGGCGTCGTTTGTAGAAGTTGGAATTTCTTAGTTTCAATAGGCTTGAGTTGGGATGCGATTCGTGTTTTTGATGTTCTTTGAGGTGAATTGAGGACTCGACTAAGTTCTTATCGTGTTTTAGGACTTGTTGGTATATTTGGTTGAGGTCCTGGCGGCGTCGGGGTGATTTCGGATGGTTGACGGATTGAAAATGGGACTTAGTGCATTGCTAAAGCTGGGACTCTTCTGGTGTGATCGCACCTACTAGGGAATGGCCGCAGGTCTGATACCGCAAGTGCAACTGGGGTTGTGTAGGTGTGGAGCTAGGCTGGCCAGGGCCAGGACGCAGGTGCGAAGAGGTAACCGCATCTGCGAGCCTGCAGGTGCGAGGAAGGATCCATGGATGCAGAGTGGTGAGGCGTAGGCTGGTTCCGCAGAAGTGAATCATGGGCCGCAGAAACGCTTCCGCAGGTGCGGGCCCTGGGACTTTAGTGATTTGCGCAGAAGCGGAGGATTATCCACTGAAACGAGACCGCATATACAGTCAAGTGGCGCGCAGGTGCGAGACCCCTGGGCAGAACATTTAAATTCAAGGGTTCGCGATTTTGCTTCATTTGCAACATTTCAAGCTCGGAATTGGGCGATTTTTGAGAGGATTTTCGAGGGTTTTCTTGAGATAAGTCACGTGTGCTCATTTTATTCAATAATCTTGTTTCCCCATTAATTTTGTCACCTAGTTTGTGTGGTTTTGGGGTGTAAATTGGAAGTTTGAGGCTAGGGATTTGGAGAGTTTGACTTGGGATTTGAGCAACGATTTGGTGTCGGATTTTGATTAATTTGGTATGGTTGGACTCATAGTTGAAAGGGCTTTCGGATTTTGTGACTTTTATTGGGTTTCGAGATGTAGGCCCGGGGCTAGCTTTTGAGTCGACTTTTGGATTTTGATTGATAACTTAGTATTTTTCTTATGGAATTGATTCCTTTAGCCCGTGTTGATTATATCAAATTGTTCATGGCTAGATCTGAGGCATTTGGAGGCTGTTTCGCGAGGCAAGGGTGTGTTGGAGTAGAGATTTGCACGGCTTGAGGTAAGTAACTGATCACGCCCAACTATGCCTTATAAAAAGGACTAAGCGGTCGCTGCAAATATAATCCGGTTTACAAGTCCGGAGTCGAATCCCACAGAGAACTAAGGTTTAGCTACAGCTGTTCACTATCACCAAGAAGACAAGCTTGAACAATTCCTAACCTATAGATATTAAGATTCTTGTGTTTAACTACTTAACTAACAAATTAAAATAGTAATTAACAACTAACGATACTGAGGGTTAGAGAAAAGATTAACGAGGTCTAGAGTTATGATTTCCCCTATTGTCGGAATCCTTCCCGCTATGTCTTCTATAATTTCGCCTAAGTATTCTCTACCGATCATGAGCACTCTTATTACCGTAAATCTCTCTCGAGTAATTACGACAATTTACTAGACGCGCTCTCCCGAGCTACGCTAGCTGGCTTTTAATACAGCTCACTTCAGATCGCACCCAAGGCTTCGTTATCCCTAATCCCACCTTTAAACCCTCGGTTATTGATCCCTCATGTACTCTGGGAGTGGTGTTGTTCAACAATTATCTAAATATGCACTCTTTCCCGAGTTATGCATACTAAATAGGCACAGCTAATTGAGAGCTCTTCAATCAACCAGAATATAAACGTAGTTGAACAAATAGAGAAAAGCTATGGCTCAATTATATAAAAACATAACAAGAATTTATCCTACAAAAGGTTCTATCAAACTCTAGATAACAAATTAGCTATTCATAATAGTATGTAAAACTACAATACTAAAAGTCATAACCAACAATGAAAAATAGGAAGAGGAAGGAAAAAACTCGTAAAAAATTCTCCACCTTGCTCCCAATGTGTTCTTGCCTCCAAGGGTGTTGTCTAACCCTAAAGTAGTGTCTCTCCGCCTCCTTAGGTCTAATTTGTGTCCAAAATATGTCCCCTTCTTGTTCCTGGCTGGCCTCCTTTGTTTAATATAGGGTTTAGGACTTAAAATCCCATGTTTTGCACTTTAGTCCCTGAAATTTTTGCTTCCTGCCACGGTTTTTCCGCGGTCGCGGTGGAACCGCGGCCAAACATGCCCTCTGATTCTTCAGTTGTCCGCGACCATCTTCTACCGCGGTTCTGCCGCGGTCGCAGCAAAACCGCGGTTTTTCACCCTGTTCCGTTTAGAATTTGGAAAAACGTAAAACATGAAAGTTGTAGCCCCTTGAGTTAGATTTCCAACCGTATATTGTGGAGCCCAAATGGAGTTCTGAGCAAAAAGTTATGTCTATTTTACTAGACAGTGCGCAATATGCCTCCTCAAGTCTTCGTTCGTACTTAATTATAAAATTTGACCTCCGAACACGATTCTGGCTTAATTCCTTGAGCTTTTACTCATACTTCAAAGCTTCAAATCACTTAAATTCATTCCATAACATCTATATAGCTCGGAGTCACACCTACAAGGCATAAAACACACAATTAGTGCAAAACACTAGCGATTAAAGCGCAAACTCAATTAAAGTGCAGTAAATTCGAGTGTAATAAGCGACTAAAATATGCAATTATAGCCTATCATCAGTAACAATTTTAAATTTGGTTCTGAGGGTATTAAACCCCGTATTATATGTCATGTGATTGGTTTTGGAGGTGACGCACATGTTAGATGACGGGCGTGTTGGCGTGCACCGCAGGAATTGTGACTTGGTCAATTCCATGGAACTAAGTAGTTGAATAATCTGTTGTTATCTGTAAATATTTATGTGATATAGAAATTGAGCTACAAATCCTGTTAGAAATCATGCTTAGGGCATGTGTTAGTACTGTAGGGACCTCAGAGGTCGTGTTACATGTTAAATTATCTGCTAAATAGCTGTTTTGTAATCTGTCTCAATTTTACTTGCATATCATATCTCAGTCTTTATTGTTCTTTGTTGATACATTATATCATTTCTATTTAGGCTAATTTTCATGATTTTTGAGAGCCCGAGAGACTGGAGAGTTTGATGACTAAGTGAGGCCGAGGGACTGATTGTGAGGATATTTATGGGATCAGGCTGCACGCAGCAGCATGTTTCATTAATTTTTGCCATGATGGGCTTGTTATAGCGCTTGAGCTGAAGGAGCCCCTCCGGAGTCTGTACACACCCCCAGTGAGCGCAGGTACCTACAGAGTGCGAGTGATGAGCAGCTGAGAGGAATGAGTGATTGTGAGGTTGGAGTGAATGGACGACTGAGTGACTGTTACTCGGAGAGGATGCATTTGCCTTCATTACTATTGCACTTTAGCTATCATATATTACCGTCTTGTAATTTCTGAGAGATATTATATTTTATTTCACTTAAAATTGACATGAATTAGTTGTTTTGGCCTAATTTGTCAAACTTGAAAGCATGCCTACCTTCCTATGTTAAAATTACTGTAATTGAACTTTAACTGTGAAGCTCATCACTACTTTCAGTGCTTTATTTAATCTTGTTACTTACTGAGTTGGTTGTACCCATGCTACACCCTGCACTTCGTGTGCAAATCCAGGTGTTTCCGGACACAGTGGGTTTTGATTCCTTTGCACAGTTGATCGTTTGGAGATTTCAAGGTAGCTGCCCGACGTTTTGTAGAACTTGTCTCTCCTTCCCTATATTTCCGCTTTATGTATTTAGTTTCAGAGTATTATAGACAGTACTCCAAGATTTGTGATGTATAGATGCTCATGTACTCAGTGACACCCCGATGTTGGGAATTTCTGTATTGGTTTTTGACTTTCTATCTAGTTTTTGAGAGTTTGATGAATTTAAACCTGTGTTGTTTTACTTTTCATTTAAAAGTGTTAGAATCATTTCAAAATGTCGGCTTGCCTAGTACCATGTTAGGCGCCATCACGATCGGCTAACTTTTGGGGCGTGACAAGTTGTATCAAAGCCTAGGTTATATAGGTCTCACGAGTCATAAGCAGGTTTAGTAGAGTCTTGCGAATTGGTACAGAGACATCTGTACTTATCTTCGAGAGGTTGCCGAACCCTTAGGAAACTTCACATTCTTGTATTCTTGTCGTGCGGATTTGTTTATTTTGTTAACTAAACTTCTATTATTCTATTCTCTCACATATGGTGAGGACACGTGCTACCGGACAAGACGGACAACCACCAGTACCACCAGCTAGGGCCGCGAAAGGTCGAGGCCGCATTAGGAGCTACTGTAGGGGCACAGGTGCTGCTCGTACAGCAGCTAGAGCAGCACCTGCAGATCCGCTAGTCGCTCCAACTCAGGAGCAGGAACCAGATATAATTGAGCTAGTGGGACCGGCTCAGGCACCAGCTGTGCCCATTGTGATTCCAAGCCTTCAGGAGGCTTTGGCTCATTCTGACTGTGTGCACCAACCTTGCTGAGGCTGTCTATGTTCCGGCTGCAGCAACCACTTCTCAGGCCAGGGGAGGTACTCAGACTCCCACCGCCCGTACTCCAGAGCAGGTGATGCAGGGACTCCAGACACCGGGGGTACTACAAGCCCAGCCGGTTGCAGCTGCTCCAGCCCAGGTGGGTCCCGTTATGATTGATGATAAGGAGAGGAGGCTAGAGAGATTTGAGAGGCTTCAGCCTCCATCATTTAGCGGGGCTGAGTTAGAGGATGCTCAAGGCTTCTTAGATAAGTGACAGCGGATTCTTTGCACGACGGGTATTCTGGAGACCAGTGGGGTCTCATTCACTATTTTTAGTTTACTGGGGCTGCCTTCAGATGGTGGAAGGCTTATGAGAGGTGCAGGCCGGTCGGTGCAGCACCGCTTTCATGGCAGGAGTTCTCTGTTCTCTTCTTGGAGAAGTTTGTACCGCAGTCTCGTAGGGAGGAGCTGCATAGACAGTTTGAGCAGCTTCGTCAAGAGGGTATGTCTGTGACCCAGTACGAGATGAGATTTTCAGAGTTAGCTCGTCACACAGTTTGGTTGGTTCCCACTGATAGGGAGAGAATTATGAGGTTCATTAATGGCCTCACATATCAGCTGCGGTTGCTTATAACTCGGGAGAGGATATCTCGTGCTACTTTCAAGAGGTGCTTGATATTACTCGACAGATAGAGATGATCCGTAGTCAGGAGCGTGGGGAGAGGGAGGCCAAGAGGCCTCGTGGGGAGAGTGAGGCCAAGAGGCCTCGTGGATAGGGTGGTTTCGGCGGTGTTCCTTCTGGGAATCAATTCTACTACAACAGGTGTCGTCCTTATAGGCATGCCCAGTTAGCTCATCCAGTTCACCGTGGTGCATCATCCAGCCATGGTTCATACAATGCTCATCAGGGTCAGTCATCTCTCGGTGCCCTTCCAGCTCAGAGTTCGGCACGTGCTCTATCGATTCAGGGTTCATCTATGCCAGGTCCTTCTAGCAGTTATCCCGATGCTCGAGGTTCCCTTCAGTCCCCACCACCAGCACCGGGGAGTTGTTTCGAGTGCGGGGAGTTTGGGCATATGTGGAGGCAGTGTTCTCATCGCCCGGGAGGTCCAGTGCAGCAGAGGAGTCAGCCTGCGACTTTCGCACTAGTTACTTCACTACGGCCCAGCTAGCTCAGGGTGGAGCCCAGGCGGCTAAAGGTCGCCCTAGAGGGGGAGGCCGATCAGGTGGAGGCTAAGCCCGATTCTATGATATTCCTGCAGGCCAAATGTTGTTGATTCAGATGTAGTGATCACAGGTATTGTCTCAGTATGCCACAGGGATGCCTCTGTATTATTTGACCTTGGTTCCACTTATTCGAATATAACATCATATTTTGCTCATTATCTGGATATGCCCTGTGAGTCCTTAGTTTCATCTGTTCGTGTATCTACGCTAGTGGGCGATACTATTATTATGGATCATGTATATCGATCGTGTGTGGTGACTATTGGGGGATTGGAGACTAGAGTTGATCTCTTATTGCTTAGTATGTTTGATTTCAACGTGATCTTGAATATGGATTGGTTGTCTCCATGTCATATAGTTCTGGATTGCCACGCTAAGACTATGACGTTGGCGATGTCGGGTTACCAAGGATTGAGTGGAGAGGTTCTCTAAACTATGTTCCCAGCAGAGTGATTTCATATTTGAAGGCCCATCGGATGTTTGGGAAGGGTTGTTTATCTTATTTGGCCTTTGTGAGGGATGTCGGTGCTAATACTCCTACTATTGATTCTGTTCCGGTGGTACGAGATTTTTCGGATGTGTTTCTTGGAGACATGCCGGGCATGCCGCCCGATAAGGATATTGACTTGGTGTCAGGCACTCAGCCCATTTCTATTCTACCAAATCGTATGGCACCAGCTGAGTTGAAGGAATTGAAGGAGCAGCTTCATGAACTTCTTGATAAGGGGTTTATTAGGCCTAGTGTATCACCTTGGGGTGCACCGGTCTGTTTGTGAAGAAGAAGGATGGTACTATGCGGATGTGCATCGATTATAGGCAGTTGAACAAAGTTACAATCAAGAACAAGTATCCTTTGCCGCGCATTGATGATCTATTTGACCAGCTTCAGGGAGCGAGGGTGTTCTCCAAGATTGACTTGAGGTCTGGGTATCACCAGTTGATGATCCGGGAGTCGGATATTCCAAAGACAGCATTCAGGACCCGTTATGATCATTATGAGTTCCTTGTGATGTCTTTTGGGCTAACCAATGCCCCAACAGCGTTCATGCATCTGATGAACAATGTATTTTATCTCAACTCATTTGTCATAGTATTCATTGATGATATCCTGGTGTACTCTTGTAGCCATGAGGAGCATGCCCGACATTTTAGGATTGTGTTGCAGCGGTTGAGGGAGGAGAAGCTTTATGCCAAGTTCTCTAAGTGTGAGTTTTGGCTTAGTTCAGTGGCGTTCTTGGGGAATATGGTGTCTAGTGAGGGTATTCAGGTGGATTCAAAGAAGATAGAGGCGGTTCAGAAGTGGTCCAGACTGTCCTCAGCTACGGAGATTCGGAGCTTTCTCGGCTTGGCCAGTTATTATCATCGCTTCGTAGAGGGTTTCTCGTCTATTGCATCACCCTTGACCAAATTGACCCAAAAGGGTGCTACTTTCAGGTGGTCGGGTGAGTGTGAAGAGAGCTTTCAGAAGCTCAAGACAGCCTTGACCACAGCTCTAGTTCTAGTTTTGCCTTCAGCTTCAGGCTCTTATACAGTGTATTGTGATGCTTCTCGGATCGGTATTAGGTGTGTCTTGATGCATGAGGGTAGAGTGATTGTTTATGCTTCACGCCAGTTGAAGCCCCATGAGAAGAACTACCCTGTTCATGATTTGGAGTTGGCTGCCATCATTCATGCGTTGAAAATTTGGAGACGTTATCTCTACGGTGTGTCTTGCGAGGTATTTGCGGATCATCGGGGTCTCCAGCACTTGTTCAAACAAAAGGATCTAAACTTGAGGCAACGGAGATGGTTGGAACTGCCAAAGGACTATGATATTACTATCCTGTATCATCCGGGGGAGGCCAATGTGGTAGCCGATGCCTTAAGTAGGAAGGTGGTGAGTATGGGTAGCCTTGCATTCGTTCCTGTTGGTGAGAGACCTTTTGCCTTTGATGTTCAGGCCTTGGCCAACCGGTTGGTGAGATTAGATGTTTCGGAGCCCAGCCGGGTTCCAGCTTGTGTAGTTTCTCGATCTTCCTTATATGATCGCATCAGAGAGCGCCAGTATGATGATCCTCATTTACTTGTCCTTAAGGACACGATTCAGCTCAGTGATGCCAGAGATGTTACTATTGGGGATGATAGGGTGTTGAGGATGCAAGGTCAGATTTGTGTGCCTAATGTAGATTAGCCATGTGAGTTGATTCTTGAGGAGGCCCATAGCTCGTTGTATTCCATTTATCCGGGTGCCGCAAAAATGTACTAGGTCAAGTTGAGTACAGCATTTCACCCTCAGACAGACGGACAGTCCGAGTGCATTATTTAGACGTTGGAGGATATACTACGTACTTGTGTCATCGATTTTGGGGGTTCTTGGGATCAGTTCCTGCCACTCGCGGAGTTTGCCTATAACAACAGCTACCAGTCGAGCATTCAGATGGCTCCGTATGAGGCTCTGTATGGGAGACAGTATTGATCTCCGGTGGGTTGGTTTGACTCAGGTGAGGCTAGTCTATTGGGTACTGACTTGGTTCAGGATGTTTTGGACAAGGTTAAATTAATTCAGGGTCGGCTTTGCACGGCGCAGTCTAGACAGAAGAGTTATACGGATAGGAAGGTTCGTGATGTTGCTTACATGGTTGGGGAGAAGGTACTTCTCAAGGTTTCGCCCATGAAGGGTGTTATGAGATTCGGGAAAAAGGGCAAGTTGAGCCCTCGATATATTGGGTCATTTGAGGTACTTCACAGGATTGGAGATGTGGCTTACAAGCTTGCCTTGCCACCTAGTTTGTCGAGTGTGCACCCAGTATTTCATGTTTCTATGCTCCGAAAGTATGTCGGCGTTCCATCTCATATTTTGGATTTCAGCATGGTTCAGTTGGGTGGTGATTTGACTTATGATGTGGAGCCGGTGGCCATTTTGGATCGGCAGGTTCGAAAGTTAAGGTCAAAGAATATAACTTCCGTGAAGGTGCAGTAGAGAGGTCAGCCAATTGAGAAGGCTACTTGGGAGACCAAGCGGAAGATGAGGAGCAGATATCCACACCTATTTGAGACTCCAGGTACATTTCTAGACCCGTTCGAGGATGAACGTTTGTTTAAGAGGGGGAGGATGTAACGACCCGACCGGTCATTTTGAGAGTTGTAGCCCCGTTCCCCTATTTACTACTCATTTTGTACTTTATAGTTATTATCTAACTTATCGGGGTAGTCGTCTCAGGTCTGGAGAGATTTCTAAATGAATTGAGACACTTAGTCTCAAAGTTGGAAGCTTAAGTTGAAAAGGTTGACCGAATGTTGACATATGAGTAAACGACTCCGGAATAGAGTTTTAAAGTTTCTGTTAGCTCCGTTGGGTGATTTTGGACTTAAGAGCGTGTCCGAATAGTGATTTGGAGGTCCGCAGTGGAATTAGGCTTGAAATGGCAAAATATGGAAATTTGGAAGTTTGACCAAGAGTAGACTTTGTGGATACCGGGCTCGGATTGGTGTTCCGGGAATTGGAGTAGGTCCGTGGTGTCATTTGTGACTTGTTCGCAAATTTTGGGGTCAGTCGGGTGTGAATTGATAGGTTTCGGCATCGTTTGTAGAAATTGGAATTTCTTAGTTTCAATAGGCTTGAATTGGGGTGTGATTCGGGTTTTTGATATTGTTTTAGGTGAAGTGATGGCTCGATTAAGTTTGTATCGTGTTTTATGACTTGTTGGTATGTTTGGTTAAGGTCCCGAAGGCCTCGGCGTGATTTCGGATGGTTGACGGATCGAAAATAGGACTTAGTGCATTGCTGAAGCTGGGACTCTTCTGGTGTGATCGTATCTACGAGGGATTTGCCGCAGGTGCGGAGCTGGGCTGGCCTGGGGCAGGATGTAGGTGCGAAGGGGTAACCGCATCTACGAGCCCGCAGATGCGAGCAAGGCTCCGCTGATGCGGAGTGGTGAGGCGTAGGCTGGTTCCGCAGATGCGCTTCTGCAGGTGCGGAACCTGGAGCGCAGGTGCAGGCCCTGGGGACTTTAGTAATTTCTGCAGAAGCGGAGGATTATCCGCTGAAGCGAAACCGCAGATGCAGTCAAGTGGAGCGTAGGTGCGGGACCCCTAGGCAGAACATTTAAATTCAAGGGTCGCGATTTTGCTTCATTTGCAACATTTCAAGCTCGGGATTGGGCAATTTTTGAGAGGATTTTCAAGGGTTTTCTTGAGGTAATTCACTTCTGCTCATTTTTATTCAATAATCTTATTTCCCCATTGATTTTCCCACATAGATTATGTGGTTTTGAGGTGTAATTTAGGAGTTTGAGACTAGAGATTTGAAGAGTTTGATTTGGGGATTTGAACGACAATTTGGTGTTGGATTTTGGTAAATTTGGTATGGTTGGACTCGTGGTTGAATGGGCTTTCGGGTTTTGTGAATTTTATCAGGTTTTGAGACATGGGCCTGGGGCCGGCTTTTGAGTCGACTTTTGGCTTTTGGTTGATAACTTAGTATTTTTGTTATGGAATTTATTCCTTTAGCCTGTGTTAATTATATCGAATTGTTCATGGCTAGATTCGAGGTATTCAGAGGCCGTTTCCCGAGGCAAGGGTGTGTCGGAGTAGAGATTTACACGGATTGAGTTAAGTAACAGTTCTAAATTTGGTTCTGATGGTATGAAACCCCGTATTATGTGTCATGTGATTGGTTTTGGAGCTAATGCACATGCTAGGTGACGGGCGTGTGGGCGTGCACCGCAGGAATTGTGACTTGGTCCATTCCATGGAACTGTGTTGTTGAATAATCTGTTGTTATCCGTAAATTATTCATGTGATAAAGAAATTGAGCTATAAATCCTGTTAAAAATCATGCTTAGGCCATGTGTTGGTACTGTAGGGACCTCAGAGGTCATGTACATGTTAAATTATCTGCTAAATAGTTGTTTTGTACTCCGTCTCAGTTTTACTTGCATATCATATCTCAGTCTCTATTGTTCTTTGTTGATACATTATATCATTTATGTTTGGGCTGATTTTAATGATTTCTGAGAGCCCGAAAGACTGGAGAGGTTGATGACTGAGTGAGGCCGAGGGCCTGTTTGTGAGGATATTTATGGGATCGGGCTGCACGCCACAGCATGTTTCATTGACTTATGCCATGATTGGCTTGTTATAGCGCTTGGGTTGAAGGAGCCCATCTAGAGTCTGTACATACCCCCCAGTGAGTGAAGTTACCTACTGAGTGAGAATGCTAAGTGCTGAGTGCGAATGCTGAGCGACTGAGAGAAATGAGTGACTGTGAGGAATGAGTGATGAGTGAATGGGAGGACTAAGTGATTGTTGCTCCGAGAGGATGCATTTGACTTCATTACTATTGCACTTCAGTTGTCATATATCACCGTCTTGTAATTTCTGAGAGATATTATATTCTGTTTCACTTGAACTTTACATGAATTAGTTGTTTTTGGCCTAAATTGTCGAACTTGAAAGCATACCTACCTTCCAATGTTAAAATTATTGTAATTGAAATATAATTGTGAAGCTCGTCACTACTTTCAGTCCTTTATTTAGTCTTGTTATTATTGAGTTGGTTGTACTCACGCTACACCCTGCACTTCGTGTGCAGATCCAGGTGTTTCCGGACACAGTGGGTGTCGATTCCTTTGCG
Source organism: Nicotiana attenuata (assembly GCF_001879085.1). Classification (NCBI taxonomy): domain Eukaryota; kingdom Viridiplantae; phylum Streptophyta; class Magnoliopsida; order Solanales; family Solanaceae; genus Nicotiana; species Nicotiana attenuata. Next base: position 5,356,528 of record NC_031993.1, read on the forward strand.
TAGTTGATCTTTTGGAGATATCAAGGTAGCTGCCCGGCATTTCACAGGCCTTATCTTTCCTTCCCTATCTTTCCGCTTTATGTATTTAGTTTCAGACTATTATAGATAGTACTCCCAGATTTGTGATGTATAGACGCTCATGTACTCAGGGAATTTCTATATTGGTTTTTGACTTTCTATCATGTTTTTGAGAGTTTGATGAATTTAAACCTATGTTGTTTTACTTTTCATTTAAAAGTGTTGGAATCATTTTAAAATGTCGGCTTGCCTAGTACCACGTTAGGTGCCATCACGATCGGCTAATTTTTGGGTCGTGACACATTGGTATTAAAGTTGTTGGTTCTCGGAGATAAAAATGACGAAAGGTGGTAAATTTGTCGAAAATTCGGCGGCAGAACTAGGTGATCTTAGGCAATTGAGGCAGCAGTTGATTTCTACAGTAGGCTCTTTAGCTGGTGAAGTTGCTCAATTGAAGGGCTTGGATCAGACGTTGGTTGAATTGAAGGAACAAATGATGAACCCTACATAAAGAAATGAAGATAATGTAATTGGTCCTAGTGGATCCAAATCCAAATCCAACAGAAAGGATTCATCTGAAAGGTATCATGTTGAGGAGTAAGGAAATCAAGCAAATGGTAGGCAGTACTCCAAGTATACTCAGATTTCATTTCCTAGATCCTTTGGAAATGATTTGAGATCATGGTTGTTCAACAAATTGATCGAGTACCAGCTGAGGAAAGAGTCATGGTGGCTTCTCTGCATTTAGAAGGTGAAGCTATGTAGTGGCATCAGGCCATTATGAAGTATAGGAGTTACACTCAACCACCCACATGGACTGAGTATGCTATGGCTTTAACTGAAAAATTTGGGGAGAATTATGATGATCCTATGGAGTAATTGAAGAATAATTTTCAAACTGGTAATGTGAAGGAATATCAGACAACTTTTGAAAGGAGTCTTACAAGAGTGAACTTATTACAAGAAAATGCAATCATTTGTTTCATAGGAGGATTGAAGGAGCAGCTAAATATTGCAGTGAAAATGACCAACCCCAGATATCTTGCTCAAGCATTTAAGGCAGCCATGATGTAAGAAGCCTACATAGATGCTCAATCAAAGGAGATTCTACAAAGGATATCATTACCTCCAACTCAAACTATAAATTTTAAAAGGAATATGGACCAAAGATTTCATAACAAACCATTGCTGGCCTTACCTACTCCCAAGAAGGATCAACAACCAACTTTTAATGGAGGATTCAACAGAAGAAGACTAAGTGTTGAATAGGCCAATGAAAAAAGAGCTAAAGGATTGTGCTACTTCTGCAATGAGAAGTATGTGCAGGGTCACAAATGTAAGAACCTTAAGCAAGTTTATGCATTAAAAGTTGAAGAACAGCTGGATCTTGAGTACTCTAAAGATGCTGAGAGTTCTGGGAATTCAGAACAGATATGGAGTTGGCTGAGCAAACAAAACACATGGAGATTTCAGTTCATGCATTGAATGGATCTATGGGGTTCAAATACCTGAGAGTTACTGGCTATAATTCCAAGAAACCCTGGCATATTCCCATAGATACTGGGAGCACACACAACTTTATTAATTATAAAGTATTGAAGCAGCTAAGATGTCATGTAACAACTACCTGCTCTCAGGTAGTGGCTGCTGCAAATGGTAATGGCATGAAGGTGGATACTGCTTGCAGATTATCTTGGCTATTTGATGGTGCTGAGCTTGAAGCCAGTTTCATGTTGTTACCCTCGGCAAACTATGATGAGGTACTAGGTGCTGAGTGGCTGATTACTCTTGGGGATATCAAGATGAACTTCAAGTAGCTCACTATGGAGTTCTTCTACAAGGGTGGAAAGCATGTGCTCAGAGGTGCTGGTCACCAAATCAAGTCTGCCAATGCTGGGAAGATAGCTAAGTTGTCAGGTAATCAACCTGAACTTGCAATGATTCAGGTCATTCCATGTGTATAAGATAAGAGTATGCAGTGGTATTCTTTAAAAACTAGTGCTGAAAATTATTGTACTAATTTTGGTCTAACAGCATTGCTAGAGAAGTATAAGGATTTGTTTGTTGAACCTAATGCATTACCACCATCTAGAGGGATGTTTGATCACCAAATCATTCTTCAAAATGGAACTGAACCTATAAATAAAAGACCTTATAGGTATCCTACAATAAAGAAGAATATCATTGAAGGTCTGGTGAAACAAATGCTGGACCAAGGCATAATTCGGCCTAGTTACAGCCCCTTTGCTTCTACTGTAGTCTTGGTAGGTAAAAATGATGGCACCTGGAGATTGTGTGTAGACTATAGGAATCTAAAAGAACAGAATATCAAGAACAAATTCCTAGTTCCCATTGGGGAAGATTTGTTGGATGAACAAGGTGGTTTAAAGATTAATTCTAAAATTGACCTCAAAGCAGGCTATTACCAGCTAAGAATGGATGTGGATGACATTCCTAAAACATCTTTTAGGACTCATTCAGGTCACTGTGAGTACCTTGTTATGCCATTTGGCTTATCCAATGCACCAGCTACCTTCCAAGGCCTTATGAACTCTTTTTTCTATCAGTTTATGAGGAAATTTGTTCTAGTTTTCTTTGATGATATCTTGCTATACAGCAAGAGTATACAAGATCGGTCATCTATAACACATGCAATTGGTCTTTGAAGAAATGAGGAGGCATCAGTTATTTGCAAAAATGAGTAAATGTTCTTTTGGAGTTCAAAGGATTGAACACCTGAGGCATTTCATCACTGCTGAAGGTGTTTCAATAGACCCTCTGAAGATCATATCTATATAGAATTGGCCCATTCCTACTACCCTTAAATAGTTAAGAGGGTTCTTGGGATTAGCATGCTACTATAGAAGATTCATCAGAAGCTTTGGTATTATTTGTCGACCATTAACTGACCTCTTAAAGAAGGAAGGTTTCGGATGGTCATCACAGGCTACTGAGGCTTTTAATGAGCTAAAGAAGGCACTAACTCAAGCTCATATCTTAGCTATACCCGACTTCCATAAAAACTTTTTGTGGTCGAGACTGATGCTAGTTGTTATGGCAGTGGAGCAGTACTGATGCAACAGGGCCATCCCATTATCTTCATTAGCAAGGATTTATCTCAGAAGAAACTCTTATGTCTATGTATGACAGAGAACTCCTTGCTATTGGTGCAGTAATGAAGTGGTCTCAATACTTATTGGGTCAAAGATTCAATATTAGAACTGATTAAAAAGCTTTGAAGTTCCTGATGGAGCAGAAAATTCACACCAATACTCAACTGAGGTGGCTAACTAAACTCATGCCCTTTGATTATGTCATAAATTATAAGAAAGGAGCTGAAAACAAAGTGGGTGATGCACTCTCCAGAATCAGTGGTGTTGAACTATTAGCCACGGTTGTGTTCCCTCAAACTTCTAAGATGCTGCAGTCCATTATGGCCAGCTGGGATCAGGATCCAGAGGTGAAGAAGCTAATTGAAGAGTTACAAGCAGATTCCACCAAGCACCCTCAGTACACTTAGTCACATATACAGCTAAGAAGGAAAGGTAAACTAGTTGTAGGCAAAGGATCCATCAGGCAGACCATCATATCTTATTGGCACAACACCCTACATGGTGGTCATTCAGGAGTAGAAGCTACCCTCAAAAGGTTACAAACATTGTTCTATTAGAAAGACCCCGGAAAGGATGTCAAAGCTTATGTACAAGGTTGTGATGTGTGTCAAAAAAACAAGGCTGACCTAGCATCTTCACCCGCCTATTATCACCTTTACCTGTGCCTGACACTGTATGGTCTCAAATTAGCATGGATTTCATTGATGGTTTACCAAAGGTTAAAGGGTATTAAGTTATCTTGGTAGTTGTAGACAGTTGAGCAAGTATGCTCACTTCCTTGCCTTGAAACACCCTTATACTGCACAAACAGTGGCTCAAACCTTCTTAGATAACATCGTGAAATTACATTATTTTCCTGAAGCCATAACCAGCGACATAGATACAGTGTTCTTGAGCAATTTTTGGCAGAAGATCTTTGCTTTACAAGGAGTGCAACTCAATATGTCATCAGCCTACCACCCACAATTTGATGGTCAAACAGAAGTGGTAAACATATGCCTTGAAACTTATCTCAGATGTTTTTGGGCAGAAGATCCTACTGGTTGGCTATCCTGTCTTCCTATGGCTGAATATTTTTGGTACAATAAAAACTATCATTAGGCCATCCATACCACTCCCTTTGAAGCTTTATATGGCAGGCCTCCTCCTATACAGCTGCCATACATTCTTGGTGAATCGGCTGGAAGTGAAGTGGACAGCATTCTCACTACTAGTGAACTCAAACTTCAACTTCTCAAACATCATTTGCCTAGAGCCCAGCTAAGGATGAAGAATCAGGCTGACAAACACAGGAGTTACAAATCATTTCAAGTTGGAGATTGGGTGTATTTGAAAGTTCAACCCTATAAGCAGACAACCATATCTTTTCAGCCATACCACAAACTAGCTGCTAAGTTCTATGGACCATTACAAGTGACCAGGAGGATAGGTTTTGTAGCCTATACACTTTTTCTTCCAGCATCAGTCAAAATTTATCCAACTGTCCATGTGTCTTTGCTGAAGAAGTGTCTTGCTATTCCTGATCATATCTCTTATCCTCTAGTAATCGACATTGCTGACCCTCAATGCCCTGAATCAGAGTTGATTTTACAAAGAATGATGGTTAAAGGGGGAATAAGGATGTGGCACAGATGCTCGTTAAATGGCAGGGCATACCAGTTGATGATGCTACATGGGAATACTGCGATTATTAGATTAAAATTCGATTTCCTCACTTTGATCCTTGAGGACAAGAATCTCTTT
>NC_031993.1:5361421-5399528 GCF_001879085.1 Nicotiana attenuata
GACGCTCTTCCGATCTGGTTACTATTATACAAATTGTTTGTGATTAGTGATGCATTAATAGTACAAGTAAGTTGGATTTAATAAAGAAGAGTGACAATTAGTTGGTTAGTTCCTAAAGATAGTTAGGGAGGCAAAAGTTAGTTAGAGTTAGTTGACAAGTAGTTAAAAGGAATCTTTCATTACAGCTCATTTCATTACTTATATGTGATTGTATTACATTTGGAATATCATAATAACAACTACAATCTTCTCATACAGTCTCTCTTCTTCTCTCTTCTCTTCCCTCGATTCTTCTTCTTCTTCTTCCATCGCCATAGCTAAGCTTCGAGCTTCCTCTGTTTTAGCTCCTAGTCTGCTATATTCAAACCCGGATCATCATTGATCCATGCGTTTGAATAACATTCCCATTAACCACCTAAAGGCCGTTCATGTTGTGCTTGTTGAGAGTGCTTAGTAGCAGGATTTGAAGAGTAAAAAGCTCCCATATTTGTAAGACCTCATATAATTTTTTCACAAGCTTTGGAGTATTGGGGTAGATAGTAAATTTTTGTTTGAGTTTGTAAGGGTTCAGGAGGCTCGAAAGGCATGGTATCCAGTAACTATTGAGAATTGGATAGATAGGATGAAACCTAATCCTTTTGAGAAAGTGTTTCTCTGGAGTTGGTCCCTGAGTTTCGGATCAAAAAGAAGCCAAGCATTATTCAAAAAGCTTATGTGATTTCCTGTATAAATTTTCCAAATTATGCATGTCCACAAATATCTCAACCTTGGTTGATGTTTTTCTCCATATACGGGAACTATGGGAAAGAGGCAGGAGTTGGTAGCCATATATTTAGAAATAAGGATTGAAGCCCATAATGAGGAGGGATGTTATAAAGACGCCATGTTGTTATACCTTTTGGAATATTAAAGGAGCCCGGAACAAATTTTTTTTCCGCAGCTTTACAGTTTAAGTTTATTGCTTATATTTTTTCTTCTTACATTTAATGGACGTTAAAATATTTTTGACTGGACAGAATGAAGATGTCCGCTGAAAAGATTGTTCAGTCCGAATTTGGTGGGATGGTTAAGGCCTAGGTAAAGAAACAAGGGGGCGTAAGGACCATTCTTTTCAAGACATTTGTGTATGACGATACTCACTACATCAGTGGTATATCTGGTGGTACTTGATTTAGTTATTTGTCATAGGATAAAATAATAGCATAATAGGATAAAATCTAACTTGACTGTTGTGGAAAACCAGATCGACAAGTATGAATTTTTATTTTTGACTTCACATTTATTTGATTTTTACCTGTACTCTAGTGACATTGAACAATATTAATGACACGCACCAGGATTTCATAAGTAAAAAAGAATATTTTTGAATTTGGATCTGTCTCCTATCTTGTCCATCCTAATAAAAACATGGGTCAGGAATTTCCAAACGCCTACAAGGTATGGTATATATTCCATATGCAGGTTTAACTCTTTCTTCTTTGCCTACTTGATTCGATTATGTATAAGAATGACCACCTTTTTTTTCATGGAACTAAAACCCACCCACTGGAGCCCTGGCAAATCTATTTTGCTAGTTTGAGGCAGATATGGATCTTCCTAATAGTTTTAGTTAGACCCATGATCATCTAGTACTCGTCTTGATGGTGATACTTCCAGCAATAACATACATACGCTTCCGAACCCTACGATAGAGCATCGTAGAGAATCTCAAACAACTGATAGTAATATTAAATTTATATAAGGAAGAGATTAATTCAAGTTAATAAGATGTTAGCCATGTGTTTGTAATACGTTACCTTGGATCTTATTGTAAAGAATATTATTTACTAATATAAAAATTTGAGTAGTTTAATTCAAAGTTCTAAAATATTTCTATTGTTAGAAAGTAGATAGTCTTTTGTTACTTAATAAAAAAATTACTTTTTAATATGAATTTTAATATTGTCTAAATCAAAATAGCACCAAAAAATTAATTTGTAAAATTTTTGGGGCTCCAAAATTTTGAGGGCCTAAAGCAACGATTTTACGATATAGCCTCACCCTTGAGCCAACCCCATCGCCTGATATCTTCGTATGTACTTATATGACGATTTTAATGTGAACCAACCCTTGGGGATCATTTGGTTTGGACCAAGTGTATTCTAGATTATAATTTCGATATTATATTTTTGGTATGAAAGTGATCAAATTTTGGTATGAAATTTATAATGGCTTTAACTTATATTGATAATTAAACATGAGATAAATATATTTTTAGATTTTCTACTGGAATTAGTATCCTAATCATAATAACCAAATGATTCTTAAAATATAATTGGTGAGAGAAAAGTTACTAATAACTTCATAAAGATACTCCCTCCCTCCCAATTTGAAACTTGTGGTCTAATCCACATAAATTTATATGGCTAGAAATCACCTTATTAAAGGTAAAATGAAAATTTTAAAGTTAAATTATTACTAAATATAGGAAGGTATTATTTTTTTTGGGATTGACTAAAAGTAAATAGTATCAGATAAAATAGGACGGAGAGTATAGTAAATATATAGGAGCAACAATTGTTGCACCTATTCGCTGATAAGGAGTGGACTCCAGCCATATCCTGAAACAACTGTAAAATAATCTCCATCTTAGTCTAGATGACTTTGATTTTGACTTGAAAAATATACGCTCTTATTTTATGGTGCAATTGCAAATATATACCTAGATCAGCCTGGTTCGATGCTCATATTTGTAAGAGGTGGCATATAGGGGCAAAGCTAGCTTCTGCTTACGGGTTCGGCCGAACCTAGTAGTTTTTGTGCAAATTTTGTATTTATCTTGTAAAATTCATAGAATATGTACAAATTATTATTTTAGAACCCAGTAACTTAAAAGAACTAGAATCTCGAACTCATAAGCTTCAAATCTTGGTTCCGCCTCTGATAGCATATTAGTTAATTCTGATATATTGCCTCCAATGCACAACTAGTTAGCAAAGATTTTAAGGCTAAAAGATTAAAGTAGCTAGTGGCAGTAAGAAAAGTTGTAATTTTAATCTTAGCATTCACGTCTGTCCTATTAAAATTCTTGTGTAAAAAGCACTACTACTTTGGTTGAGATTTCCCGTGATCATAAAACTGTTTTGATGGTTGTACCTTCTAAGTGTCAAATATGATGTTGTAATTGGTCGTTTTTCAACTTCTATTTCGGTACAAATTGATAAGCTCTAAATTAAGTATTTAACATGGATTATGCTAAATAAAATTATCATATTCAGTATTCTACTACTACTGATATGCTGTACATGCAGTGATTAACATAGATTATGATAAATAAAATTGCTACTTTTTGTGTTTTTAGGATCGAAATATCAGGAGAAGCTAGCAAAGCAAATCTTGAACGATGATAAATTAGATAATAAAAGAGAAATATACTAAAAGAGACAAATATGTAAGGATTATATCTTCCTTTTTGTAAAAGGAAAAATCATTATGGTAAATATGTTATCCTTCCTTCAAGAAATAGGAAAACCAAATATGGTAAGAAAATTAAGACAAATACCTAACTTTACTCCCCGTTGACCTGAATTTTTTAACAAAATAAACTTGATCCACTTTTTTCACGTAACCTTCAACAAGTCGCATTTCCAAATCTCCACCACAAAGTTTGTCTTAACGTGAGTAGCACTTCGGTCAAATTTTTCATATATAGAACTAAAAACCCCTAGATGAACCTATTTTGTACCTCGCTCTGATACCACTTGTTGGGATCGGGTGTCATGCGGAAGCTAGTGACATTTAAGTTACTAACAGATTCCCTAGAATATTTAAGTGTTTTTTGTTACTGGATTCTGAAAATCTACTGGATATTAATGCTATAACAAGATGCCAAAATTGAAGTTGTTAAGAATATTAATTATGCCATTATCTATGGAAAACCTCAACATTTTAATATCACTGGCTGACTAGTAATATAAATAGAACTATTTTTATGCCATTGCATAAGCAATTAGCTAGTAAATTAAAAGAGCAAACCACTCAATTAAGTTAGTGGTTATGGCTTCTAATTTTCCTCAATTTATTTTTGTTTGCATTTTTATTGTTTTTTACTCGGATTTTGTTGTTGTCGTTTGTTCTAGCCAATTATTTAATAGTAGTTTAGGTGTCAGTGGTTTTTCATCAGCTGTAGCAACTTGGTATGGAAATGCTACTGGAGCTGGCAGTACTGGTAATGTATTGCAAGACGTATTTTTTTTTTCTATTTATATATTTTTTTTTTAATTTATATGCAAGGATAATGTAAAAGTACTGATCAGTTACACTATCAAGTAAAATTACCTATAATAACATGTGACTGTTAGAAATATAATTTGCTAACTCAAAAAGAAATATTCAAAATCATATCTAGATTAATTCTTTTAATGTGGTCTTTATTATATTAAATAATTTGAATATATTTCTTTAATATTTGTAACTGATAACTATCAAGTTTGATTTCAGTTTCTACAAATTAAAACAGACCATTAAATAGCTATTATGGAATTCTTTATATTAGTTTTGAAAAAGTCAAATTTTTATATAGCAATAATGACCATTATGCTGGCAGCCAAATTTTTATATAGCCATAATGACTATTATGCTGGCAACGTATTTTTCATTATTTGGACGTTACCATCAGATTTGAACATTACCATTAGATAGTTCATTTGCTTTGGACTATATATATTTATGTGTTTTCATCTTCTAAGTAGAGTGAAAAAGGTTAAAGACTTTTCTTCTCTTTTCTTTTGTGCTGGGTTTTCTTCTCATAAATCTTTGTTGTTTTTGCTCCTAGTTATACTAGAAGAGCTTGTTGAATCCTGGGGGATACGCCTAATATTATTCATCTCGGGGTGGGCGAAATATCCTTAAGGACAGTGTCTTTGACACGCCTCAAGCTAAACCTTTTATTCTCCATAATCATCCAATTTTTTCCAACAATGACAATTGATAACCTAGAAAGAAAAGTAAATAATCGGATGCAATAGGTTAAAACACTATACTGTAAAAAATTTTTGCACTCATGATGTATATAAGTTAAATCCTTTTTATAAATTATACGTTTGGAGCTATTTACCTCGTTTTTTTTTTTCATCAGTGCTTTCCGATACAATATTTTTTTCGTTTTTGTTGTTTAGGGGGAGCTTGCGGACTAGAAGATGGTGTAGCAAAAGCTCCATACAATGCAATGATAACCGCTGGAAATCAAGTTCTTTTTCGACATGGCTTTGGATGTGGTGCATGCTATGAGGTGCGAGCGTACACACAAAAACAAGTATACATAAAGTTAGATATACAATATTTCTAAATTAACTCTCTAATTAACTCGAAATACACAACGTCTAATAAATTCTATATCAACTACTATTCAAATCAACGATTTCATGAAACAACAACAACAATAACAACCTAATATAATCTCACAGTTGGGGTAGTGTGCATGCAGATCTTACCCCTACCCTGGTGGTAGAAAGGCTCTTTCCGATATATAACGATCCTACGAAAAATGAGAGAAAATGAAATTGCAAAAAAAAAAAAAAAAAATGATTCTACTAGAAATTAGAGAATAAATGCACTATATAACATGTTTGTATGAATGGAATTATTTTAGGTCTTATGCAAACAGAGACCACATTGTTCAGGGAAGCCAATAAGAGTATCTCTCACAGATGAGTGTCCTGAAGGAGCATACAATAATGACTTAGTTCGCTTTGATTTAAGTGGAACAGCTTTTGGAGCCATGGCAAAACCTAGGCATGGTGAAAAATTGCGTAACCTTGGAAGAATCAATATTTTCTATAAAAGGTAAATAATCATAACATACTAAATAAATTAATATTTTTCGAGTTTAAATTTACATATNAGTATGTTGTATTTTTTGGCTCCGAAAAGTTATTTCATTACGGATCTCTTAGTCATTTGGGTGATGAAGAATCATTGAATTATGATCCGCTTCCTACTGATTTGAGATATTTCTGTAGAAGTTAAAGTTGTTTCTATATTTTAGAAATTTTATTTTGGTGCTTGACTATGGAAGATACATAAAGTTTCTTGAAAGATGTTTCAAAAGGTATGGGTACAGAAGTCAAGTTTTATTTCATTTGAAATGATTTTATGCCTTATTTGAGAAATACTATGAGTAAGTATTTTGTATGTGAATCTTCCACTGTATTAGAAGGATACAGTGATGATATTGAATCTTTGATTCAAATGAGAAAAAACTAGCTAGTTGTTGTGTGATCACCTTTTGGTGGTTGTTAAGCTATTGGAACTGTCTGGCAATGAGGTTGATTAAGCAACCTCTTGTTGAGTTAAACCGACAATAATTATGTCGATGAATTGTGATTGCCAAAGCGCAATATTCCACTAGGAATTAAACCGATAACATTTGTGTCGATGAATTGTGATTGCCAAGGCATAATAGCCATTGTAAGAAAAAAAATCTTTCAATAGGAAGAGTAGATACATTTTCTTGAGATATAATGTGATAAAGCAGCTGCTGAAAGATGGAATTATTTTCATAGATTATGTGAAGTCAGAAGTGAATTTGGCCAATCCTCTGACTAAACCTTTGGGAAGAAAATTAATATCTGAAACATCGAGGGGAATGGGACTTTTGCCAATTTGAGTTATATCAACTGTGATGGTAACCCAACCTATGTGATTGGAGATCCAATGAAGTAGGTTCATATGGGTAATAACAAGTTATTAGTTGATCAAATATGCACTATCAAATTAGATTATGTCTCTTCCTATGGTGTGTGCGTGTATATAGTGCAAAACTGCAAGGAATGTGAGGTTGAGTTATTAAACTCTTAATCCAATAATCCATAGCCTTTTATAGGTGGTGTATTGTACTGCAAAATACACTTGATGGATGGACCTATATGAGTGTGGAGTGGGGCCGCTCCTATGAAATTTGTGGCAAAATTTCTAGAGCACTCATGAAAACCAGGCGCGCACATGGCCTATTAGCGCAAAACCGCGATAAACAACAAAGTGTGTGGGGGTATAATGTGATAGATAAGACACTAAACTTACAAAAGAATTCTTGGTTCATAGAAGTTTTAAATTTCACCAATTGTTCTGTAAGTTTAATCTTATTTTATCTAGGTCTGGTTCATAGTCCAAGAGACACCAGATTCGATGCATTATGCTCATTTTGTGAAAACCCAGCGAAATCTTTTATTTTACTCTAATGCTTAATATATTTTTTTGAGTTATGTGGGGGATTGTTAGAAATATAATTTGCTAACTCAAAAAGAAATATTCAAAATCATATCTAGATTAATTCTTTTAATGTGGTCTTTATTACATTAAATAATTTGAATATATTTCTTTAATATTTGTAACTGATAACTATCAAGTTTGATTTCAGTTTCTACAAATTAAAACAGACTATTAAATAGCTATTATGGAATTCTTTATATTAGTTTTGAAAAAGTTCAAATTTTTATATAGCAATAATGACTATTATGCTGGCAGCCAAATTTTTAATATAGCCATAATGACTATTATGCTGGCAACGTATTTTTCATTATTTGGACNTATATATATATATATATATATATATATATATATATATATATATATATATATATATATATATATATATATATATATTGGATTACTTCTTTATATTTTTTATCCCCTCATCCACGAGCGAAAATTCTGACTCGCCACTGAATCGAAATTACGAGGTGTTATGCAGAAGCTAATCTTGGCCAATGACAAATAAGATAACAAAAGAAAATATACTAAACGAGGCAAAACAGTTTAATGTAATTTGGCCAATTGACCTACATATGAACTAATATAAAAGAAAGTACAAAAATATCAAAAAATTTACAGCAGGAGATCCATTTTTAAAGAGGTTTATGTTCTCCCTCTAAACCACACTTTTAAGGGCTACATTATGGATGTTGTAAAACAAGAAGAAATTATCTTCAATTTGTAGTAATCCAAATCTTTTCTCCTCCAAAAAAAAGTTAATTAGTCAAATATGCAAGACTTACCTTTTAGGAAAAATAAAAAACAAGGTAAATATTTATCAATCCTTCAAAACAAATTCAAATATGATAGAATTTTTTTAAGGACAAACACCTATCAAAACTAGAGTAATAACCGATTAATTAAATTGAGCAAACGCAAGATGATTGTATATTGGATCAGTATTTATTAACATCCATGTATCATTCTTTTTGATAATTTTTACTTGGGAATTTTTTTCAGGGTAGCATGCGATTACAAGACAAATATTATGTTTAAGGTTGACAAAGGATCCAACCCTTTTTTCTTTGCAGTTGCAATTGAAGCTGAAAATGGAGATGGTGCACTTTCTTTAGTTGAAATAAAAACAGCAAATTCAAATAAATGGATTCCAATGCAACAAATGTTTGGCGCAACTTGGTGTGTTCATATTAATCCAAACACACAAAAACCTCCATTTTCACTTAGGTTAACTTCAGAGTATAAGCATCAAATTAAAGCTAATAATGTCATTCCTGTAGGTTGGCAATCAAGAACAATTTACAAATCAAATGTCAATTTTCCTAATAAATTATAGTTTTTTAATATTAATCTGGTGGATTGGAGAGGAATTTGAGATTACAAAGTGGAATGTTGGATTGTAAGCCAATAATATGATATATTAAAGAAAATATATTCTTTAGATATCAAGTTCGAAATTCTAACATTACTAAAATAACAGGAATTAGCGACGGACAAGTTCTGTAGCTAAACAGAAAAATCATCGCTAATCCTATTTAGTGACAGATTAATGATAAATTATCACAAAATTGTGATAGCTACAACAATTTAGCAACAGACTAACTACGAAGTTCATAACTAACTCTAGTATTTTTATAGTGTCTGTTTTACCTTATTATAAATCTACTCTGAGGGCACATGGGAAAGTGTTGGGGTCGAAATAACATGGTGCATACGGAAGCTAATAATGCAAGGCTTGGTGGACGATAAATCAGACGACAAAAGAAAAACATACTAAACTAAGCATAAAGTTTATAATGGTTTGTCAATTGATCTATATATGATAAAACTAATATAAAAGAAGAAAAACTATCGAGAGAAAAATCTCCCCCTAAACAAAACTCTTTAATGATTACATTGTGGATTTTTTTTTTTTTGCTCTTATGAGAAGTAGAGATCCTTAATTTATAGATGTGCAAAACTTGTCTTCCAAGAAAAGGATAAGACATATTAAAGAGATTTAATCAGTTTAGGAGTCTTTTTTCATTCCTTCAAGAAACAGTCCTAATAGATTAGAAATTCAGGGCAAAATCCTAACAATCTCCCCTTGGCCTGAATTTTCTTGACAAAGTTGATTCACTTCACATAATCTTCATCACTGCTGCTTGCCATAATTAAAAATAGGTATAGGTTGAAAATCTTGGTATTGGTTAAAAGAAACCCAAGTATGGGTTAAAAGGAGCCCACGTGTTAAGAATAAACATGGGGTAAAAGAAGCTCATGCATTAAAAAGAAGCGTGAGTTAAAACTGGCATTGGAACTTATACGTTGCAAGTAGGCATGACTTAAAACTGGCATTGGTTAAAAGCGACCAAAATATGAATTAGAAAGAGTTTTTATTCCAATAAAGATGCAGCAACTGGCATTTTGAATACAATTGTGATTATAAATTTATCTCCACATGTAGCATGTTGAATAAATCTTCATTATCGCCTTGATCTAAACACGCATTGAATCTGTCTTCAACCTCGTTCAACCGTTGATTGTGAACCACTGGCTCTGATACCACTTGCTGGGGTCGAAATAACATGGTGCATGCGGAAGCTAACAATGCTTGGTGGACGATAAATCAGACGACAAAAGAAAAATATACTAAACTAAGCATAAAGTTTATAATGGTTTGTCAATTGATCTACATACGATAAAATTAATATAAAAGAAGAAAAACTATCTGAGAGCCCCCCCTAAACAAAACTCTTTAATGACTACATTGTAGATTTTTTTTTTTTTTTTGTGCTCTTGTGAGAAGTAGAGATCCTTAATTTATAGATGTACAAAACTTGTCTTCCAAGAAAAGCATAAGACATATTAAAGAGATTTAACTTTTAAGAGTCTTTTTCCATTCCTTCAAGAAAGAGTCCTAATAGATTAGAAATTCAGGGCAAAATCCTAATAAAAAGTTCATTAGTCCTCTCTATCATTATGTCTTGCACCAAAGCAAATTAAACTAAGGAATTATGAAAGTTGAGTAGCTAGTTGAGAGAAGTGTGCTGTTATATGCCATGAAAATTTAAATTTAATTTACATATAGACATGGTATTACTATAAATGCACAAAGATATCTACATCAAGGCATAATTTGCTTGATCTGGGAGAACCATTTACATACAGTCAGACCTCTCTATAACAGTCATTCACTATAAAAGTCAAGTTTTTTTAAAACCAATTTCCATGTTATAATATAATATTGATTTTATGTAACAGCACTTCGTTATAACAGCCAAAAAAATCTAGAACAAATGAAACTGTTATAGAGGTTTTACTGTATATTATATGGTCAATTTGCTTCTCTTTAAGGGGTTCACATTCTCATTTGTTCTTAACAATTTGTTGCTGCACCACCAATACTGAAACTGGTCTATTTATCTCTGCAGCAGCAAGCATATCACCAACTGGTCCAAGTTCTGGTAAATCATTCCATTCATTAAGTCCTAATAATTGTTGCAGATCGTCGCGATGGCGCCTTCCGACCATTATAAGATCAAAGGCTTCTTCCATAGCATGTATGATCAAAGCTGTTTCAGCTCCATCTTTAACTCTTTCCTCTCTATACACAATATTATCTTGGTGTTGACCTAGAAGTCTTACCTCCTTTAATAACTCAGCATCAAGTACAGCATCCCACTGGTTTTCACGTATGTCGATGTCCCATGACACGAATCTAACGACAGTCAAGTGAATTTCTGGCGATTTTGACATCCGTCTAGCATAAGCTAACGCCTCACGATCATCATTGCCTCCAATGAAAACCACAGCTACATGATACATCGTTGACTGACTTGATTGACTTGTTAGACGCTTGATTTTCTGACGGTCAATTAGTATACCTACAGAACAAGGAGCCATGTCCAATACATTATTGTTGATTGTCCTTATATTACTGCTGTCCAAGATAATCTTTCCCTGGTGATTCCATTTCCTGTGAAACGGTAGTATGATCATCGACGCTAACTTGTCGAATGCAAGCGAGCAAATGTCCTGATGCATGAACCTTGGTAGTGACATTGAGGTAAAGAAATGAGTACTAGCAGATCCAAGGTACTGCTGTTCAAATGATAGAAAAACTTCCACAATCTTTTGTGACCGAGAAATGCCAGAAACATTCTTTTGGCCAAGTTGGTGATCAATTAGAACCGGGGATGCCCGACCAGCAAGTTCGACAAGTTGTAGTGCATACACAGATAAAGGACTTTCTTTACATGGAAAAGAGGCATCTAAGACCTTACGGACAGCTACAGCATCATCAAATCGATGAGTACATAAAAGCAAGCGCAACTCAGAACTGCTTGAAGCATGTTGGATGTCTCTTTTCTGATAGCCGGCGTATATCCTTGTATGATCATACAGCGACCCAACACAGAAATGCGAGAGTGCAGCTATGAGTAATACCGATGCAGTTAGCATGGAAAAGGTTTCTCCATCAAATGTCTGTGTTTCAATACAAGGGGAAGAGAAAACAGAAGTAAAACTCTGGTTGAAAATGGTCATTAGCACATTTTAGGAATGACTAACTATGGTTTCCTTTTCATTAGGAGCATTTCCGTCACATTCCAACATTCACATGTTGACAATAAATAAATACACAGTGTCGACAACAATAATACAGAACCAACACCTCCCACAAAAGAAAAGGGACATCGCGTAATTCGAAGGTAATCAGCTATAAGTACGCCGTTGCTCATCAATGAATTTCAGAAGCTCCAAACTACTGGATTCAAACTAAATGGTTAAAACAACTTGCTTGTATGCTTGGCCAGAGGCAGAGCTAGGATTTTGAGTTTATGGAACCTGGATTCTAGAAGAAAATAGCTTACTGGGTTCTGAATAAATTATTTAGACATATTAAATGAATTTTTTAAATACAAATACAGGGTATGGACCAAAGTTACTGGGTTCTGCCAAACCCGTACACAGGGTTGTGGCTCTGCCCCTGTGCTTGACTTTATGCAAATAGTACGTAGATATTAAACTGGAACGTCTGTTCATGAAATGTTGTCCTAGGTTGACACAGAACACCATTTCATGGATTAAGATAGCTAAAATTGTACAACTGTGCCCACATAAAGAAACACTATTCAAGCTAATAACATTCCAGGAAAAAAGTTATACTTCACTGTTCAAAATCAATTTGGCTGTACTGCAGGTTCAGCAACACAACCTCAAAATGCAATTATGCATTGGCAAAAAAGGACAGCCCGGTGCACTAAGCTCCCGCTATGCGCGGGTCCGGAAAAGGGCCAGACCACAAGGGTTTACTGTACGTAGCCTTACCCTGCATTTCTGCAAGAGGCTGTTTCCACAGCTCGAACCCGTGACCTCCTGGTCACATGGCAGCAACTTTATCAGTTACGACAAGTCTCCCCTTCAACATTTATGCAACAGCAATATTAAGATATTGAAAGGATAAGTAAGTACCTGATTAATAATGTTGTTAAAGTAAAAAGACATCTGGATAACACCTTGTGTGCTCATGATAAAGGCAAGAGCAGCAGCATCTTTTGGCGGCACCTTGCACGCCAATGCCGGAAGGAAAACTGACGCGTACTTTACCGTAAGACAAAAGAACACCATAACCCATACCCAATACAGGAACGTGAGATCGTACAAATCAACCAGATTTACTTTCATACCACAATAAGTTACTAGAAGGGGTGCAAGCATACCAGATACTATGGTCTCCAACTTCTCGACTAATGTTGATCCGAGAGGTGGACCATCCGGTATAACAAGACCGAGAATAAAAGGACCATACTGGTAATTAAGCCCCGCGTTATCCGTAAGAATCACGGCTAACATGACTGTGACAGATGCACAAACAATGTAAACGGAATTTACCGGCCTGCCTTCTGGTGTCCTTTTGATGATCCAAAGTGAAAGCGGTCGAACAGTAAACACAATAAGAAAGATTATGCCAACAAGTAGAACAAAAGACTGGACAAAGATAACCATAGGAATCTCCGCCGACACTCCAATTCTAAGAGTAGAGAAGATAGTCAACCCCAGATTACTAAATAGGTCACTGATCAAAGTTGATGCAAGAGCAAGACGACCAAGCTCAGAATTCATGATTTTCAGGTCAACAAGGAGAGAAGCAACCACAGGAAATGCAATCAAACTCTGTATCAAGAAAATACTTTGAGTGGCTGGTTTTCGGTATCTATGCATGTTTTCATCTAGTGAAAAATATCCAAAATACAAGCTCGCGAAAGAGGCCACCGGTAGAATAACAGCAAGCAATCCTACTGTCCACGCTCTTGAACCACTTCTCAACACCATTTTTGGGTCCATCTTCACTCCACTTAAGAAGATAAAAAATATATACCCAATTTTTGACATTAAATCTATGAAAATTTCTCCTGGTTGTGGGAATAATGTCTCTGTAAAGTCTGGGATTTTTCCAAGCATTGTTGGACCAAGTATGATACCTGCCTGTAAGTGAATAACAATACCATCAAAACTGGAGTAAAAACCAAACATAAACGAAATACAGTTTTGTAGTTATAGAATCATCACTTTCCATCATTGAATAACATTGCAACATACTCACAATTCTAATATTACAAAAACATCAAATTTTCTTCATATTTTTATCCTGAATTATGTACTCAAACTTTCTATCCAAGTGCTTCGATTTTTTTTTCCTTTTATATATATGAATGAAAACCTTGAATGAGAAGAACATGTAACATTATCACAAAAAACTTTCCGTCTATCTAAATTTTGGTAAGCAGAGTTACCCACTAATTCCAATAGCGTAGTCAGGAATTTATACAAGAGGATTCAAAGAAAATTCTAGAATGTCTAATGTCACATTTGGGACTTAAACTTGTGACATAATGCAACTTTTGAATACCTTTACTACTACACTAGAATATTCCTTTATGTCAAGGGAATTCTACAGCTTATATATAGTTAAAAAATCATTTTTATCCTATTTATGCAATGTAATTTTTCGACGAAGGAAATCCAATGAAACCCCTTCCTTCACCTAGCTCCACTCCTAATTCTACCTCTACTGGTGGGAGGTTACAAGATAACTAGTGAAATAGTGAGGTGCTTGCATGCAAGCTGGTTCGAACATCACCGTTTTAAAAATAACATGTAACACCATCTTTAGTTTTTTTTTTCCCTTTTTCTAATATGAAATGAGAATAACATGCAACATTATAACA
Source organism: Nicotiana attenuata (assembly GCF_001879085.1). Lineage (NCBI taxonomy): Eukaryota > Viridiplantae > Streptophyta > Magnoliopsida > Solanales > Solanaceae > Nicotiana > Nicotiana attenuata. The sequence goes on from NC_031993.1 coordinate 5,375,881, forward strand.
AAAAATCTCCACGTGATTTCTTTCACTCTTCAACAACAACAACAACAAGCCCAGTGAAATCCCACAAGTGGAGTGTGGGGAGGGTAAAGTGTACGCAAACCTTACCCCTACCTAATGACGTTAGAGATGCTGTTTCCGAAATACCCTCGACAATTTCTTTCACTCTTGTTTTGACATAAACGCAAGCTAGCCCAGACACCACTATTATAAAAACAACATGCAACATTATTATCAATAAAATGGTAGAATGATTAACAAGGAAATGGGAAAATACCAAAATCTCAGAGATAAGGCGGGGCAGACGGATACGTTTAAGGACCAAATGTAGAGATTGAGTAAGCAGAAAAATGATGGCTAATTGTAAAAGAAGTCTAGGCAAATTGAAAATAAGAAAATCATGAGAATCAGGTAAACCCCATAATCCAGGAGAATGAAGAGGTATTTCTGCATAACAATTTCCATCCCCAATTCCACCAGGAAATTCCCCTTTTGGGGTTGTCTGCCATGTTGCCATTGATGTTGTTGACCTTGGCTAGGCCTAATTACCCCCACATTGACAGAGAAATTCAAGAATTTGGTATTGTGAATAAAAAGGAGAGGTTTAAAGATTTGTATTATCATTTTGTTTGAAGCAACAATGGAGGGACTAAATTCCTACCTCCGTAAAATATTCATAGCCTCTGGTTGGAAATGTAATGCTGTGGGAAGTCTAAAATATAGAGAGGAGCAAATATTTTGGGTGTTGTGTTTTGGCAGGAAGGAAAATATTTTCTTACAAAATAAATAATTTTCTTATTTATTTTTCACGTGATTAGTTACAACAATAACAACGACGGCCTAGTAAATACCCATAAGTGGAGTTTGGATATAAGCATCCTTACCCCTACCCTATACGAACAAAGAGGTTGTTTCAAATAGTCCCTCAGCTAAAAAAATGACGAAAGACGTGTTTAGTTGGTAATCAATAAATATTATTTCAAAAATAGTTATATATAATCTAGATAAATACTATGAAGGTGGCCTGAGTGGGCCAGAGGAGGGGGCAATGGGGGGTTCGGGTCGGGGGCAGATCGAGGGTCGAGGTCAAGGATCGGGGGTTGTGGTGGGCCATGGTGGGCAGGTACACGGGCGGGGATGGGCGGGGTGGTTGGTTGGGGGACTGGCGGCCGAGGGCCGGAGTGGCAAGTGGGTGGATTAGGAGGGGGTGATTTGGATGGGGAGTGTTGAAAGAGAGTTTTAAAAATTAATTTAAGTATATAATTATCACAACAGAGCCTAGAAAAGTTCATTTATCTAATAGATGATGTGCGAAAATTATTATTTATGGATTTTGAATCATATATTCTTTTAGTTTGTTGAATATTTTTATTAATTATACCATGCATTAGAATTTCCTGGGAAAGCTAAACCTGCACGTTATAACATGGGCTAGCCATTTTTCGGATTGGTAATCGAAAAATAGCCGGCGTTTGAAGTCATTAAAAAATAGTCAATGTTTTGCTGAAACACGTAAAGTTACACCATAATATGCGGGATTATGGAGCTCCTGCGTATAAACTTCCAGCATATTATGTTGGAACTCCAGCACACGTAAAATTCCAACATAATATGCGGGATTATAAAGCTCATGCATATCAACTTCCAGCATATTATAATGGAACTCCAGCATATTATAAAATTTCACCACATTATGCTGGAAGCTCATATGTAAAAAATCCGAGCTCCAGCATAGGGGTGTGCATTCGAATCGGTTTATCGATAAATCGAATCGATTATTTGTTATCGAAATCGAAATCGAAAAAATCGAAACCTTATTGAAACGATAACGATAAGCATATGCACAAATCGATAATCGATAAGTAATTATCGATAAGGGTCAAAATCGAATCGATAAATCGAATGCACACCTGATCACGCCCAACTATGCCTTATAAAAAGGACTCTGCGGACGTTGCAAATATAACCCGAGTATTACGCCCAGGGTCGAATCCACAGAGAGTTAACCTATCAACTGCTATCTTCAGACCCACTAAGTCTTCAGAACCAGCTTCCCAAATATTTAAATCTCAGTTGAATGTTCTTTAACAACTAGCTTGCAAGTAACTAAATAGCTGTAAACTAAACTAATAAGGTTGTAAACAATTATGAGAAAAATGCTAAGGCAATGATTTCCCCTATTGATGGAATCTCTTCTGTTTATGCTCATACAAATTTACCCACACATCTCTATCAATCATGAACGCTAATCTTACCGTAAATCTCTCCCGAGTAATCACAGTAATTTACTATTGCACTCTCCCGAGATACACTAGCTTACTTTATTTAGCACAATTCAATTTAGATTGCACCCAAGGCTTCGTTATTCCTAATCCAGCCTTTAAACCCGCAATTATAGATTCCTCTAATAATCTAGGAGTGGTGTTGTTCAACAATACCCTAAATATGCACTCTTTTCCAAGTTATGCACACTAAATAGGCACAGCTAATTGAGGATCCTGTCAATTAACTACAACGAACACGAAGTTGAACAAATAAAGATTAAACTAGCAATTTGTATTCACATAAACAAGAAGTTCATCACCCAATAGGTTCCATCAACGCCTTAGACAAGGAATTTTAGCTACTCATAGATATGGGAGAATAAACTAAGCTTGAATTCATCATAAAATCAAAAGAAAAGAAGAAAGATGTTTAGAGTACTTTCTCCCAATTGTTTTCCTTGCTAAGAAACCTAAAAAATCAATACATGCCTCTCTTGGGCGAAGTCTAATGTTTTAAATAGGATTTAGGTCTAAAAATCCCGTAATTGACACTTTGGTCCCAGAAGTTTCTGCGCCTGCCGCGGTTCTGCCGCGGTCGCGGTAGAACTGCGGCCAAACACCCTCGCGGAATCTCTGAACTTCTGCAGCTGCTTCCCACCGTGGTTCTGCCGCGGTCGCGGTGAAACCGCGGTGGATCCAGTTCTCTGAATCTTCGGCCTGTTTTTGCACGGGTCACTTAGGAAATTTCACAGTTGGCCTCTTTTTCATCACTTTTGACTCCAAAACTGCTCCTTAGCCGTCTTTATACATATATCACCTACAAATCATGAAAAGCACTAATAAGAGCATTTTGTCATCACTTTTAGCATTAAAACTACACAAGAAGGTGATTATTTAAGGTGTGATTATAGTCAAATTCCCCTATTATCAACACCCCTAGACTGTAGACACTTGTTAAATGAGTAATTACCTATTTGTGTAGATTAATATAACATACAGAATGTATATATATTCCGCTACTATTTTGAAAGCGGCTATACAATATTATTTTCCCTAATCTATACCCTTTCCTTTACCCTAAGTCCCTTACCCAATTATTTCCTCTACCACATTTAAGGAATGATCATATTTAAAGATCAAGGGAATAAAGTTCAAATTAATGGAAAACAGAATTAGCCGTGATGATGTGTTTTGTGTTTTTTATACCGTTGGAGTGTTGGTGGCATACATTTGATCCCTTACTTTAGTTTTGTTGCATGTGCTTGTTGACACAATTTTTATATTATATATGGTGTTCGTCTTATTTTAGCTTCTTTTTGTCCATATTAGTTAGGCGCGTTTATAGCGATATACTTTCCGTGGAATCCCGCAAATTTTCTTATTGGTGTAATCGATAACCGAATCGATAAGCCCCCAAAATCGATAAATCGAAATCGAAAAAATCGAAACCTTATTGAAACGATAACGATAAGCATGTGTACAAATCGATAATCGATAAGTAATTATCGATAAGGGTCAAAATCGAATCGATAAATCGAATGCACACCCCTACTCCAGCATATTATACTGGAATAGTTCCGAAGTTTTAACTCTGTTTTTGTTCAGATTTTATCTTTACATGAAAAGTGGCTAAACTTTTATTACTTTTAAAACTGTGGCTATTTTTCAATTACCAGTTGTAAATCTGACTATTTTTTAATTTCACCCATTTTCATTGGTCCATGATAAGTTTATCTCAACATTATAATTCTACCTCCTATATTTGACAGATAATCCTAAGATTTTGATATAAATTTTATCCTGGTTTTAGTTAATATTCACAACCAAACACCATATAAATTTAGTCCCAAATTTTATTATATAGAAATAAACCCCTAATCTCGGGAACCAAACAACCTCTTACTTATTTTATTTTGTCTTTTCCAACTTAAAATATTTTACTCACTCATTTATGTATTTTTGGGGAGCATTGTCACATGAAAGGTACAAAAGTTTCCATTGCAGAAAAATATAGCTTCTGCTTTGCGTCTGAATCTGTTGAGCATATCGTTTAGCAAATGTCTACTTGTTTACCCTAAAAAAAGATAACAATTGAATTTATACGCGGTTTTAAGGATATGTGGACTAATCCAATACAAGTGATCTTTAACGTTAAATAAGTGAATTAAAGATAGAATAAATAATCAAACCAGTTGTGAAGTTAGGTCCGTGCTCGGATCTGAACTTAGGTATTGTTCTGCCCCCTATTTGAAGCCAAGTACTTATGGAGAACTATGAACCAAAATAAGAACTTTGAATAACTTTAGAAGCAGATAAAACAAGTGTACTTTAGTAGGAGAGTTTTACCCTAAGTACAATTCTAAGAAAGGTAAAAATCTTCTTTTTCGTTAATCACTGATTCGTTGTCAATATGGACTGAAATCCACGCCGTGATATCTGGTTGGGCGCGAATATCACGGCCCTTCGTTAGTCATGTACAACCGTTTGGTTATGCCTTCCGAGGTCTTGGAGCCCGAACCGGCTTCGGGGGGCATTGTCTCGATGGCCCCGGTGGTAAGCGCTTCGTTCGGGCATTAGTGCGAGAGGTTCTTAGTTTAGATCCCGATTCCATATAGTTATGTCCTTGCTTCATTTGCCCCACCAAGAAATCGGGGTGCTCACTAGCCCCGATTTTACTCGTATACACTACTGTTGTTGCAAGACTAGCTATAATAGTTTCACTCTAGAGAAATATTGGTCATATGTGGAATAATACCTACCCCCCCCCCCCCCCGGCTCATAGGTTTTTTTTTTTTTTTCTGCCATTGCTAGGCCCCTTCACTTAAGCTATTTCCAGCTGAGTCTCCAAAGTAATTTTACCTTTCTCGACATATCACCTTTTTCGAACATGCGTCTTTAGAAGCAGAGTTAAAATTTAAAGTTTAAGGTTTCTGAACTTGATGTCAAACTCACAGCATGGCTTAGTTATTAGGTTTGCAAATATATATTAATACAAATTTAATAAAATTTCTAATACAAATACAAGATCTAAACAAAAGCTATTGAGTTCGTCGGACATTATGTTCCCTTGTCTCCCCTTAGAGGAGAGGGATGGAACTACTAAGGAGTTTATGCGGAGCAGGTTAAAGCTCGGCAGAGGGATCGAGAATAGAATTTTTCCAAATTAGAAAATTTTATTTACTTATTCATTTATATATTTTTGTGGAATATTATCACATGAAGACACAGTAGTTTTCATCTCTTAATGCGAGTAAAAATGTGGTAATTCACTTGTCACTCACTGTTCATCTCATCTGAATATGTATGTAATATAAAAAAATCTGTGACCATGCGTAAACACATACAATGAATTTACTCCTTATATATAGACCACAGTTTTTTGTAATGTACGCATTTTCGTTAAACATAACATGATGTACAAAGGTTTACGTTTACTCTTCAACTTGTACATACATAGAAATAAGAAAAAAACTTAGTACTGTATAGAAGTTCTTAATACTCCAATCACAGTAACAACATTTTTATCTGAAAGTTGTTTGGCCTCTGAATTTGGCAGTCAAACTCAACCAACATAGACAAAACTATGTATTTTTTATGGGAAATTCAACAAAGAACTCTATGCAATCCATCAATACCGACTACCAGGCTAAAACCTTGTCGATAGTCGAACTCAATTTGATAGTCATACTCAACCAATACAATGAGATGTATAAGTAATATGATAAGAAACAATCAACCAGTAGAAATAAATTGGCATCATAAGCAATGCAATATACAACCAATCTCAGAGAAGATCAATTTAAGTAAGGTCATCTTCCTCTAGCTCCTTCGCCTTCAATGCTTCCTTCACTCTGAGAAGAAGTGTTGTCCTCAAAGCATCCTGTTAAGTGAAGAAAAATGATGATAGAGACGGCATAAGTATTGCGATGAACATTGAAAGAGAAAGCATAACAAAATGTGTTAAGGTTGATTGAACCAACCAAGTAAGAAATTCCCATTTTGCTTAAATAACTGAAATATGAGAACTACCAGTAGATAGTACACATTCTGAAATTTCCAGATAAGCAAAAGGATTCTTTTCTTTAATTTAGTAGCTTGGAACTGGAACTATCAAACAGAAGTGCTTAAATGCACTGCCAAAGGTGTGACCAGTTTTACTACATTTAACACTTACAGTCATTTACACATGTCCAGTTTTGCATTTAAGTTTCAGTGCCAATATATGTAGAGAATGACTGAAGGTTAACTGCAACATCGATTAATCCTGAAATGCATCTACTTCTCTGTCATTTACAGAACCTGCACCCCAATCTCATAATGGGGCACAAATGGTATTCATAACCTTATAACATGCTAGAGAAAAGGAAAACCTCCGAGTAACTTTTCTGCTATGTAGAGCAAGATTTGATGATGATGTTCAAGTATTATTAGGGAGTTAGTAGATAGGAATATATATCTCAAAAACCAGAAAGAAGTAACCCCACGATGTACAACTATCAGCAGTTGATAACATCTAAACACTTCTATTTCTTTTTGTAGGCAAAGAAGTGGAGACAACTAAAATATACCAGCTTTGTCATGCTATCATATTCCTTGATAGAACCAGTGAACTTAGCAACATCTTCCTCGTCAATAGCAGCTGCCAAATCCTGTAATTGCAAAAGAAATCTCCCTAATTAATTCTATACTATCAAATTCAGGACGTATAAAATGATTCTGAGTTCTGAAAGCAATAACTATGCTATCAAGTGAGAGAACACAGTTGCTTTGATGGTTCATCATCATAGTAGTAGCTATTTTGGTTACAAAGCATTGTGTCCATGTCCCTAAGAAATCATTTCTACAGTCAATTCAATTTCCTCTGAGTTTGATAGTTTTCTTTAATTTAATAATATTACATAGATGTTTGTCCTATTTGTCACAAAACCCCGTACACCAATATGTCGTTAATTTCTGCACTTTCATCCATCACATCGGTTTTCCCTTACAGAGATGACAAATGAATAAACGTGCAAATTTTATGCCTCTCGTAGAAGAGTAATGGAAGAGGACACATGTCAACCTGCGCATGAAACTCTGTTTTGTGTCCTGGTAATTCATTCCCAAACTACATTTCCCCTGTCTGCATTAAACACTGTTTTTAAGTTTCAGATTAATCACCTTAAAGCTAACAATTTATATTTTGGACAAATTCTTGGCAATTTACATACTTGATATGGAATATCTTACTATATCCACAGATAAAGTGCGCAAATTTGTTTAAAAGAGACGGTCAAGGGAGCAAGATAAAAGAACTCGCATGCTTGAGTTAATACAAACTAAGGCATACCACTAGCAACTTGCACTCGCGTGTCCCTGAAAATGTTGGATCCAGTTCCTGCAAGTCAGCATGCAATATTTACTTAAACATATCATGTCGAATTGAAATCTTAGAGGCTTGACAAGAAGAACACTGTACCTGATATCGCTCCAATGCATTGTTTATTGCAACAACATCACCTTTACAAAGTTGGCAAATACCAGCATTTAGAAGATGCCCTCTAACTCCATATTTCAACAAGTTGTTGGTGACAGAGTGCCGTGCTATCTCCTCAAAGATCTCAATTGCTCTTTGATATCTAGGTGACAAATGTTAAATGTTATGTTTTCTTCTACAATGCAAAACATTAGTTTATTAACATGTATAAGGCACTAAGCGCTTTTAACATGGTATTTAATACACATTTCTACTCTTAGTTTGGAAATGATTTCTTTTCCTAATTATTGGTTTTGACTCCTTTTATATCTTTTCCTTTTTTTCAATCCATATAGAAGATTTATTGCACCAGTACTCTAAGAGACTAGGATAGAATTCAATGTGATTCCACAGAGAAGAATGCAAGATATACAGGGAAGCTTAGCATCAAATCCAGATTACCCAGGAATTGTTCTGAGAGAAATTTCGTCTTGCAGCTTCTTAGTACCTTTTTAACCAGTTGTCTTTGTCTTTAACTGTGTCAATATTTCCATATGCAGCAATAAATTTGCAATTTCCAGACACAATTATTCTTTCTGTAGGAAAACTGTATTACTAATTCAGAAAAAGATTCTTACTTTTCTAGTTCAGCAGAGAATTGTGCAATTTTCTGCTTGCACTGATTTGCAGATGTTGTTACATCCTCACTTTGGAAAAGATCAGCAGCTTTCTCATAGTAAATGATAGCCTGCTCCAAATTTTGCTCTTGTTCATATAATTCAGCAATTTCCTGGACACAGCAGAATCATTATGTATATTTCAAATGCAATCAAGCTGCCAAAGATACACTCCAACTGTGCACGAAATCCACAATCATTTCAATGAAACCGGACAGCCATGTACTACATTAGACAATCATATCACTTCTTATAAAAGCAACCTGGTGCACTAAGCTCCCACTATGCTCGGGGTCCGGAGAAGGGCCGGACCACATTCTTGATAATATCAAAGTTTAGATTGCAACGTAAATTTAAGAGACTAACCATAACATATACCAAAACGGACCTCACTCTATAAAAGAATTTTGATCAAGCAAATAATGCTGTTATTGGAAACATCAAAGAGCACATCTGGATTCTCACAGATGATATATGTGTACCTTGTAATATCTTGCAGACATATTTAGCCTTCCAATGTCCAGAAACATGTTTACTGCCTGCTCTAGACATGATATTGCCTCTGCAAGAGATATATCATAAAGAGTTCTTTTGTTCAGCAAAAGTGAAACTTGACTTATGAAAAAAATGAATTAAATGTGATGAGTACATAGAACATGGCCCTGAAATGAATACTGGACATATGTCCATGGATGTCGGCACATATCAGTTTGGAGCACATAAGACATTGACATTCCACAACATAAAAGAATTGGATTGAAGAACATGAAGGCAACACACAACCTCTCGTATTTGTCTTCTTGTAGCAATGAGCAGCATTAGCATAAGCACCAGCAGCCTCATGTTTGCTATCCAACTGATAAGATATTAATAAAAAGTAGTTGAAGAATTTATTTTTTGTAGGAAAAATGAAAGGTAAAGGCATCAGATATAGAGAAGTCATTACAAGAGGATCGAAAACTTACCTTCAGATAACAATTCGCTACTTTGACATATACTGCTCCAGCTTGATCCCCTGAAAGACCAACATTCCAAAATTAATACGCAGTTTTTCATCATACCATATAGATGATCTACTTTACGAAACAGTAAGCCTTCTCTAACAGACCCTACAACAACAATAATAACTACTACTCCTATGGTTCAATCCCAAGTTGGGGCCGACAATATGAACCCTCTATATCCATTCTGCCTCACTTAGGCCCATTCAGTTCCACTATCGAAAAGACAAATTAGGAAAATTCTCTACAACTAAGGGTTATATAAAAACCTTAGACCTTGCTTACATTATCCTTTCTTCCATTTTCGGGTATCGCTTCAGTGACTTGCATAAAGCACATAGACAAATCAGGTAATAGTGTAAACATCAAACAACCTATGAATTATAACAAGTAATAGTTCACTCAGTCAATGGTAGTAGCATGTCGAAAATATGATAAACAACTGCCCAGTAAATTATTCTCCATAAATGAACCATGTGCCAGTCATCAGAAGATTGAGAAAGTAATACAACTGCCCTTCTCTTCACAAATACGAACATAAGCATTTTGAATCAAATAGAATTAAACAACAAACATTTTTTTAAGAATTAAAGTTATATACACTGACATTTTAATGAATTTTTTACACCACTATGTTATTTAACCTGTTATAGCAGATTGTACACAAATATACTTTACACCGCCGGTGTATAGAATTTAAACTCTTTCCAAAAAAGACAAAAAAATTTAAATGCCTATCAAACAACAAAGTATCCGATAATGGATAAAAATTACAATGAAAGCCTAAGAACAAAATCAGATTGGAAAGTACAAAGTTGTGCTGCCTTTAGTCATAATTTGAATACAAGTGACAAATAATTACTTTGACATAAAGATTATCCGCAAAAGAATAAAAATTCATTTATTAAAAAAAAACATCAGAATATCGTAGTCTTCAAAAATTCTAAAATAAGCATTCTTAATCAGCTCAAATTAGAAAATTTAAAAATAAAAAACTAACATATTTCGTCGGTAAAAAAAAAAAGCAAATGACACCAGCAATTGATCAAAAAAAAAATAATTCTAAAAAGCGAAAAATCAAAGTTAATCACTACAATACTGAAGTTGATGATCCAAAGGATAATTATTAGTAATAAAATTTACTAAAAAAACTAACATGATTTAGCGAGTTTGAAACAATTAGCAGCTTTATCGAACAAATCAGCAGCGTCATCGTGTTTGGAACCGAAAAGTCCCCAACCGCTTAGTTTTTTCTCTGCTTTTTTCTCGAATTCTTCTCCCCTAGCTATCTGATCCCCCATTTTCTTTTTCTTTTCTTTCTTTTGGTGTTTTTTTTTTTTAGCTTAGCAGAAAAGGATTTTGAAATGGAAAAAGAAGAGAGGAAGAAATAAGGAATGGTGAGGGAGTTGATTTTTCAAATGACGGGCCTTGACTTTTGTTAGGCCCGTATCCTTAGTTGGGCTTGGAACTAGAACGAGAGTCCAATGATTCGGGTCTCACGAATATTATTGCTCCATTTATTTCCTTTTATGTTCCAGAGTGACAGTATAAAATACGAAGCTAAAAAAAAACTTCCAAAATTATTTTTCAACATGATTTAAAAAGCTCTATTTTTTTTAATTTTTAACCAAATCTATGTCCAAGGTTAACTTATGATTTTAAATATTTCATGATATCATTGTGATTATAAAAGCATGTCACTAATAATAAAATAAAAGTTTATACAATTTAATTATCAGTATAAAAATATATTTTTATTAAAATACTAAAATGGGAAAAGGATGTTCTTAAGTGGCATGATGCTTTTGTTATGAAATGCATATTATATAGATGCACACTAATTAAATATAACTCCCACTACTCTTCTCCATTATATTGAATCCCCACTACTTCTTATCATTATAGTTGTAACTCTCACACCTCCGTAACCTCCTCATTATCTTCCCCATGATCTCAATGGTTAATATCACATAATCAATAGTTAATACCATGTTCATGACATCCATTTGTATTACCTCAATGTCATCTTATAAATAGAGGGTTTTGGCATCACATTTTACATTATTGAAAAACACTTGATAAAATAAAAAAGTTCTCTCTTCCTCTCTACATCTATTGTCTATTTTATTGTTTCATATTTTTTTGAGCTTAGTTTCTTAACACGTTATCAACACTAATTGATTATTTCATGATCTACGATTTCAAGATTATATGGTAGGTGCTCTTTAATTTCCATGGCTTTGGCCATACCATTTTGGCGGCAAGGTAACTTTGTTTTAATTTTTCTTCATAACGCTAAGAAGTTTATACAATCGTACTACTACACAAATATTTAATTTTATGTTTTTTTAACCCTAAAAAATTAGATCTAATATGAAGTTGTCCATACGTATGGTTTCTTTGACTTCATTCATCACAGTGATGTTTTTAGTGTTTTGCAGAAATATACGGCATCTTGAGATCAGAATGCTTAAGATGTGAATCTGTTTGATTGGGTAAGAAGTTTAAGAAAAAATGAAGACTTTTGGAATTTGTGGTCCTAAACAAGTCAAAAAGCCCCAGAGTATTTGTGTGGTTATAAAAGCTTCTCATTAAGGGTAGAATTGTAAGTTTAAGCTAAATTGTTTCCAATTTTAGAAAGGGGCCATTCTTTTTTAAACAGACCAAAAAAGAAATAGATTCACATAAACTGGAACGGAGGGAGTAGTACATAAAGCTGATGATTAAAAAAATGGCTTAGCGCCGAACTATAGCAATAATCACGAGGTGGTAATAAATTTTAAATGCTCCCAGTATACTTTAACATATTATGGCATTAACTGAGGATATGACGGTGGATTCAAGTCCCAACGCACCAAGAGAGTAAGACTTGGGTTCGAGTCCTGGTGCACCATGATGATAAGAGATGAGTTCAAGTCTGTGATGACCCGATAGGTCATCATAAGATTAAAAACCAAATTCTGTGTTTCGGGGCCTTTAAAACCTTATTTTATCCCTTCTCGATTTGCGTGCACAGTCCGGGCATATTTTCGAAAAGCTTTTGTGTTAAAAGTTGATAAAAATAAGAATTTTTGATCATTTGAGTTGACTTCGGTCAATATTTTTGGTAAACAAACCCGGATTTATATTTTAACAGTCCCGGTGGGTCCGTATCAAAATATGGGACATGGGCGTATGCCCAGAATCGGAATCGAAGGTCCCCAGCTCGAGTTATGAATTTTTGATGAAAATTGTAAGTGTGAAAATTTAATGGTTTTTAAGAAATTGTTAATGTTTGATCTTGTTGGTATCGGGTATGTATTTTAGTTTCGGAGCCCGGTACAGGTTCATTATAATATTTAAGACATGTCTGTGAAAATTGGTGAGAAACGGAGTTGGTTTGACGTGATTCGGGCGTCCGGTTGAGAAAATATAAATTTCAAAGTGTTCTTGAGAATTTCATTTGATTTGGTGCTAAATTCGTGGTTTTAAATGTTATTTTGGTGATTTGATCGCACCAGCAAGTTCGTATGATGTTTTTATACTTGTGTGCATGTTTGGTTTGGAGCCCCGAGGGCTCGGGTGAGTTTCGGATAGGCTACGGAGTGATTTGAACTTGGAAAAATTTGCTAGTGTAACTGAGGGTGTTGCATGCCTCTGATCTCGCAATTGCGAGATCAGGCATCGCAATTGCGACCTCTAAGGGGTTGGCATTTGCGATCTTTTCATTGCAAATGCGAAGAGAAGCTGGGCCATACAATCTTTGCAATTGCGAAGAATTCGTCACATTTGCGAAGTAAAACTGGGAGGGGCAGTGATCGCAAATGTGATAATTTTGTCGCATTTGCGGAGATTCAAGTTCGCAATTATGAACTTATCTTCACAATTGTGAAGGAAGCAGAGATGTGAAAGGCCTCGCATTTTCGATGGTCTCTTCGCAATTGCGAGCGCAAATGTGACATCTACAGTTGTGTAAAACCTAACTTAGACGGGATTTTTACTTATTTCTCAAAATTTTCAAAACAAGAAACCCTCTAGGTGATTTTTCAAAGACCATTTCTTCACCAAGTCATAGGTAAATGATTCTTAACTAGTTTCATTCAATCTTCCACTTTATTTTATAAGATTTCAACATAGGATCTAAGGTTTTCATGGTGGAATTGGGGATTTTTGGGTAGAAACTAGGGATTTTGAAATTTGGGGATTTAGACCTCAAATTGAGGTCGGATTCCAAAACCAATTGTATATCCATGCTCGGGGGTAAATGGGTAATCGGGTTTTGGTCCGAGTTTCGGGTTTAGACTAAGCGGGCCCGGGTGTTGACTTTTGTTGACTTTTTCAATAATGGCCTAAATTGAATTCTTATCGATTGTGGGTGATTCCTAAGGTTTATTTTGAAACGTTTGGTTGGTAATTTGCTAGATATTGTTAGTTCGGAGGCATGTTTGAAAGGCAAAGCTGTGATTGAGCTTTGAGTGGTCTTGGAGCGAGGTAAGTGTTGTGTCTAACCTTGACTTGAGGGAATTAGGAACCCTCGGACTTTGTGTTATGTAAATTCCATGTGAGCGGCATATATGCAAGGTGACGAGTTCTTATACGCCGCCGAATTATCTGTTTTCCCAGATTTATCGCTTTTCCTTAATTTTTTCCCTCCTATCTTAACTGTCACATGCTCTAAATGCTTTCCATGCTTAATTGCTACGTGTTAATCAATGTTTCTTCTGTTAACCACGTTAGCTCTTTTCATAGTTTCCCCTAATCCCTGCTATTCGCTTAATTTGACTTGTTTGTACCTTTTAACTGTAAATTGCTGGTTTGGTTTCGTTGTGTAGTATTATTCGTGTAGATTCTATATTGAACAAAGTTCCTTTCTTGGTTCAATTTGGTATTTATTTATCGTAAAGGCGTTGTGATTTAGCCTGTTGATTTGACTGTGTACATTGACTGTTTGGTACTGATATGGTGGGATCGGGCTGCACGCCGCAGCAGGTGTAATAAGGAATGATTGATATGGTGGAATAAGGGTAAATATGTATATACGGTGGGATCGGGTTGCACGCCGCAACAGGTGGAAAAAGATGGATCGATATAAAAATACGATATTGATATTGATATATGGTGGGATCGGGTTGCGCGCCGCAACAGATATATATTATTGACTGTTATTGATATTGTTCTGGTGGAATAAAGGAGGATTATGTATTGTATGGTGGGATCGGGTTGCGCGCCGCAACAACCTATATGTTTTATTTATTGAGCTACTTTGTTTTCCGGTATTTTTATTTGAGCTGGTAGAGATTGGTAATTTGGACGACACTGATTTATTTTCGAGGCTGTGGTTACCATTTCTTGTTGGCTGTTTAATTATGTACTATATTTCAATTATTCTGTCATTATTATAGACTGCGTACAGGTTTTAGCGTAGGTGACCTGCCTTAGCCTCGTTACTACTTCGTCGAGGTTAGGCTCGGCACTTACCAGCACATAGGGTCAGTTGTACTGATACTGCACTCTGCACACTGTACAGATTTTGGAGACGGTCTCGGCAGCGGCTACTAGAGAGTTCGGATTTGACATTCGTGGAGACTTAAGGTACGGTTGTTCAGCGCCCGCATCTCCTGGAGTCCCCATCCTCTATTTATTTAGCTGTGAACTTTCAATCGAACAACTTGTTATTTACTTCAGACCCTTATGTGTATTACTCTAGTAGTTCGTGCACTCGTGACACCAGGTTCATGGAAATTGTAATAGATATTTAGCTAGTTCAACTTCCGCATTGTTACTTTAAATTTATTTGGTTATCTCAGTTCTTCTTTAATATTTGTTTTAAACTGTTAAAAGGAGTAGATTGCTCTAACGTTGGCTTGCCTAGAAAGTGAAATGTTAGGCGCCATCACGGTCCCAATGGTGGGAATTCCGGGTCGTGACAAAGTCCCAACTCATTATGGCCTAACATGCCTTTATATGGGTAAGACATTGGGTTTGAGTTCCAATGCACCATATTGATGATATAATGATGACTAAAGAAAAATATGTACTATTCATGAAAAAATATGAAGCTTGTCCCACTTGATTTGTTCCATTCTTGAAGTGAATGTGATAGCGATGCATAATAACTCTAAATGAAGACAAGTGATTGACCAATGAACGTGGACGTGTCGAAGATCGAAACAATAATAATTATCATTATGGTAATTATAAAAAGGAGAACAATAAAAGTTCTCAAAATAATCCTTCAAAAGTGAAGAAAATATGTATCAATGTGGCCTGTTAATACGAGACGAGTTCACATGATTGTAGTTTATTACTTGAAAATGTGACTTGTAATAAGCATTTTAAATGCAGACTCATTCCTAAAAGTGAATGTGAAAATATATATGTGATACAAATTATGCGTAAGAATATGCTTATGCATGGTTGAATAAACACAAACTCACCTTTACGGGATGTTTGAGAAAAAGAAAGATTATGAATATTACTGTGTGGTTACATGAATATGTCATTGGTCGTGTACATGTGGTACGTCAAAATATTTTGCCATGCTTTATAAAAAGTTATTAAAGGCAAAATTAAAGCACAAAATAATTTTGCTTATGATGATTTTGACCGTGACAATTATTATGATATAATTTTCTCCGTGAAGGAGACATTCACCATATGGATGGTGTGACAAGATCTTGTAGTAAAATATCAATTAAGAGCTCCGGAAGAACTAATTTGTTACTACCCGGATGAATAAAATTGGTCATGACATTAATATTGTAGTAAGTCTCAAAAGAAACTTATTGAGTTACAAATATATTAGCCAAAGTGGTTGGCATATTGAGACTATGAATGAAATAAAGAATGGATATCTTCTCACTACAACAAATTTGGCCTAAGGCTACACTGGTTTATCCCACGCTTGAAAAACGTGGCCAAAACTATCTATGGGCAAGCTTTTTAAGGGTGGCCTTTGTTTATGACCTTTGGCTACGAAAAATTTAACAACGCTCGTAAACTATGCACATAGGAAGTATAGACTATGCTTTATAGATGTAACCAAATCTTAAAATAATTAGCAACACTTGTTTATATTTATGGCTACCCTTTCAAGCGTGCTATTTGTGTAATATTAAAAGCAACACTTTATAAGTGCACTCTAAAGTTGTCCACAAAATTTTCAGCAAAAAAAGTATTCCCTCCATATATTGCCCGCTTTTAGTAAAGTA
This sequence comes from Nicotiana attenuata, assembly GCF_001879085.1. Classification (NCBI taxonomy): domain Eukaryota; kingdom Viridiplantae; phylum Streptophyta; class Magnoliopsida; order Solanales; family Solanaceae; genus Nicotiana; species Nicotiana attenuata. Next base: position 5,392,465 of record NC_031993.1, read on the forward strand.
TTTCCCTCTAACTCCAAAAAGGCAAAAGAGTTCCCTCCTCTGTAGGATCTCCAGTTTAGGATTTCTTTACCATCTGAAATTTCTACACCTACAGACACATATCTATCGATTCTACTCTCAAGTTGTAGCGTTGTTCACTTCTCTCTGCGGTTTTTTCCAAAGATAACATTAAATTTATTTCATGTAGATTTATTGCCATATATGCATGTTAGATCTGAATTCTCCCCTTAGTCTTGAAAGGATTTAAACTGAAAGGTTGAAGACAACTTTCAAATTGTAAGTTCTATGACCTAGTGAAAATCGTATATAAGAAGAATATCAACTATTAAAGCTTTTCTTAGTTTCCAACTGAAAAATTCTTTGAAGGCTCTATTTATGTCAAGTCATTGGTTATGATAAAGAGATTGACTACTTGTATTTCATCATCACCAAATAATAAGAAATGATAAACAGCAAGTTAGAAATTATGGTTCAATTTTTTTGGATAAAGTTCTTGTCATATCACCCTCACCTGTTTCAGTGAAGTTCTGCATTGATAAGTTGGAAATAATGATAAATAGAGCAAAACCAAGTTTGACTCATATTCTCTAATTGGTGATTCATGTTTGTTTTATGTGTTCCTTTTCTTCCTTTCCACCATTGCCAACTATTAGAGTCGTGTGCTATGTTTTATTCATATAATATTTTGCCATGTGGTGGCGATGTCTCAGTAGATGAAGCACCTACGTTGTCACTGAATGTAAAGAGCTAGTTAAGGTAGATACTCTTCTCTTTATTCCGTAATTCAGATAACTCTATTTTTTATTTTCACATGCTTATAATTTTGTCGCCTTTCTTCGTAAAGAAAATTTTAGGATGGCAATTGATTGAATCCCTTAAAATGAATAAACCTACAATGTGTGAGGTTTGTCTAGCTATCAGACAATTTAATTAGCCTTATGCTTGGACAATTTAATTAACCTACAACGTGTAAGATACTCATAATTATCTCTGAGCAGATTTAATTAGACTTAAACGTAGCATGGTGTTAGGCATAGTAACCAATACTACAAGGACTAGATAACAGAGACTATACCATATAATTTTTCATCTACTGAGAACATTATTTTTCTTTAGGAATATTAAAATTTTAGGGATTGTTTGATTTGAAGGAAACGAATATTCTTATCCGGGTTTAAAATTTAGTATTAGTTATAGAGCTTTTGATTTATGTTGTTAAGCTCTATTTAGCACATGATTTCTTGTAATGACCCAAAAGGTCATCACTTGTTTTAAAAATAAATTCTGTGTTCCGAGGCCTTAAAACCTTCTTTTTATCTCACCTCGATTTGCGTGCGCAGTTCGGGTGTGTATCCGGAAGTCCATTATGTGAAAATCTGTAAAAAATGATAAATTTTAATTTTAAAATGAATTTAAGTTGACTTTGGTCAACATTCTTGGTAAACGGACCCGAACCCATGATCCGACGGTGTCGTAGGGTCCGTAGAAAAATATGGGACTTGGGCGTATGTCCAATATCAAATTCCGATGTCCCAAGCCCGTGAAATAAATTTTTAAAGAAAATTATTTTCTGGAAAATATAGAGGTTTTAGAATGAATTGATGCATTTTGCTGATGGTATCGGGCCCGTATCTTGGTTCCGGAGCCCGGTACAAGTTTGAAATAAAAAGTAAGTTGAATCTGTGAAGTTTGGTAAGAATCGGAGTTCGTTTGGTATGAATCGGACCTATAGTTGAGAAAATAGTAATTTTCATGTTCTTGAGTGATTTCATGAATTTGAGGTTTAATTCATAGTTATTGATGTTATTTTGACGATTGGATCGCACGAGCAACTCTGTATGATATTTTTGGACTTGCATGCATGTTTGGTTTGGAGCCCCGAGGGCTCGGGTGAGTTTTGGATAGGCCACAGAGTGAAATTGGACTTAGGAAATTGCTGGTGTGTTGCAGGTCTGCAGGCTTCGCAAATGCGAGCTCGTATTTGCGAAGTTTTATCGCATTTGCGAAGATGACCTGGATCGCAAATACGACCATTTTGTCGCAAATGCGGAAGGGCCAGAGTCGCAAATGCGACCTTTTTATCGCAAATGCGAAGCTAGTGGATTTTCCCAGGGTCGCAAATGCGACATATTCTTCGCATTTGCGAAGATAGCAGGTCCTGAAGGGGTTCGCAATTGCGACATCAGAGACCAGTTAATTGGGACTTAGACGCATTTTTATCCATTTTTCAAACCTTCTCGAAACCTAAACACTTTTGGGCGATTTTCTAAAGAAAAGTTCATCTCCAAACCAATTGTAAGTCATTTCTAACTCATTTTCTTTAATCTATAACATCTTTTCACATGATTTCAATCCAAAATCAAGGGTTTTCTTGGGGGAAATTGGGTGTTTGGGTAAAACTTAGGATTTTCAAATTTTGGGGATTTGGACCTCTATTTGAGGTCCGAGTTCAAAACAAATTATATATTTGCGTTCGTGGGTGAATGGGTAATCGGGTTTTGGTTCGAACCTCGAGTTTTGACCATGTGGACCCGGGGTCGATTTTGATTTTTCGGGAAAAACTTTAGAAAACCTATTTTTCATGCATTAGAATTGATTCATTTAGCGTTTATTGATGTCGTTAAGTAAATTGTGGCTAGATACAAGCGAATTGGTGGTGGAAACAAGAGGTAAAGCGGTAATTGAGGCTTGAATTGTGTTCGTGGCATCGAGGTAAGTGTTTGGTCTAACCTTATCTTGAGGGATTAGGAGTTGTGTCTTATTTGCTATGTGTTAATTATTGAGTACGACGTATAGGCATGGTGACGAGTATCTATATGTCGGTGTCAAGAATGCCCGTGAGTCTTATACTATGATAAATGTGACTCCGTTTCGTATTGTTCATGCTTTATATGATGATATCTATTGTTGAACAAGGCTTCTGGAAGTATTATTGGTAATTGAATATTGTAGAGCGTTGGCTCAAGTTGTGATTTGAGTTGTGGAAGTATTATTGATAATTGAACATTGTAGAGCGTTGGCTCAAGTTGTGATTTGAGTTGTGGAAGTATTATTGGTAATTGAACATTGTAGAGCGTTGGCTCAAGTTGTGAATAGAGTTGTGAAGTAATTGTGGAAAAGAGAAGAGGTTATGATACTGTCTCCCTTGCTGGGATGTTATTGCTTTTGATAATATCCCCCATGCCGGGATGTTATTATTCATGATATTGTTTCCCTTGCCGGGATATTATTGTTATGTTATTGTACCCTGTCACACCTCCTTTTTACTTACTACACCCGCGGAAGAGGGTATGGTAAAGGGAGTTATTTCCAACTTGAAGTGACGATCGGAACGGAATTATTTATTTAAGATCAGAGTCGCCACTTGGGATAGTTATGGTGTCCCAAGTCACCGGTTTTAAATCCCGAATCGAGGAAAGATTGACTCTGTTTTACAGTCAGCGAACCAGAAATCCGAGTAAGGAATTCTGTTAACCCGGGAGAAGGTGTTAGGCATTCCCGGGTTCCGTGGTTCTAGCACGGTCGCTCAACTGTCATATTTGGCTCATTTGTTTGATTTTAGTACATGTTTTAATCTATGTGCCTTTTAACTTTTGAAACGCTTTTATTATTATTATTTTTAGAGAATTGCAACGTCGTGAAAATGCGTCTCGAACCACGTTGCACCAGTGCACCCGTGATCGTTAACACATTTCGACTTCGTTGAGATTTGAATTTGGGTCACATAAATGTGCACCCGAATTTAGGGAAGTAATATTAAAGTACGCGCCTAAAGCAGCTACGTGTTTATTATATTTGGGGAAGGCCGTGAAATTTGCTAAGCGGCGTATCCCGAAATCTAAATTTTATATAAAGCATTATCGAAGACCCCGCAACTTATATTTTGGCGAGGCTCGTGTAATTTTTATTCAGGGAAAGGCAGTCTTAAAGCAACTATATTTTTTATTTGTCTCCAGCAGCGCAAGAAAAATCCTAAAGTTTGTTATTGAACTGAAGTAAGTTAAATGGTAATTATGTGTCAAGGCCACCGATTGGGCTCTGAGATAAGCCCAACGAAGGAGTATTGTACCCATGCTCTTCTAACAAGCTGCCAGTTATTTGGGCTCCTGCAAGCTGCCAGTCCAGGCCTAAGCCCAAACGTCCTGGGGATAGGCTATAGGGCCTGGATTTAAATTAAAAAGAAGAATTCTGATTCAATTAAACCAAAACTATTGAAATTACTTTACACTCGTTAAATGAAACGACTGATTTATGGGCTATGCATACTGATTTTAAAGGCGTATCAGCATCTAGAATTGAACGTGCATTACACTGAGCTACTGATTTCATGCTTGAAGTACAGAATTCAAAGTCCATAACAGTCCAGATTAACAGTCCAAATGTATCTATTATTCATACACTCAAAACTACTAACTAACACCAATTACATTTATCCAACTAAACAACGTTCAAATGAGCCTAGATTTGGCAGTATTTCCATTTTCACTTCACTTCACAGCTAACATCAAGGTGAGTTCATAAACGTGTACCTGGGATTTGAATTGAAATAGGAAAAGGAAAGATTAGCAGCAGTAACAGCCTCAGCAGCAACTCAGAGAACCAATTTAAAATCTCAACAACAGACCAACACAGATTCAGCAGTTCAGGATAAATTGGAAAACCCACAGAGTTCACAGATCAAACTAAAATGGCACCAAATAACCAGAGATGAACCCAGGACTGACACAACCAGTAAACAAACAACACTCGAACTAAGCAGACCTCATGCACACATGACTCGAACAGCTTGTGAATATCAACATTGAGCAGAATCAGATGAGTTCAGGTTATTTCTGATCCTTAATGAGCTAGACAATTGAATTAAGGACTGGAATCTGAAGGTGAGCAAAGGAGAAATTAATGAAACAGTAATTTTTTTTTGATTTTTCTATTGTTTTTCTGGAAATTTTGAGAGGACTAAGATCCAAGGAAGGGTTGGATTTCAGATTTCTGATCTGAACCTTGTGGAGAATCCGGGGGATTTTTGATGGCTGAAAAAAAAAACTCTTTAATCAAGGCAAATGAATGCCTACTTATAGGTGAACTTAGGGTCCAATTTCAGATTTTCCTTCTACCCCTTAGTCCCTATTCTAATTTCAGTGTTTACCCTTTACTTTGTGACTTGTTACACAAGTAACTACCCTAAGTTTATTAAAACCTACACTATAGTCCATCCTAGAAGGTTCTATACTTATTACAATCCCTATTCTATCCTTACCCCCCTTCAAAAATTACCAAATCTGATAAAAGTACCCTTTTCCCATGCCTAAACTGCCCTTTGAACCTCCTGAAATTACTGGCCAGACCAAAACCCTTTTACTGTGATTGCTGGTCACTGTCTTGTTCAGCTATAGCCAAAAGATCCCACCAAATCGAATTGTTGCACAATTAACCAATCATGAAATCCAACCTAACCATGAACTACAAATTGCAGTGACCACTCATGAATCAACTAACTAAACTAAACAAAAATTAGACCTATTAGAATAAATTTAAATCAAACATGAAGACTGAGAACAGTACCTCCACGAAGATCATTAACAAATCATAAAACTTAATTAAACCCTAAACATGGAACTGTTAATACGATTACTAATTAAACTGATTTAAACTAAACTAAACTAATTAATGCCAACTAACAGCAACCATAAGAGATTACTAATCAGTTCAGATGCTGAGGAACGAATTGAAATCCAAACAAAGCTCAAACAGGATCGACCAGACTCGAAACAAATCGTAAACTAAACTTAGAACAGATACGGAACCCCAAAAATAAGAATCAAAAATAGAAGTAATCAGCAAACTTACTGAATTAGAGCATTCGACTGACCATGGGGAAACTCTAACCGGCCATTTGTTTGAATCCTCCGGGATTCTTGACACGTAACATCCCTAATCGTGTGTTTTCAAAAGAACACACATGATTAGGGAAATTACGGTCCAAAATCCCCCAAGATTTCTGAGTTAGGGTTCTGCCGGAATTGAGATTCAAAATTTGTAATGTTCCGGGCAGATTCGAAGGTTTCTAGGTATGGATTAATGATGAGGGAGGGATGAGGGACATATGGTACGAATTTGGGCCAGTTTGGGTGAGTTTGCGACTTGGCCGGAAACTTTTGAACGGATATTCGACGAGTTCCAGTAAGATTTGAAAGCAAAGGACAGTGGATTCAGGTAAAGGAATAGAAGGGGAATCTGGGGTGTAATTTTGGGGTTGATTGGAGCATCGCCGCCGCCGGCGGCGATTTCCGGCCGGCGGCGCTAGGGTGGAGGAAGGCGGGGCCGCGGTGGTGTTATACCGGCGGCTATATGCGTCTCTGAGGGATGGGGGTGAGAGAGGGGTGATGAGGGGGGTAGGGGGGTGTGTTTGGACATATATATATTAATTGACCCTAGCTTCCTGGCCGTTAGATCATGAAACCTCGACGGCCAGGATTGACTAGGACCAAACGACGTCGTTAGGGCTGGGCAGGGGAGACGGACCGGGCAAGGCGTTTGGGCCAGTGTTTTGGGCTGGAACTGGGCAAAATTGGGCTGGGATTTGTTAAACAAGATCTGGCCCAATTCCGGGCATTTTAATGAAACCCAATTGTTATATATATAAAAAAAAATGCTAAAAATAAAACTAAAACAAATTGACTCTAACAATTATATTTCCTAATTAATTCCTAAAGAGAAATACAAACTAATGCCAAAATGCAAAATGGACCCCTTTTTTTGTATTTTCTTAACATTTGTTCTAAAATCAATTAATGCTAAAAATATGAAATTAAATCCTAAATGCAAAAATGCACATTTTTTTTATTTTCATATGGATTAAAATGCACAAACAAACAAAAATGCAACAATTACCAAAAAATGCCACAAAATTCACAAAAAATTTGTAAAAAATGACTAGAAAAAAATGTTTAGTTTGAGATTTTGGGAATTATTACTTAGGGCAAAAATCACGTGCTCACATACATAATCTATTAGGTGTAACAAAAAATGGAGCCCAACAAATATGGGGCCTAAAGCGGTTGTTT
>NC_031993.1:5399628-5420216 GCF_001879085.1 Nicotiana attenuata
AAAAGGTACAATTTAGAGGGAATATTCGGTAGAATATTACTTTGAGTATTCCAAAGCAAACTAGCTGTTTGATGACGGTCCGACCTTGGCCTGCCTGACCACGACCTTAGTTATTGATGACGGTCCGACCTTGGCTATTGATGACGGTCCGACCTTGGCCTGCCTGACCACGACCTTAGTTATTGATGACGGTCCGACCTTGGCCTGCCTGACCACGACCTTAGTTATTGATGACGGTCCGACCTTGACTATTGATGACGGTCCGACCTTGGCCTGTCTGACCACGACCTTAGTTATTGATGACGTCCGACCTTGGCCTGCCTGGCCACGACCTTAGTTATTGATGACGGTCCGACCTTATCCTGCCTGACCACGACCTTAGTTATTGATGACAGTCCGACCTTGGCCTGCCTGACCACGACCTTAGTTATTGATGACGGCCCGACCTTGGCCTGCCTGACCACGACCTTAGTTATTGATGACAGTCCGACCTTGGCCTGCCTGACCACGACCTTATGTCTCCGCGTGCCAAATTTCTCTGATCTAGTTTTGACCCATACATTTGGCAATGTATTATATGTGCCGTGAAAGTACTGAAAATTAATTTGATTCTTCATATGCAAATTTTATTTGCTCTCTGATCTCAGTTAAAAAGCTGATAAAAACAAGTTGGGAAAATCCCTCTTTGAGGGAAAGTAATAACTCTTAAGTATTCCATGTGTAGTTTAAGGTTGTTTCTCCAATCTCTACATTTAATTGTTTGCTTAAATGCTATTTTGTTTTAAGCGGCATAAGTATTAGTATAAGCTAAAATGAAATTGCAGCCAATTATTATGGAAAAGGAAGGATTGATACTAAAACATTTGAGAAGCTTCTTGTTCAAATACAAAATCACACTTCAACATTTAGCTGTTTGCAAAAATGACTTGCATGTTTTTCAGTGGGCACTTGATCATGCCATTTTCCTAAGATTTTGCATCTGGCTTGTGCATATTTTTCCTCCCATTAACTTCCTATACCAGGTAACTATTACTCTTGAGTATGATATTCCTTCTAAACAAAAGTAACAGAAGTATACATATAGGAGATGTTATTGGTAAGGAATTTAATTTTATATATATATATATGAGAACATGTAAGTAATATTAATGTTAAAAAGCTAGCACTAAAAAGTGATGTCATAAAGCACGAAAAGTTTATCGAATACATGGTTAAATTCCTTGCTTTTGCAGCAGTCTAATTATTGAGAATCAACATAAAGATACCAAATCTCACTTACAAAACTTTTAAGATTTTATAAAGTTATCAAGATTCTTATTATTGATAGAATCCTTTTTTAGGTCCTTCAATTAGTTTTCTTAAATTCAATTCATATTTTTCTTCAAAGTGTCATTTCAGATTCTTTACAAGCCTTATCTCCTCTCTTTGTGTGTGTAAAGGGTCTTTGTGGACTGTGAATTTACTGAATGTCATTGAATTAGCAAATAATGAATCTTGTAACAGTAAATGATGTTTGGCTCTCTTTCCAGAGCTATTAGACGTAGATGGGCATAAATGGAGTGACTAGACATTGAGGATTAATATGTTAAAATAGCACGGTCTAGCCAGTTTTTGGACTGGTCATTCAAAAATAGCCAGCGTTTACCATGTCGATGAAAATAGCCACTATTTTGCTGCAACAGAGACCGGTCCAATATAATATACTGGAGTTCGGTGCACCTGTGTATGAACTTCCAGCATATTATGCTGGAACTCCAACACACGGAAAGTTCCAGCATAATACACTGGAGATTCGAGCACTTGTGTATGAACTTACAGCATATTATACTGGACCATTATACTTTGCTGCAACTCCAGTATATTATGCTGGAGTTCTAGTGTACTTATGCTGGAACTCCATCATATTATGCTGGAGTTCCAGCATACTTATCCTGGAACTCCAGTATAATATGCTAAAGTTCAAGTATACTTATGCTGGAACTCCAACATAATATACTGGCGTATTTTCCGGGTTTTGAAAAGTGTTTTCGCTCAGATTTATCTTTACATGAAAAGTGGCTAAATTTCGATTACTTTTGTAATTGGGCTATTTTTGAACGACCACCTGTAAATCTGGCTATTTTTAAAAATCTCCCATTATGATAGCTAACTCTAATTTTTATATGCCAAGAAGGAAACACATAGCTTATGTTTGGCCAAGATGCTTTGAAGGTAGCCAAACTTCTGTTCAACTTCCAAAATCTGGTTGGGTGACCTTCTGAGTGACCTTCTAAGCCTTTGAGACATAGTTAAGTGATTTTGTTGTTACAAATGAAAGAAATATGACTTCGGTAGATAATTTCGGATAGTTGAATGTCCATGTGAGTAATGAACTCATTAATATTCTAAGTTGCATTTTTTCTCCTGTGAAGTGTACCTATATGCATTGAGCAATTATCAAACAATTGCATGTGCCAATTGTCACGACCCAAATTAGGACCATGACCGGCGCTCAGGAGCTAGTGCTCCCAAGTAAGCCTCATCGGAAATTTTACAGAAAATCGGACAGAGATTTCCCTGTTTTTGGACCATTCCAAAAAAAATTTCCTGTCTCAAATCAGCAACCAAACTTCCTAATAGCAATTCAAATGACAATGACTTTATCAATTAACCATAATAAATATCTACCTTTAACAGTCCACCCACTAACAACTAGAAATACTACTATATTTCCAAATTTGATAAGAATGAGCATTACTCAAGATAAGTCTATAATAACAAAGACTACTCAAGACACTAAAAGAAGGACCATAGAGCGACTCTAAGAGTTCAAAGAAGACCATGAAAATAAATAAAATCTCCGCTCACGCGAACAAGTGCGAGGCTCACCGAGAACTATCAATCTGTGTGCTCTAATTAACAAAATCCTCGCCTGCGTCAGCTGCTGTCTCTGTAAAAAAAATTAGCGGGGAATGAGTCACTAGCTCAGTAAGTAATAACACTTAACCACAACCGTTTTTATTTGGGGACAAGTCAGAAAACATGGTAGTATCTCAAACAGAAAATAACATAAAAAAATGCCCTTTCAGAAACAATAAATAATTTTCAGTCTCATCACGCTTTTCTTGTAGTATAATATAATTAACAATTCAGTAATAAGCTTGGTAACCACTGTATAATATCAGTATTCACATTTTGGGAGGTTTCAATGAACGGATCATGTAATCGGTATAACTGTGGACTTCTTTGCAAGAAGTCATATATAACGGTAGTCCCTACTCGAGGGAAATCGGTAACGGTATGCTAGTTCTACCTTCCCACTAGCGAGGGCTATAACTGTACTCTGTAATTGGTAAATACAAGGTGCACCAGGTCTAACGAACCCGCTGTTAGTTACGGGATCCTTCAAAGTCTACTCCCATTTATACTTGTCTCTGTATCCGTATATACTCATAGGAAATTTTTTTAAAACAATATAGGGCATTTCGGTTCTTATCAAATCATGTAATTTCATTTCGATAACAGTAAATTCAAGTAACGGTAGAACATATCTAGTGACAACAAGACTATTTAAAACAACGGTATCATCTCAAATAACTATAAAGACTTGCCCCACATGCAACTCAAAATAATCAGTAACATATTCATATTAAAAATCATGTGTAAATCATGCAAGTTATGAAAACACAAATTGCGGTAAGATTACTACTCACAGTACTCGTGCAGGAATACCAAACGCGCCACCTCGAGCACTTCGTTCAATTTCTTCAACTACCTACTTATAACAAAATTCAATCTATGTATTAATTTCGTGAATTACCAACATAATTGGTCCATCCCTGCCACCTTTAATTAATTCTGTTTTCATACCTCTGAAATAGGACCATTGATTCTCTGCTAAGCAATTTACTAGTGCTTAATTGGATAGAAACGATAGTTCTCCGTTTGTTCTTATATTTTTATTTGAATCTGGTTTTTTTATTTTATTTTTTATCACATAATGTTGAACAAATACTTAATATCCTTACACTACAGTGTTTGTTAAAGTTATGGAATATTTATTCATCTTGTTGACATCCAATTTTGTCCCTTCTTTCTTCTAAACTATTTCGTTAAGCTTTTAATATCACTAATAATATAAGAATAGTTATTTTACCATTTTTAGCACAAACTAGACCTAATTATTATTATTATTTACTTAATATCATTATTACTAGTATTATTAATGTTATCACTACTATTATTATTATTATTATTATTATTATTATTATTATTATTATTATTATTATTATTATTATTATTATTGATGTTACCTTTCACGAAAAGTATTTTTTTTATCTCACTAAACGAAAACATATTTTGCAATAAATATTACGAAATTATATTTAATAAATCTTGCCGCATATTACAACATTAGNTGAAACAAAATTCAATCCATGTATTAATTTCGTGAATTACCAACATAATTGGTCCATCCCTGCCACCTTTAATTAATTCTGTTTTCATACCTCTGAAATAGGACCACTGATTCTCTGCTAAGCAATTTACTAGTGCTTAATTGGATAGAAACTATAGTTCTCCGTTTGTTCTTATATTTTTATTTGAATCTTGTTTTTTTATTTTATTTTTTATCACATAATGTTGAACAAATACTTAATATCCTTACACTACAGTGTTTGTTATAGTTATGGAATATTTATTCTTCTTGTTGACATCCAATTTTGTCTCTTCTTTCTTCTAAACTATTTCGTTAAGCTTCTAATATCACTAATAATATAAGAATAGTTATTTTACCATTTTTAGCACAAACTAGACCTAATTTATTATTATTTACTTAATATCATTATTACTAGTATTATTAATGTTATCACTACTACTACTACTACTACTACTACTACTACTACTACTACTACTACTACTACTACTACTACTTATTATTATTATTATTATTATTATTATTATTATTATTATTATTATTATTATTATTATTATTATTGATGCTATTGCTATCGTCTTTATCATTCATATCCTAATAGTATTTATTGTTACCTTTCACGAAAAGTATTTTTTTTATCTCACTAAACGAAAACATATTTTGCAATAAATATTACGAAATTATATTTAATAAATCTTGCCGCATATTACAACATTAGTAATTATGATTATGTATAATAAATAAGTTAGTTACTTGCTTTCCTTTTTAACATTAATATTATTGTTGGTTATTAGAAACCCAAAGAAATATTAGGAAGAAAGGAATTTTAGGACCATTTCAAGCCCAAATTTCAGCCATCAGCTAGCCCATGAAGTCCAAATATCCAAAGACCAAATTCATTCATAGTTGGCCCATTTATTTAACCCACTCAGTCAACAAAGTCAGGCCCAAACAAAAGGAATTTTTACATTCCTATACCACATACGAAACCTTTTTACCCTACATGTTTAAATTTTGAGTAAATTACACATAGTATACCAAATTACCAATCCTATACCATACTTAATTAAGGGTCTAATTAATGGGCTGTTTTTACTCCTTAATTAAAGGTATCCATATCTAATTAATGTGCAGTTTTTACTCCTTAATTAAAGGTATCCATATATCCCACGTTTCTCTCTCCTAACCCCTCACCCCCACCCACGTTTTTACCCATACCTCACATTCTTTTTACCATTTTTCCCTCTTCTGTAACCAAACAAAATTCCACCAAAATGACCCCAAAATAAGCTAAACATTCCACCCCAAATTCTCTGGAAACTTTCCGTCAGTCTCTCCCTTCTTTGAATCGTTTTTTCCTTTCATTTTTTTTTCCTATCTTATTCTCTTACTATAATTCTTCTCCTCCGCCAACATTTTTTTTCAACATAAATTGTAGTTTAATTGTAGTATAAATATAGTAATTTTGTAGATACTCTTAAAAACAATACAGCTTTATACAATACTTAAACTGATTTGTAGTTTATTTGTAGTTTTTTTGAAGAAATTTTGTAGACGAAGAGAAAATTTTGTAGTCAACATTTTTTTTTCCGACATAGATTGTAGTTTAATTGTAGAATAAATGTAGTAACTTTGTAGATACCCTTAAAAACAGTACAGCTTTATACAATACTAAAACTGATTTGTAGTTTTTTTGTAGAAATTTTGTAGATGAGACCCATTTTTTAATGTACAACCAATTAATAGTAATTTTGTAGATACTCTTAAAAACAATACGGCTTTATACAATACTTAAACTGATTTGTAGTTTATTTGAAGAAATTTTGTAGATGAAGAGAAAATTTTGTAGTCAACATTTTTGTTTCAACATAGATTGTAGTTTAATTGTAGTATAAATGTAGTAACTTTGTAGATACCCTTAAAAACAGTACAACTTTATACAATACTAAAACTGATTTGTAGTTTTTTTGTAGAAATTTTGTAGATGAGACCCATTTTTTATAATCAGATTTTTCCCATTCAATTGTAGCAGGATAGAAATCCAAAAAAACATCAACAACAACAAGAAATCATGTTCAAATCGCAATTTTAGCCCAATTCCCATAGATCCAATTCGGCCTAGCTAAAATTTCATCCCCAATGAGCTAGGGTTTCGAGCTTCCATCAAGCAGCCACTCCCTTTCCTTCTCTCAATNGGATTAGATATCATGTCTAAGACCTATTTAGTAAACTTCACTCTTTAGTTTAAATATGACAATTATATTTACTCGTGCAACTTTTTCCTTGCTAGTATTTAGTATCCATGCTTATAGAATATACTTCTTTGTTGAAAACTAAAGTATTTTATTTTCATATCTATCATCATGGGTTTTGAGGTCACTACCTTGCCTAGTAATAAGCTTTTGAACTAAATGAAGTTTAGTTTATGAAATGAATTTTGGCATGTAACTAGAAAGGATAGTTTCTTTTCATTTCAACGGAAAAAGAGTATATGCCGTAGGAATAGTACTTTCTCTTTGTGCATTTTATGTGTACAAACTTATTAACGATGTTATACGAGTTGCTTTGAATTGTTCCTTTAGTATGAATACTGTAGTTGCTTCACTGATTACTTGGTATGCTTACTTACTTTTGGTTGCGAGCATCGCCAAATTTTATCATTCTGTCAAGCTGAATTTTAGAATTTACATTGATCTTGTTTCTTTCTTTTCTCTATTTTGCATGGCACACGGGAGCGCTCTTGAGTCTTGCTTTAGGACTCGACGCTGCTGTTAGACCGAGAACCCACATCTGCATCTCCCTTCACGTCCCTCTCCGTCTGTTGAGTGCATCCGAAACAGAAAATTTAAAGAGATGGGCAAATATTCTGCCATAATCTTCATCCAAATGTCTTTTATGAATACTACATTTTGCTTAGTTTTCTTTCAGTTATTCATTTACTTTGGTGATTTGCTCTTTAGCTTGGATTTCCCTGACGTTATTTGATTTTTGGTTCAGGTGGTTAGAGAAGCATACAGTTAATGTTTATCACTTAAGGAAATTTTACCAAGTTAAGAAATCAACTACAAATGCAAGTTAATTTCGAAAATATTTTGAGGTTATCACCGTGTCACGACCCGAATTTTCCACCGTCGGGAGTCGTGATGGCGCCTACTATTAGCAGCTAGGCAAGCCAATTAATTATTAACGTTTTAGGCAACATCGACAATACTAAGGCAATGAGACATTTAATATAAAAACGGAAGTTTTAAATATAAATGAATTGAAAACAAGTGCGGAAATTCAATTACAACCTCTACCCAAGACTGGAGTCACTAACTCACGGACGTCTATAGAATACTAAAAACAGAGTCTGAATAAAATACAATACTGTTTGTTCCGGTACAAGGACAACAAACGAAATAAGGATAGAAGAGACTCCGGGCCATGTGAGCAAGGCTACCTCGGGATCTTTGGACTGAAGTCAGCTCCCAAATGGATGCACAGAGTGTAGCATCAATACAACCGACCCCATGTGCTGGTAAGTGCCTGGCCTAACCTCGACGAAGTAGTGAAGAGGCTAGACCAGACTACCAAACAATGCCTGTGCAGATATATATGCAAGTACAACGAAATAATAGCGGAAAGTAAACAATTAGAGCTGAGAGGGGGAACATGCTTATGGGGTAGCAGATAAATCAAAATATCAGGAATAACAAAAGAAACTACATTTGATTTCTTCTAACACAGAATAAGGGAAAACAAACCACTTTCACTTGTTTCAATTTCCTCTCGTTGCAGGCGTGCAACACGATCCCATTTCCTCATATCACGTGGTAGGCGTACCACTCGATCCCATTTCATAATATCACGTGGTAGGCGTACCACTCGATCCCATTTCATAATATCACGTGGTAGGCGTACCACTCGTTCCCATTTCATAATATCTCGTGGTCGGCGTGCCACACGATCCCATTTCTTTCAACACAACACACAATATAATCCCGGCAAGGGAGAAAGATATTATAATAAACTATCTCGACAAGGGAACAAGATAATATAATAAACTATCCCGGCAAGGGAACAAGATAATATAATAAACTATCCCGGCAAGGGAACAAGATAATATAATAAACTATTCCGGCAAGGGAGATCCAGCTATAACCAAACTTATTCAATTTCTACTTAACACAACTAAATCAATACTCCGTCTCAACAGTTACTGGCTCAGTGTTAAAGATTTTTAACCAAGTCCTCATAAACAACAATTAAGAATTCGATAATTTAGCAATTTAGGACTCACGGTCATGCTCGACACCAATGTATAGATACTCGTCACTATGTCTATACACCGTACTCGACAAATAGCAATTAGCAAATAAGACTCTACTCCTATTCCCTCAAGCCAAAGTTAGACCAAACACTTACCTCAAATGCTCCAAACTCGACTCAAGCCTCTAGTATAGCTTTACCCTTCGAATTCACCACCAAATCGCTCGAATCTAGTCACAAATTACTTGAATGTATCAACAAATGCTAATCGAATCAATTTGAATGCATGAAAATGAATTTTCCAAAGTTTTACTCAAAAATTCCCAAAACGTCTCCGGGCCCACGTGGTCAAAACCCGAGGTTCGAACCAAAACCCGATTATCCATTCCCATACGAGTTCATATCTATGATTAGTTTTGAAATCGGACCTCAAATTGAGGTCCAAATCCCCAATTTTAAGAAAACCTAAGTTCTACCCAAAATTCCCATTTTCACCCATGAAAATCCTTGATTTTAAGATGAAAACATGTTTAATGATGTTAAAGATTGAAGAAGTTAAGTAAAAATTGACTTACAAATGATTTGGAGAAGATAACTTTCTTGGAAAATCGCCTATGGAGTTTGGGTTTTGAAAGAATGAAGAAAAGAGGGTTAAAATTCGTCTAAGTATGAAAAATTGTAGGCCTCAGATATGGGAAATGTGAAGTCGGGTTCGCAATTATGAACCCTCCAGGCTTGGGAAGTGCGACACTTAAGTTCGCATTTGCGAACCCCGGTCTAGGTGACAGGTTTCGCATTTGCGAAAGTCTGATCGCATTTGCGAAAGGCGACACCTTGCATTTGCGAGAGAAATCGTCGCATTTGCGACCTCTGCCTGGATTTCCCAGACTTCGCAATTGCGACTCGATGCTCGCATTTGCGAGCTCGCAATTGCGAGTCCAGTCTTCGCATTTGCGAAAATCACAGAAGCCTTCAT
Source organism: Nicotiana attenuata (assembly GCF_001879085.1). Taxonomy (NCBI): domain Eukaryota; kingdom Viridiplantae; phylum Streptophyta; class Magnoliopsida; order Solanales; family Solanaceae; genus Nicotiana; species Nicotiana attenuata. The sequence goes on from NC_031993.1 coordinate 5,409,270, forward strand.
ACCAGATCTTTACAAATTCAAAAATGCAATGCGTGGCCTATCCAAAACTCACCCGAGCTCTCGGGGCTCCAAACCAATTATGCACACAACCTCAAAACATCCTATGGACTTACTCGTGCGATCAAATCGCCAAAATAACATCATATACATAGAATCGAGCCTCAAATCACATGATTTCTTCCAACTTTTCATAAAACACAAATTTTCCATTTTTAAGTCCGAAACAAGTCAAATGACGTCCGTTTTCAACCAAACTTTACAGAAAGCGCTTAAATCACATATAAGACTTGTACCGGGCGTCGGAACCAAAATACGAGCCCGATACCATAGTCTTCTGATCAAATTTCCTTTCCATTTTCCTTAATTATTTTGAGAAAACAATTTCACACAAAAATTCATTTCTCGGGCTTGGGATCTCGGAATTCGATTCCGGCATACGCCCAAGTCCCATATTTTTCTACGGACCCTCCAGGACCGTCAAATCACGGGTCCGGGTCCGTTTACACAAAATATTGACCAAAGTCAACTTTAATCATATATCAAAATTCATCATTTTTCACACAGATTTCATACTTAAGCTTTCCGGCAACGCGCCCGGACTGCGTACGCAAATCGAGGCAACTAAAAATGAGGTTTTCAAGGCCTCGGAAGCACAGAATTAATGAGAAAACAAGTGATGACCCTTTGGGTCGTCACATTCTCCACCTCTAAAACAACCGTTCGTCCTCGAACGGACAAAAGAAAGAAGTACCTGAGCTAGGAAATAGATGAGGATAACGGCTCCGCATATCAGACTCGGACTCCCAGGTCGATGCCTCAGGAGGCTGACCTCTCCACTGGACACGCACTGAAGGAAAACTCTTCGACCTCAACTGTCGAACCTGCCAATCTAGAATAGCCACCAGCTCCTCCTCATAAGACAATCCTTGTCCAACTAGACAATGCTGAAATCTAACACGTAGGCCGGATCACCGTGATACCTCCGAAGCATGGACACATGAAACACTAGATGCACGGCTGACAAGCTAGGCGGCAAGGCAAGTCTATAAGCCACCTCTCCCACTCGATCAAGGATCTCAAAGGGGCCAATGAACCTAGGGCTAAGCTTGCCCTTCTTCCCAGATCTCATCACGCCCTTCATAGGCGACACTCGGAGCAAGACCCGCTCACCAACCATGAAAGTTACATCCCGGACCTTACGATCTACATAACTCTTTTGTCGCGACTGAGCTGAACGAAGCCTGTCCTGGATGATCTTGACCTTATCTAAGGCCTCCTGAACTAAATCTGTACCCAATAACCGAGCCTCTCCCGGCTCAAACCATCCAACTGGAGACCGACATCGCCTACCATACAACGCCTCATATGGGGCCATCTGAATGCTGGACTGGTAGCTGTTGTTGTAGGCGAACTCTGCTAAAGGCACGAACTGATCCCACGAACCTCCAAAGTCGATAACACAAGCCCGGAGCATATCCTCCAAAATCTGAATAGTCCGCTCGGACTGACCGTCCGTCTGAGGATGGAATGTTGTGCTCAACTCAACCTGGGTGCCCAACTCTCGCTGGACTGCTCTCCAGAAGCGCGAGGTAACTGCGTACCCCGATCTGAAATGATAGATGACGGCACACCATGAAGGCGAACAATCTCCCAAATATAAATCTCAGCTAATCTGTCGGATGAATAGGAGACTGCCACAGGAATGAAATGCGCTAACTTGGTCAGCCTATCCACAATGACCAAACGGCATCGAACTTCTTCCGAGTGGTCATAGAGTCCAGTAACAAAATCCATAGTAATACCTCTCCCACTTCCACTCGAGAAGCTCAATCCTCTGAAACAAACCACCAGGCCTCTGATGCTCAACTTAACCTGCTGACAGTTCAAACATCGAGCCACATATGCAACAATATCTTTCTTTGTCCTCGCTACCATAATGCCTGCCGCAAAGTCCTGATACATCTTCGCGGCGCCCGGGTGAATAGAAACCGAGAACTTGGGCCTCCGCTAAGATCAACTCTCGAATCCCATCGACATTGGGCACAAAAAAACTTGCCCCTGAAATCTCAAAACACCATCGCTATCTAAGGTCACCTTCGTGGCACCTCCACGCTGCACCGTGTCTCTCAGGACACACAAATGGGGGTCATCAAACTGCCGATCATGGATACGCTCCAATAATGAAGAACGAGCGACCGTGCAATCTAACACTCTACCGGGCTCAGAAATATCCAACCTCACAAATCGATTGGCCAAGGCCTGAATATCCAAAGCAACGCGGTCTTCTGGCTGACCGGAATATAAGCTAGACTACCCATGCTGGGCGGACTTCCTACTCAATGCAGTCGGCCACCAACATTGGCTCTCCGCGGGTGGTACAAGATAAACAACATCATAATCTTTCAACAACTCCAACCACCTCCTCTGCCTCAAATTCAACTCCTTTTGCTTGAACAGTACTGAAGACTCTTGTGATCAGTTGTACACCTCACACGTCACACCATAAAGATAATGCCTTTAAATCTTCAAAGCATGAACAATGGCTGCCAACTCTAGATCGTGAATCGGATAATTCTTCTCATGGATCTTCAAACTGCTCGAAGCATAGGCAATGACTTTGCCATCCTGCATCAATACTGCACCAAGCCCAAACGGGAAGCATCACAATAGACTGTATAAGGCCCTGAGCCTGTGGCAAAACCAACATCGGTGCCGTAGTCAGAGCTGTCTTGAGCTTCTGAAAGCTCGCCTCACACTCATCCGACCATCTGAACTGGGCACCCTTCTGGGTCAACCTGGTCATCGGGGCTGCGATGGATGAAAAACCCCTCCACGAACCGACGGTAGTAGCCTGCTAACCCCAAGAAACTCCGAATCTCCATGGCTGATGTTGGTCGAGGCAGTTCTTGATTGCCTCAACCTTCTTTGGGTCCACCTAAATACCCTCTGCTGATACACGTGGCCTAGAAATGCAACCAAACTCAACCAGAACTCACACTTCGAGAGCTTCGCATATAACTAACTATCCTCAGCGTCTGAAGAACCACTCTTGAGGTGCTGCTCATGCTCCTCCTGGCTGCGGGAGTAATACTAGAATATCGTCAATAAAGACTATCACGAACAAAGTCCAAATAAGGCCTGAACACTCGGTTCAATCAACTCCATAAATGCTGCTGGGGCATTGGTCAACCCAAATGACATTGACCAAAAACTCATAATGCCCATACCGAGTGGGAATGCTGTCTTAGGGACATGGACGCCCTAATCCTCAGCTGATGGTAGCCAGATCTCGAGTCTATATTTTGAAAACACCTTTGCACCCTGAAGCTGGTCGAACAAATCGTCAATCCTCGGTGGTGGATACTGTTCTTAATTGTCACTTTGTTCAATTGCCGGTAATCAATGCACATCCTCATCGAACCATCCTTTTTCTTCACAAATAACACCAACCGCACCCCAAGGAAGAAACACTGGGTCTAATGAAACCCTTCTCCAGCAAATCCTGCAACTGATCCTTTAACTCTGGCGGGGCCATGCGATACGGCGGGATAGAAATGGGCTGAGTGCCCGGAGCCAGATCAATATAAAAATCAATATCCCTGTCGGGCGGCATACCCGGCAGGTCTGAAGGGAAAACCTCGGGGAACTCCCGAACAATAGGAACAAAATCAATAGAAGGGACCTCTGCGCGTGGAATCACAAACATACGCCAGATAAGCTAAACACCCCTTCTCGACCATGCGCGAGCCTTCACATATGAAATAACTCTGGCGGGTGGTATGCCCTGGGGTCCCTCTCACTCCAAACGGGGCAAATCTGGCAAAGCCAAGGTCACGGTCTTTGCGTGACAATCTAAGATAACATGATACGGGACAACCAATCCATCCCTAATATAACGTCAAAATCCACCATGTCTAAGAGCAATAAATCAACACGGGTTCAAGACCCTCAAACACTAACCACACAGGAACGATGAACTCGCGTCGACCATATAGAATCACCCACGTGTTAGATACATAAACAGAATACCCAAAGCATCACTAGGCATAACCAGGTAGGTGCAAAATAGGACGACACATAGGAATACGTAGACCCAGGGTCAAATAACACTGAAGCATCTCTAATACAATTCAGAATGGTACTGTAATGTCTGCATCTGAAGACTCAGCCTCTGGTCTGGCTGCTGGCTGGCCTCTACCTCTGGACGGCCTGAACTCCACCTCTATGACATCTACCTCCACCTCTAACACCTCTACCACTGCCTTTAGATGGCTGGGCAGGCTGTGGAACCTCTGGTGCCTGAATCCTAGTACGAAGAACTCTGATGCTGAAAGCTGCTCGAAGCTCGAGGGCAAAATCTGACAATGTGCCTCGGGTCACCACAAGCATGGTAAGACCTCGACTGCTACGGCTGAGCACTCCTCAACCTCGGGCAAACCCTCCTATTTTGTCCATACTCACCACAACTCATAAATCTACACGAGTGCTGCAGCTGAGGAAACTGAGGCTGACCCTGTCGACCTGAATGACCACCTGAAGTTACCATGAGTGACATGGGGAGTGACTGAAAGGGCCTGGGAGGATGGACTCTACCATAAGTACCTCAACCTCCAGACGAGGTACCACGGAATCCGCCTGCATGGTGGGCCTCTTATCCGACTCTATGACCGCCTCCCTGTGGCAGGACCACCTCAACTCTACGGCCCACGTTGGCCGCCTCCTGAAAAGTGATCTCACTCCCGGCCTGAGCCACTATACCGGCTGACCTGCCACCGCTGGCTGAACTCCTGGAAGCAAACCCGCTCAAATGACGCCCTCCAGAAAGCCTACCAACCTGACCAAAGCGTCCTGAAGAACTGGGGGTGGCTAATAAACCCCTCTGGGACCTGAGCTGGCGCCCACCGGAGCTGCTGGGGTGGAACCTCCTCATCATAATCAACATTGAGGCTCCACCTCTGGGACCGCTGCTCGGGGCTGAGCTCTACCCTTGCCTCGGCTCGCCCTCTGCCCCTCGTAGGAGCTACTGCTGGGGGCTCGGGCTGCTGCGCGGTAGAGAGGAAGCACCTGTTCTCCGCCATCTGCAAAAGAACAGAGTAGAAAGACAATCAGTATTTGGGGAACAGGATCGCACGAGAAGAAAGAACAAGAGTGAAGTTTTCCTAACTCTGCAGCCTCTAGGGATAAATACAGACGTCTCCGTACCGATCCCTTAGACTCTTACCGAGTTTTGTCCGTGAGAGTTGTGAGACCTATGTAACCTAGTGCTCTGATACAAACTTGTCACGACCCGAATTTTCACCATCGGGAGTCGTGATGGCGCCTACTATTAGGAGCTAGGCAAGCCAATTAATTATAACCTTTTAGGCAACATCGACAATACTAAGGCAATGAGAACATTTAATATAAAAACGGAAGTTTTAAATATAAATAAACTGAAAACAGTGCGGAAATTCAATTACAACCTCTACCCAAGACTGGAGTCACTAACTCACGGGACGTCTATAGAATACTAAAAACAGAGTCTGAATAAAATACAACACTGTTTGTTCCGGTACAAGACAACAAACGAAATAAGGATAGAAGAGACTCCGGGCCATGCGGACGTCAGCAAGGCTACCTCGGGATCTCTGGACTGAAGTCAGCTCCCAAATGCTCCTACGGCTGTCCAAAAGCTGCTGCCCGTACTTGTGATCTTTGCAAAAAGATGCACAGAGTGTAGCATCAGCACAACCGGCCCCATGTGCTGGTAAGTGCCTGGCCTAACCTCGGCGAAGTAGTGATGAGGCTTAGACCAGACTACCAAACAATGCCCGTGCAGATATATATGCAAGTACAACGAAATAATAGCGGAAATAAACAATTAGAGCTGAGAGGGGGAACACTGCTTATGGGGTAGCAGATTAAATCAGAATATCAGGAATAACAAAAGAAACTACATTTGATTTCCTTCTAACACAAAATAAGGGAAAACAAACCACTTTCACTTGTTTCAATTTCCTCTCGTTGCAGGCGTGCAACACGATCCCATTTCCTCATCCCATTTCTTTCAACACAACACACAATATTAATCCCGGCAAGGAGAAAGATATTAATATAAACTATCCCGACAAGGGAACAAGATAATATAATAAACTATCCCGGCAAGGGAACAAGATAATATAATAAACTATCTCGGCAAAGGCGAACAAGATAATAATATAAACTATCCCGGCAAGGAACAAGATAATACAATAAACTATCCCGGCCAAGGGAGATCCAGCTTAACCAAACTTATTCAATTTCTACTTAACACAATTAAATCAATACTCCATCTCAAACAGTTACTGGCTCAATGTTAAAGATTTTTAACCAAGTCCTTCATAAACAACAATTAAGAATTCGATAATTTAGCAATTTAGGACTCACGGGTCATGCTCGACACCAATGTATAGATACTCGTCACCATGCCTATACACCGTACTCGACAAATAGCTATTAGCAAATAAGACTCTACTCCTATTCCCTCAAGCCAAAGTTAGACCAAACACTTACCTCAAATGCTCCAAAACTCGACTCAAGCCTCTAGTATAGCTTTACCCTTCGAATTCACCACCAAATCGCTCGAATCTAGTCAACAAATTACTTGAATGTATCACCAAATGCTAATCGAAATCAATTTGAATGCATGAAAATAAATTTTCCAAAGTTTTACTAAAAAATTCCCAAAACGCCCCCGGGCCTACGTGGTCAAAACCCGAGGTTCGAAACCAAACCCGGTTTACCCATTCCCCCACGAGTTTTATATCTAAGATTAGTTTTGAAATCGGACCTCAAATTGAGGTCCAAAATCCCCAATTTTAAGAAAACCTAAGTTCTACCCAAAATTCCCGTTTTCACCCATGAAAATCCTTTGATTTTAAGATGAAAACATGTTTAATGATGTTAAAGATTGAAAAAAGTTAAGTAAAAATTGACTTACAAATGATTTGAGAAGATAAGTTTCTTGGAAAATCGCCTATGGAGTTTGGGTTTTGAAAGAATGAAGAAAGAGGGTTAAAATTCGTCTAAGTATGAAAAAATTGCAGGCCTCAGATATGGGAAATGTGAAGTCGGTTGCAATTGGCGAACCCTCCAGGCTTGGGAAATGCGACACTTAAGTTCGCATTTGCGAACCCCCGGTCTAGGTGACAGGTTTCGCATTTGCGAAAGGCGACACCTCGCATTTGCGAGAGAAATCGTTCGCATTTGCGACCTCTGCCTGGATTTCCCAGACTTCGCAATTGCGACTCGAATGCTCGCATTTGCGAGCTCGCAATTGCGAGTCCAGTTTCGCATTTGCGAAAATCACAGAAGCCTTCATACCAGATCTTTACAAATTCAAAAATGCAATGCGTGGCCTATCCAAAACTCACCCGACCCTCGGGCCTCCAAACCAATTATGCACACAACCTCAAAAACATCCTATGGATTTACTCGTGCGATCAAAAACGCCAAAATAACATTCATATACATAGAATCGAGCTCAAATCACATGATTTATTCCAACTTTTCATAAAACACAAATTTTCCATTTTTTAAGTCCGAAACACTCAAATGATGTCCGTTTTAAACCAACTCTACAGAAAGCGCTTAAATCACATATAAGACTTGTAACCGGGCGTTAGAACCAAAATACGAGCCCGATACCATAGTCTTCTGATCAAATTTTCCTTTCCATTTTCCCTTAATTAATTTCAGAAAACAATTTCACACAAAATTTATTTTCGGGCTTGAGATCTCGGAATTTGATTCCGCATACTCCCAAGTCCCATAATTTTATACGGACCCTCCGGGACCGTCAAATCACGGTCCGGGTCCGTTTACCCAAAATGTTGACCAAATTCAAACATAATCATATAATATCAAAATTCATCATTTTCACACAGATTTCATACTTATGCTTTCCGGCAATGCGCCCGGACTGTGCATGCAAAATCGGAGGCGACTAAAAATGAGGTTTTCAAGGCCTCGGAAGCACAGAATTAATGAGAAAACAAGTGATGACCCTTTGGGTCGTCACACCACCGTTCCTAAATCAAGAAGCATTTTCATTTCAGATTATATCTATTTGGCTCTACACTTGGCTAAGTAATAACGTGACATTTTTTTTTAAGAATACATGCCAAATCTTCTTTTAACATGACGTAGATGTTTTCGATTTACGCCTATTTTGACATTTGAGACTAGGAGTTGTTTAAGTAATTTAATTTCATTTGCACATACAATTGAACTTTTATATTTCTACATTTTCCCTAACTGCTTTTTTTTGGTTGATTCGGGACTTACAAAATACTTTTCTCGAACTTGTTCTCTAATACTTGGACTTTAAACATAGTTGCTTTTACACTTGATCTTAATAAAATTTAGATCCGGTCGGTTTAATCATTTAATATGGATCTTAAAGGGTGCCTTAAAAATCTCCCTTTAGATTAATTGAACCCTTACCTAGAACATTAGGTTGAGTGGACATTAATAGAGTTTAACTTTAAACATTACTTTAGGTGTCCTAATTCACCATAAAATAATTAGGTGGCGACTCTTTAACTTTAATCAAATCGGAATCGCCCATATGTTGTACCTTATTCTAACCAGTTTTAAAATGGGGTATAACACATCTAATTAAGAATTCCTTAACTGCTATACAGAATAAATTAAGTTCCCTTTTCTTGTCTTTGCCCTTAGTTAAAGAAACAATAATTGTTTCATAGGCTTGGTATAGAGCAAATGCAATTTTACTTTGTTCTTCTCGAGAGAAAAAATCCAAGGATGCACATGAAATCCCTTGAATCAAGAATCACGATATTGGGGTTTCAACTTTGAATTAAAAAACTGAATTTCTAAAAAGTTTTTTTTCCTTTCTCTGCGTAGAAATATTTTCTTTTTTCCTGAGCTTCTACTTCTAATCCAGTATATGTGGTGTATGCGTTATCTTCCGCAAAATCCTTTAGCTTTTTGTGTTATTTTCTCCTTACACCTAATAAACTTGGCAGTGGGTTAAGGCCCCATTTACATACTATGCTCTTTCTTTCTTTTTTTTCCCTTTTTCAATTGTCACAACATGGGCTAGCCACTTGTAATTCTATCTCCTTTTCGTTTGGGAGATATTTAAAAAATAGCCAGATTTACCAACTGGTCGTTTTAAAAATTGCCCCGATTTTCAAAAATAATCCGAAATTTAGGTCACTTTTTAATGTAAAGATAAATACTGAGTGAAAACACTGTTTACAAATCCGAATCAATAATCCAGTTCCAGCATTTAAAGTATACTTGAACTCCAGCATATTATACTGGAGTTCCAGGTAAAATACACTAGAACTCCAGCATTAATATACCTGGAAGTTCCCAAGCAAATATATTGGTCCATTATAATATACTGCTCATGAATCTTTTCTTCTCGCGCATCTTCGTTTTCTTTCTCAATGTGCCTTCCCAAATTTCGCTCTCTCTTCTTTCTCATCTCACGATCAGCCTACGAATTTTTACTGTGATTCAAGAATGCCTTAGCATTTTCTTTTCATAGTTTGAATACGAGGTGATCCGACGAAGGTATTTCTAAGTTGGCATGTCATTTTATTTTCGGCATTGCCGCCTTGCTTTATAATTCTTGTCAATTGTTTTCACTGTTTTTATGCTAGAACTCATGCGAAAGGCATTATTCAATCAATTTGGACTACTTCTTCATTAAAAAGATGGAGGAATTAATTTAGAATTTGAAATTGACTCTATGTTTTTGAATTCAATGCTGAATTGTGCTATGTGACAATATCTCACTTTGAACTCATTTACGTGTTTTCAAATTCGAAAAAAGAGTTCTATTCTTGCTTAATATCGTTGCCCATCAGATTTTGCAATGTATAGATTTTTCAAATTTTATATTTTCTGCACCGGTTGAAATATCATTTATCTGCTTTTGCTTTTGTAGATAACTTTTAATAGCAGCTGATCCACTTTGAGAATTTAATGTTGCATGTTTTATTATTTCTTCTTTTATTCGTTTATTTATCATCGGCATAGAATAGCGATAAACATGCATAAGCCGCCAAGGGGGGTCGCGATCCCTTGTTCAAGGATAATTAATTGTTTAAATTTTGAAGTTAGATGAAACATGCTCTTGCTTAAAAACAGAAGATCAATAATGTTTACATATTTAAGATTTTAAGTGGAGATGGAAATTGTGGAGCACTACGCTTGCACTATGTTGTTAAATTTCTGGAGTTCAACTGCAGTTCTTCCACAACTAATTGAGCACGGAGCATGTGATTATGCGTAAAAATTTTATTGTGTTTGAAAAACCTTAATTTGACATGGAGAACATTGTACTGTAGAACTTTTAAGATGGTTTTTTGGAAAAAAGTTGGAAAATATCTATTAGTGTATTGATGCGGGTGCAATAAATTAGCTACTCTACTAATAACTTTGATCAAAACAAAATATAGAGATCACACACTCATGGAGAGCTTGCTCTTGCTGTAGCTATGCAGAACAGGTTGGGGTTTGGATCAGTAGACCAATTTGAAATGTGCATTTGTCAATGATGATAAAAGATGGAGAAAGGTTTGCACTACATTGTGTTATCATACATAGATCTGAACTGCTATTCAATACGTACAAGGAAGAAAGATTTTCATTAAAGGATGCTCGAGTTCATTTTGCCTTTCTTAGGACCTCTAAAAGTAAGATGTGATAATTCTTGTGCTTATAGAAGAAGAAGAAAAAAATACTCCCTCCGTTTCACTTTTACTTGTGCATGCCAATACTAAAAAATAGATTTTTATTTTTTACTTAGCAACTTTACGCATTATCAAAGAAAAGACAATTTTTTTATTTCCTGTTATAACATATATACTCCATTCCAAAATCATTTTCTCAAATCCCCAATAAAATAATGCATCAATTAATATGGTCTATCAAGTAAATTATGCACTTCAT
>NC_031993.1:5420241-5421070 GCF_001879085.1 Nicotiana attenuata
CATTTTTAGTCTTAATTTAAATTAGTCCGGTTAACCATTCAATATGGATCTTAAAGGGTGCCTTAAAAATCTCCCCTTTAGATTAATTGAACCCTTACCTAGAACATTTAGGTTGAGTAGGACCTATTAATAGAGTTTAACTTTAAACATTACTTTAGGTGTCCTAATTCACCATAAAATAATTAGGTGGCGACTCTTTAACTTTAATCAAACTCGGAATCGCTCATATGTTGTACCTTATTCTAGCCAGTTTAAAATGGGGTATAACACATCTAATAAGAATTCTTAACTGCTATACAGAATAAATTAAGTTCCCTTTTCTTGTCTTTGCCCTTAGTTAAAGAAACAATAATTGTTCATAGGCTTGGTATAGAGCAAATTCGATTTTTACTTTGTTCTTCTCGAGAGAAAGAAATCCAAGGATGCACATGAAATCCCTTGAATCAAGAATCACGATATTGGGGTTTCAACTTTGAATTAATTGATTCTAAAGTTTCCTTCTCTGGTAGAAATATTTTCTTTTTCCTTAGCTTCTACTTCAATCCAGTATATGTGTTGTGCGTTTCCTTCCCCAAAATCCCTTTAGCTTTTGTGTTATTTTCTCCTACTGCCTTCCATATTTTTATGCGTGATTAGCAACATTAGATACAAGACGGAAAGGAAATTTCATGGACGGGGTAGCAAATAAGGTGATGAAATACAAAAATCTATACAATATTCCAAATTTCTAAACAAAAAAGGAACTTTTTTAATGGGTATAGTTGAAATTCATTGAAAATATATAGATAAGTCAATATACAAAATTTGAGGAAGATTGGAGGTGATTTGG
>NC_031993.1:5421292-5464078 GCF_001879085.1 Nicotiana attenuata
TCAAAATCCACCATAGTCTAAGAGCAATAAATCAACACGGGTCTCAAGACCCTCAAACACTACCACACAGGAACGATGAACTCGGTCGACCACTATAGAATCACCCACCGTGTAGATACATAAACAGGAATACCCAAAGCATCACTAGGCATAACCAGGTAGGGTGCAAAATAGGACGACACATACGAATACGTAGACCCAGGGTCAAATAACACTGAAGCATCTCTAATACAATTCAGAATGGTACCTGTAATGTCTGCATCTGAAGACTCAGCCTCTGGCCTGGCTGCTGGCTGGCCTCTACCTCTGGCGGCCTGAACTCCACCTCTATGACATCTACCTCCACCTCTAACACCTCTACCACTGCCTTTAGATGGCTGGGCAGGCTGTGGAACCTCTGGTGCCTGAATCCTAGTACGAGAACTCTGATGCTGAAAGCTGCTCGAAGCTCGAGGGCAAAATCTGACAATGTGCCTCGGGTCACCACAAGCATGGTAAGACCTCGACTGCTACGGCTGAGCACTCCTCAACCTCGGGCAAACCCTCCTATTTTGTCCATACTCACCACACTCATAACATCTACACGAGTGCTGCAGCTGAGGAAACTGAGGCTGACCCTGTCGACCTGAATGACCACCTGAAGTACCATGAGTGACATGGGGAGCTGACTGAAAGGGCCTGGGAGGATGGACTCTACCATAAGTACCTCAACCTCCAGACGAGGTACCACGGAATCCGCCTGCATGGTGGGGCCTCTTATCCGACCTATGACCGCCTCCCTGTGGCAGGACCACCTCAACTCTACGGCCCACGTTGGCCGCCTCCTGAAAAGTGATCTCACTCCCGGCCTGAGCCACTATACCCGGCTGACCTGCCACCGCTGGCTGAACTCCTGGAAGCAAACCCGCTCAAATGACGCCCTCCAGAAAGCCTACCAACCTGACCAAAGCGTCCTGAAGAACTGGGGTGGCTATAAACCCCTCTGGGACCTGAGCTGGGCCCACCGGAGCTGCTGGGGCTGGAACCTCCTCATCATAATCAACATGAGGCTCCACCTCTGGGACCGCTGCTCGGGGCTGAGCTCTGCCCCGGCCTCGGCCTCGCCCTCTGCCCCTCGTAGGAGCTACTGCTGGGGGCTCGGGCTGCTGCGCGGTAGAAGAGGAAGCACCTGTTCTCGCCATCTGCAAAAGAACAGAGTAGAAAGACAATCAGTATTTGGGGAACAGGATCGCACGAGAAGAAAGAACAAGAGTGAAGTTTTCCTAACTCTGCAGCCTCTAGGGATAAATACAGACGTCTCCGTACCGATCCCTTAGACTCTACCGAGTTTGTCCGTGAGTTGTGAGACCTATGTAACCTAGTGCTCTGATACAAACTTGTCACGACCCGAATTTTCCACCATCGGGAGTCGTGATGGCGCCTACTATTAGGAGCTAGGCAAGCCAATTAATTATTAACCTTTTAGGCAACATCGACAATACTAAGGCAATGAGACATTTAATATAAAAACGGAAGTTTTAAATATAAATAAACTGAAAACAAGTGCGGAAATTCAATTACAACCTCTACCCAAGACTGGAGTCACTAACTCACGGGACGTCTATAGAATACTAAAAACAGAGTCTGAATAAAATACAACACTGTTTGTTCCGGTACAAGGACAACAAACGAAATAAGGATAGAAGAGACTCCGGGCCATGCGGACGTCAGCAAGGCTACCTCGGGATCTCTGGACTGAAGTCAGCTCCCAAATGCTCCTACGGCTGTCCAAAAGCTGCTGCTCCGGTACTGTGATCTGTGCAAAAAGATGCACAGAGTGTAGCATCAGCACAACCGACCCCATGTGCTGGTAAGTGCCTGGCCTAACCTCGGCGAAGTAGTGATGAGGCTAGACCAGACTACCAAACAATGCCCGTGCAGATATATATGCAAGTACAACGAAATAATAGCGGAAAGTAAACAATTAGAGCTGAGAGGGGGAACATGCTTATGGGGTAGCAGATAAATCAGAATATCAGGAATAACAAAAGAAACTACATTTGATTTCTTCTAACACAAAATAAGGGAAAACAAACCACTTTCACTTGTTTCAATTTCCTCTCGTTGCAGGCGTGCAACACGATCCCATTTCCTCATCCCATTTCTTTCAACACAACACACAATATAATCCCGGCAAGGGAGAAAGATATTAATATAAACTATCCCGACAAGGGAACAAGATAATATAATAAACTATCCCGGCAAGGGAACAAGATAATATAATAAACTATCTCGGCAAGGGAACAAGATAATATAATAAACTATCCCGGCAAGGAAACAAGATAATACAATAAACTATCCCGGCAAGGGAGATCCAGCTATAACCAAACTTATTCAATTTCTACTTAACACAATTAAATCAATACTCCATCTCAACAGTTACTGGCTCAATGTTAAAGATTTTTAACCAAGTCCTCATAAACAACAATTAAGAATTCGATAATTTAGCAATTTAGGACTCACGGTCATGCTCGACACCAATGTATAGATACTCGTCACCATGCCTATACACCGTACTCGACAAATAGCTATTAGCAAATAAGACTCTACTCCTATTCCCTCAAGCCAAAGTTAGACCAAACACTTACCTCAAATGCTCCAAACTCGACTCAAGCCTCTAGTATAGCTTTACCCTTCGAATTCACCACCAAATCGCTCGAATCTAGTCACAAATTACTTGAATGTATCACCAAATGCTAATCGAATCAATTTGAATGCATGAAAATAAATTTTCCAAAGTTTTACTAAAAAATTCCCAAAACGCCCCCGGGCCTACGTGGTCAAAACCCGAGGTTCGAACCAAACCCGGTTACCCATTCCCCCACGAGTTTATATCTAAGATTAGTTTTGAAATCGGACCTCAAATTGAGGTCCAAATCCCCAATTTTAAGAAAACCTAAGTTCTACCCAAAATTCCCGTTTTCACCCATGAAAATCCTTGATTTTAAGATGAAAACATGTTTAATGATGTTAAAGATTGAAAAAGTTAAGTAAAAATTGACTTACAAATGATTTGGAGAAGATAAGTTTCTTGGAAAATCGCCTATGGAGTTTGGGTTTTGAAAGAATGAAGAAAAGAGGGTTAAAATTCGTCTAAGTATGAAAAATTGCAGGCCTCAGATATGGGAAATGTGAAGTCGGGTTCGCAATTGCGAACCCTCCAGGCTTGGGAAATGCGACACTTAAGTTCGCATTTGCGAACCCCGGTCTAGGTGACAGGTTTCGCATTTGCGAAAGGCGACACCTCGCATTTGCGAGAGAAATCGTCGCATTTGCGACCTCTGCCTGGATTTCCCAGACTTCGCAATTGCGACTCGATGCTCGCATTTGCGAGCTCGCAATTGCGAGTCCAGTCTTCGCATTTGCGAAAATCACAGAAGCCTTCATACCAGATCTTTACAAATTCAAAAATGCAATGCGTGGCCTATCCAAAACTCACCCGAGCCCTCGGGCCTCCAAACAATTATGCACACAACCTCAAAAACATCCTATGGATTTACTCGTGCGATCAAAACGCCAAAATAACATCATATACATAGAATCGAGCCTCAAATCACATGATTTATTCCAACTTTTCATAAAACACAAATTTTCCATTTTTAAGTCCGAAACACGTCAAATGATGTCCGTTTTAAACCAAACTCTACAGAAAGCGCTTAAATCACATATAAGACTTGTACCGGGCGTTAGAACCAAAATACGAGCCCGATACCATAGTCTTCTGATCAAATTTCCTTTCCATTTTCCTTAATTAATTTCAGAAAACAATTTCACACAAAAATTTATTTCTCGGGCTTGAGATCTCGGAATTTGATTCCGGCATACTCCCAAGTCCCATAATTTTCTACGGACCCTCCGGGACCGTCAAATCACGGTCCGGGTCCGTTTACCCAAAATGTTGACCAAATTCAACATAATCATATTAATATCAAAATTCATCATTTTCACACAGATTTCATACTTATGCTTTCCGGCAATGCGCCCGGACTGTGCATGCAAATCGAGGCGACTAAAAATGAGGTTTTCAAGGCCTCGGAAGCACAGAATGAATGAGAAAACAAGTGATGACCCTTTGGGTCGTCACACACCGTTCCTAAATCAAGAAGCAATTTTCATTTCAGATTATATCTATTTGAGCTCTACACTTGGCTAAGTAATAACGTGACATTTTTTTTTAAGAATACATGCCAAATCTTCTTTTAACATGACGTAGATGTTTTCGATTTACGCCTATTTTGACATTTGAGACTAGGAGTTGTTTAAGTAATTTAATTTCATTCTGCACATACAATTGAACTTTTATATTTCTACATTTCCCTAACTGCTTTTTTTGGTTGATTCGGGACTTACAAAATACTTTTCTCGAACTTGTTCTCTAATACTTGGACTTTAAACATAGTTGCTTTTACACTTGATCTTAATAAAATTTAGTCCGGTCGGTTAATCATTTAATATGGATCTTAAAGGGTGCCTTAAAAATCTCCCCTTTAGATTAATTGAACCCTTACCTAGAACATTTAGGTTGAGTGGACCATTAATAGAGTTTAACTTTAAACATTACTTTAGGTGTCCTAATTCACCATAAAATAATTAGGTGGCGACTCTTTAACTTTAATCAAACTCGGAATCGCCCATATGTTGTACCTTATTCTAACCAGTTTAAAATGGGGTATAACACATCTAATAAGAATTCTTAACTGCTATACAGAATAAATTAAGTTCCCTTTTCTTGTCTTTGCCCTTAGTTAAAGAAACAATAATTGTTCATAGGCTTGGTATAGAGCAAATTCAATTTTTACTTTGTTCTTCTCGAGAGAAAGAAATCCAAGGATGCACATGAAATCCCTTGAATCAAGAATCACGATATTGGGGTTTCAACTTTGAATTAACTGATTCTAAAGTTTCCTTCTCTGGTAGAAATATTTTCTTTTTCCTTAGCTTCTACTTCAATCCAGTATATGTGTTGTGCGTTTCCTTCCCCAAAATCCCTTTAGCTTTTGTGTTATTTTCTCCTACTACCCTATAACTTGGCAGGTGGGTTAAGGCCCATTTACATACTATCTCTTTCTTTCTTTTTTTTCCCTTTTTCAATTTGTCACAACATGGGCTAAGCCCACTTGTATTCTATCTCCTTTTCGTTTGGGAGATATTTAAAAATAGCCAGATTTACAACTGGTCGTTTAAAAATTGCCCGATTTCAAAAATAATCGAAATTTAGTCACTTTTTATGTAAAGATAAATCTGAGTGAAAACACTGTTTAAAATCCGGAAAATAATCCAGTTCCAGCATAAGTATACTTGAACTCCAGCATATTATACTGGAGTTCCAGGTAAATACACTAGAACTCCAGCATAATATACTGGAGTTCCAGCAAATATATTGGTCCATTATAATATACTGCTCCATGAATCTTTTCTTCCTCCGCCATCTTCGTTTTCTTTCTCAATGTGCCTTCCCCAAATTTTCCTCTTCTCTTCTTTCATCTCACGATCAGCCGTTACGATTTTTCTGTGATTCACGAATGCTTAGCATTTTCTTTTCCATAGTTGAATACAGAGGTGATCCGACGAGGTATTCTAAGTTGCATGTCATTTTTATTTTCGGCCTTGCCGCCTTGCTTTTAAATTCTTGTCAATTGTTTTCACTGTTTTTATGCTAGACTCATGCGAAAGCATTATTCAATCAATTTGGACTACTTCTCATTAAAAGATGGAGGAATTAATTTAGAACTTGAAATTTGACTCTATGTTTTGGAATTCATGCTGAATTGTGCTATTGACATATCTCACTTTGAACTCATTTACGTGTTTCACAATTTCGAAAAGAGTTCTATTCTTGCTTAATATCTGTGCCCATCAGATTTTGCAATGTATGAATTTTTCAAAATTTTTATTTTTCTGCCACCGGTTGAAAATCATTTAATTGCTTTGCTTTTGTAGATAACTTTAATAGCAGCTGATCCACTTGAGAATTTAATGTGCATGTTTTATTTTTCTCTTTTATTCGTTTAATTTATCATCGGCATAGATAGCGATAAACATGTCATAAGCCGCCAAGGGGGTCGCGATCCCTTGTTCAAGATAATAATTGTTTAATTTTTGAAGTTAGATGACATGCTCTTTGCTAAAAACAGAAGATCAATAATGTTTACATATTTAAGATTTTAAGTGGAGATGAAATTGTGGAGCCACTAACGCTTGCACAATAGTTGTTAAATTTTGGAGTCACTGCAGTCTTCACAACTAATTGAGCACGGAGCATGATTATGGTAAAAATTTATGTGTTTGAAACCTTAATTGACATGGAGAACATTGTACTGTAGAACTTTAGATGGTTGAAGTTTGGAATATCTATTAGTGTATTGATGCGGGTGCAATAACATAGCTACTCTACTAATACTTTGATCAAACAAAATATAGAGATCACACACTCATGGAGAGCTTGCTCTTGCTGTAGCTATGCAGAACAGTTGGGTTTTGGATCAGTAGACCAATTTGAATGTGCATTTGTCAATGATGATAAAATGGAGAAAGGTTATGCACTGACTTGTGTTTCATACATAGATCTGACTGCTATTCATACGTACAAGGAAGAAGATTTTCATTAAAGATGCTCGAGTTCATTTTGCTTTCTTTAGGACCTTAAAAGTAGATAGTGATAATTCTTGTGCTATAGAAGAAGAAAAGAAAAAATACTCCCTCCGTTCACTTTTACTTGGCATGCATACTAAAAATAGATTTTTATTTTTACTTAGCACTTTACGCATATCAAGAAAAGACAATTTTTTATTTCCTGTTATACCCACAATATTTATTACTCATTCCAAATCATTTTCTCAAATCCAATAAAATATGCATCAATTAATATGGGTATCATAGTAAATTATGCACTTCATTTATTAAAGCAATCTGGTATTCTCTCACATATGATGATGCTTGTGTCTGGTTTATAGTATTACTACTAATGTTGCAATTTTTTTATTTGGTACACCATTATAATACTGGCTAATATCCATTTCATGTCCGCTGTGTAGGACTTATTGAACATCGTGAGGCATATCAGAGTGTTGGAATATGTTCAGGCAACTGAAACAGTGTAATGAGGAGGTATATCAACAAGGCCAAATTTGCAGCGCCACTGAGGAACATACTGCTTGGACGGAGGGAAAGCACAGGTCAGTAACCGCTGATAACAACATTTTACAAATTGTCCCTGACTTCCTTTTTGTTCTTATTTGCTAGATATTGCATTTTCTTCTCCTTGTGTGGCCTTCTCGGAACTTTTATCAATGAATATTTATGCGATGTTATTTCAGCAATCCGATCTTCTGTGTGAGTACTCATTCGAGGTAATTTCTTTGACTTTTTAAATGAAGTTCTCCTTTCCTACTCAGTATTTAAATCCGCATATCCTGAAATTGAGGGACTAATCTGCTATATGAGAAAGAAAAAACTGCCCACTGTTTGCTCTATCTTGAATCTTCCATGCTTAGTCTTCCTTACCTTTGAGCCATTAAAGGTTGTGGTCATCACATATGAGTTATGAGTGCATTTGAGTTCCACTAATATGCTCATTCTTGATTCTGCTTTAGTCTTTTGTTTAGTCTCCTTTACTTTTTAGTCGCCAAAGGCTGTGGTGATTTGAATGAGTTATGAGTGTATATAGAATTCCATGGAAGTTTCTAGAAAACGTTAGCTCTTCCTATCATATTATTTGAGTTGATATAGTAAGATTATTGATTACATATTTGTCATTTTCTTTTCCCCATATTATGGTTTAAAAGGCTTGACATAACTTCTTAATATTAATGGTTACATACTTCTTTTTATGTCTTTTTCTATATTTAAGTTTAAATAATCATGGACAGACTTCTTCCTCTATTCTTTCCTTTACTTGCTAGAGTGTTATAAGCTCAATGTAAGTTCAATGTAAGTTCAGTGATAAGAGATGTTATTTCCTGGAAAAAAAAAAANAAGAAGACCCTCAATCGTAGCAACAAAAGAGAAATCCTCATGAATAAAAGCGTCAGCGATGTCGCAGTTAGCTTGAGTTGGTACTTTCCAATAAAACTGCATATCATGAACAACAAGAGGAATATTGATAGAGTAGCTCCAATATGGTCTGTTGAGGGTGAATAGTGAGCCTACTTCTAGCAAAATGATGCATCCCCTATTAGGACCACAAAACGCTGCAAAATTGTCCTTCTCTGGCTTTGTTTCGAACATCTTGCTACTAGACTCCATGTCCGGCTTCTGACCAGATTCGTTGACCCAAAATTTTCCTTCAAAACTGCTCAAGCAAATAGCGGTATGTCCAACACAAGCTCCTGTTGCACCTCTGTCGATAACAAGTCTAATTGCTGACCCAGGATCAAATCGGAAATGAAGTAACATATGTGGAGCGGCCACACATTCAGAGGTTAGACTATACCTATACACTACACGACTGTCAGGCGTTGCATCGAACATTGAGGAAACAACTCCAATTTTCTCAAGGTCTGGGAAAATAAAGCCAGTGGACAGAGCTTCGTGCCGCTCGAATTCTGACTTTGTATCCCCCGTAACAATTACAAGTGGCTGTGAATCAAGAGTTGCTGTCACGAAACCTGCTTCCGCTGTTTTGTTATCCAAATCAGAGTTCAACTCAGTGGATGTATCTTTAATCTTCGCAGATTCAACAGACAAAGTGGCATCAATTGTAGAGTGCTCAACTCCAATGTGTCGGGCCTTTGTTTGGGCTGTGGAGCAGCAAACACCTTGGAGATGCAGTGAGGCATTTCGTCGAACACCAGTTCTGCAGTCATGTCTGAGTAGACATGTACTGAAACTGCAACTTTCATATTAGTCTCTTCATCTGTTAGTTCAGCAAATAGAATGGAGTCACAACTCATGTCTGGTAAGAGGGATTGATCTGGAACTGCAGGTGGAAAAGTAGGGCTCGGGGGTGGAAGGGAAGCGGAGGGTATGGGGGAGGTGAAAGGGACGCATTACATGAAAAAGAAGTATATACTTATGAAAAAGAAGTATATCGTAGCTATGTGTACATGGAACTCTTTTCATTACAGTTAGCTATTTTGATTTGGGTGTGGGTAACTGTGTTTGCACCTAAAATCTTGCAGACAACTCGAAGCATTTGATTTTATTCTTCCAGTGCAATCTCCATGGAAATTGTGTAATTTCTATCCTACTATTCCGAAAGAGTATTGTGTAGAGTTTGATCTAAATCTTTGTTGTTACAAATATTGCAATAGTATAAGAGATAAGATATTCCTCAACTTCTCTCTCGTTCTCTGAGTTTCCACTATGGGAACACCTCTTAACTTCCGCAAAATTCCACTCCTAATACAATCCTACTTTCTCAATGTTCTTGCTTCGCTTTTCTATTATCTCTACTTCAAAGAGTTATTTTATCTGATTTTTCAGTTTGGACTTGACATAGAACACTACGAGTTGAGGTAAAGAAGCCTTTTAATTCTCTGCATCTTCTTCCTTTCTTCTTATCGTCTCGGCTGAATGTTCTAATTTCAGGTCTGCTCATCTCAATTTTTGCCTAAATTTCTTATCCTTTTTTTCTTTTCAGTGTTTTTGTTGGGTTCTCTTCATACTTCTCACAATTATGTTATCATTTGCTTCTCTCTCTTTGCTTAATTTCTATTCTCTCCGTTTAATTTTTTGTTGTTGGAATATTCTTTTTTGCTTTATTTAATGGACAATAAAATCTTGGGTGTTGTTAATTAATACTGAATATTTTTACCTTTGGTGTTTGGCAGGCTACTGTTATTTAGGATTCATTGCCAAAGGCACATGCGTCATCATTGTTTCTAGGTTGTTGTACACCCAAAGGTGTCATGAGACTGTACTGAAGTTTGTTACGGAGAATTGATGTGGTTCTTAAGCTTGAGCAGTTGAATTTTCTCTGAAGAAAGCTTCTGAAATTTATCAATGCAGACAACAAGACTTTAGTGAATCCTTATTGCTGACGAATTCCGTCAACTAATATATTTCTTGTAGCCACGAATTAATTCTTTCAAGGAATCCAACTTGCATTAGGAATTAACTTTTTAGCTTTTGATCATCGCCTTCAGGTAATCTAGTGATGGTAGGCTACTAACCTATTTTTGCTCGTTTATGAAAAAAAATCGTGGCTAATACCTAACAATTGCCACGAAAATTATAATTTTCTGGCTATTTACAAATTCGTAAAATTTGCTAGCCAACAAAATTAAATTGGCAAAGCTAATTCCTTATTCTCGCTATAATTGCTAACAATCGTAGTAATAATTGCCTAAATAGCTACAAATTTATTGTCATAATAAATTGCGTAGCTAATTCATACGTTTTAGACACACATTAAAAGTTATTATAGCAATAGTAATCTTTTAGCTAAAATAAATTATTTGTAATAAAATATTATAGCTAAAGAAATACATTTGCTCCAAGCTATACAAAAATTGCGGCAATAAGTAAATGATATAGCCACATATTTATTGTTATGACATAATATTATAGCTAATTGTTAGTTTTTGCTATGAACGGAAAGTTACTGTAGTAAAAAATAACCTTTTAACCATAATAAATTATTTAAAATAAAATACTATAGCTAGATAATATTTTTTCTTCAAGTGCTAAAAAATCAGGACAATAGTTGCCATAATAGCTATAATTTTATTATAGAATAATCTAGCCACAAATTTATGCTCTGATAAAATTTCGTAGCGAATCATTAGCTTTTGCCACAAGTTGAAACTCCATATAGTAATAATAACCTTTTAGGCCTATGAAATTATTCGAAATAAAATCTTGTAGCTAAATAAGTATTTAAATTATAAAAAAATAAAAATGATTAGCTTAAAAAAATGAAAATGATTGTCATAGCAAAAATGATGAATATTTTTGCTCTTTTATGAAAATCATGACAAGCGTTTTCTAACACTATTAGGTAATAAAATATTAATGTCAAACGTAAAACTTATATTTTTTTTATAAGATAGAAAATAGTAATTGCATATAATTAAGGAAGAGAACAGTAATTGTATATGAAATTAAATAATTATTTGAAGTGCTAAATTAATCTTCATTCTCAAACAATGTTTACCTGCATATAGCAACAAAACTTGTCAATTGACTTTTGAGACTTATCAAACTCATATTTTATTTTATTGTAGTTGTTAATTATATAGTTTTTATATTTAAAATTTAAATTATTACTAATAATTATTACTAATTATATATATTAGACGATAAACTATGTTACAATGATATGGCATTTACTATCTTAATAATTATCATAAATTTAATATCATTTTTATACATGAAGGAAATCTTGTCTCTTGTGAGAGTATTATTTCTATTTAAAAATAGTTATATATTTTACTAGTGTTGGAACACATACGATGTGTAGATAATTTAAAAGAATATTAATTTTACGTTATACTTTTCAAAATTCTTTAATTATCTAAATTTAGCAATAAAATTTTTGAGTGTATTTTACTTTCCTTTTTTTAAAGATTAATTCAAGTTAAATATCCTGACAATAATTTTTATCCTCCTTTTTAGTACATTCTTTACTATAATATTTGATTCATTTCCTCATTTGTACAAGATAAGCCTTTTATTATTTTTATAAAACATCTACCACTATTTTTAACAATTATATATATATATATATATATATATATATATATATATATATATATATATATACTAGGTGACGGGTGCCCGTGTTGTGCACGGGCAAATGCCCGACATGGTTAGAAAATCTCATAACAAATAGAAAAGCACAGTATTCATCTAAATGTTAGTCCAACCTAAACCAACTTGTTACGATTTAATTTCAATATAAAAAACATAGATATAGTAAAAGGTTAATCTAGCAAGGGAGTAGCCACTTTCATAAGTTTAAGCACAACTCCCGTTAGCTATTTACAGAGTTTGCCTTTAAATTTATTTATTGGCTAACTATTGACAACAAGGAATTTTTGCTTCAAGATTTCTCTTTGCAGGCATCAACTGTTGTTGCACAAAGTCTATTTCTACTGGCTATGACACAAGTGGTAGGCTCATCAAAACCTGCACAAATAACATGTGAAATGTCAAAAGACCATTGAACAAAAATTATCCAAAGTGCTGAAATTCTCGAAGTCTAGGTCCTAAAATTTATACTGTTCAAGAATATTTCCTACAAACATTGCTAGGATAATTTATGTGGTCTATTGATAGATAATCTCTCTCCGTCTTTCGAGGACATGATAGATGGAATGATAATAAAAACAAAGAAAAATTGATATGCAAATTTCCAGGATTTCATTTACTGCTAGCAATCACGAGGCTCGAATAGTTGTGTTAATAAGTGCTCCAATAAAACAAGTTGCACCAGAATCTCTGTTATGCCTATACTAAAATATCCAGCATCTTTAGGCGGCAGGATATCTACATAAAACTTCCGAAATGTGACGAGCCAAAGGGGTCATCACTTGTTTTCTTATCCATTCCGAACTTCTGAGGCCTTGAAAACCTCATTTTTAGTCGTCTCGACTTGCGTGCGCAGTCTGGGTGCGTAGCCGGAAAGCCTAAATGTGAAATTCTGTGAAAAATGCTAAAATTTGGTATTAAAATAAATAAGTTTGACTTTGGCCAACATTTTTGGGTAAACGGACCCGGACCCGGACCCGTGATTGACGGTCCCGGAGGGTCCGTAGGAAAATATGGGACTTGGGCATATGCCCGGAATCGAATTCCGAGGCCCCAAGCCCGAGCAATGAATTTTTGAGTAAAATTATTTTCTGAAATATATGAAGAAAATTGAAATGAAAATTGGTTAGAACATGATGGTATCGGGCCCGTATTTTGGTTCCGGCGCCCGATACAGGCCTTATGTATGAATTAAGCACTTTCTGTAAAGTTCGGGTGAGACGGACGTCGTTCGACGTGTTTCGAACTTAAAATGGGAATTTGATGTTCTATGAAAAATTTGGAAGAAATCATGAGCTTTGAGGCTTGATTTGATGTATATGATGTTATTTTGGCGATTTGACCGCACGGGTAAGTCCGTAGGATGTTTTTGAGGTGGTGTGTATGTTTGGTTTGGAGCCCCGAGGGCTCGGGTGAGTTTCGAGTAGGTCCCGGGATGCCTTAGGCTTAAAATACCAGATGTTGCAGGCTCAGGAAAATATTGCAGACTTTGAACCCTCCAGCGCGGTCCGCGAGAAATCGCGTGCGGCCACGGAGGGGCCAGCGCAGCCGCGGTCGCCTTTGCGCGGTCTACGGTTGGTGCTGTGCGGCCGCGATCGCCTTTGCGCGGTCCGCGGTGGGTGCTGCGCGGCCGCGGTCGTCTCCGCGCAGGGGACTTCAGAGATCAACAGGTCTTTAAGTAGGTCAGCGCGGCCGCGGTCCCTCTTTGCGCGGTCCGCGTAGGGGACTTCCGAAGGGTATAAATAAACGGGAATTTCAGTCATTTTTCACTTTTCAAAAACCCAAAACATAAGAGGCGATTTTCCCAACGATTCTTCTTCTTCAAAACGATTGGTAAGTGACTTCTAACTCATTTTCTTCACTCCTTAACATCTTTTAACATAATTTCAACTTCAAATCAAAGATTTTAATGGGGAAATTTGGGTATGTTGGGTAGAACCTAGATTTTGCTAAAATTGGGGATTTGGACCTCAATTTGAGGTCCGATTTCAAAATAAATTACATATTTGGGTTCATGGGAGAATGGGTAACCGGGTTTTGGTTCGAACCTCGGGTTTGACCACGTTGGCCTGAGGGGCGTTTGGTCATTTTACCTAAATTCGTGTCTTAGCTTTAAATTACATAGTGGAATCAGTTTTTTGAGATGTTATTTACGAGATGTAATTGAAATGAATAGATTTGGGCCATTTGGAGTCGGATACTCGTGGCAAGGTTGTGGTTTCGAGTTTATTTTGCAGCCGGTTTGAGGTAAGTGGCTTGTCTAACCTTGTGTGGGGGACCTTTCCCCTTAGGATATGATATTTGGTAATTGAATGCCTTGTACGTGAGGTGACGAGCGCGTACTTGAGCTAATTGTTGAAAGCCGGTTTTACTTTAAATATTTAGACTGAGTTTCTTTCTTACCTGCTTTATTCTACTTGCAATTATAGCCCGTGTTAGTCTAGAAAAGCATGCTTAGCTGACCTAAAATTGCCTATTTGCTTAAGTTGCCTGGATTGTACTACGTGAAGCATGTTAGGTTAGAACTACTTGTTGCCTTGTATTTCTTTTGCACTCTAGTTCTGAATATCTTCTTGTTGTGGCTGCGTATTTACATTGGGACTACGGATGTGGGATTCCGGTAGCTCCCCCCCCCCCTATTTGTTTACTTTGGGACTGCGGGTTAGATTCGCGATAGACCCCCCCTACCTTTTTACTTTGGGACTGCGGGTTTGACTCCCGATAGATCCCCCCTGCACATTGATAGCTAGACTACGGGACGGTATCCCGGGAGATCCTTCGGATATATACATGTGATGGACTACGAAATGGTATCCCGGGAGATCCATTAAACGGTTGAGAAAAGGACTACAGGATGGTATCCTAGGAGATCCTCATTGTTACCATTGGTATTGAACTGTACATATTTCGTGTTTACCCGTTCCTTGTGTAATTGTTATTGCTTTGTTTAGCTTGTCTTATTCCATTGCTGTACTCATTATTACTACATGTTTTCATACTGTTAATTCATATTATATTGTTTAACCTTAGTAGGGCCCTGACCTTCCCCGTCACTACCCAACCGAGGTTAGGCTTGGCACTTACTGAGTACTGCTGTGGTGTACTCATGCCCTTTCTGCGCATGATTTCATGTGCAGATCCAGGTAGCTCTACCCAGGCGTATCACTCTCGAGGCGGAGAGATCTAGCAGAGACTTCGAGGTACATCTGCCGCGTCCGCAGATCAGGAGTCTCTATCTTATTCTAGATTTAGCAGTTAGCTTTTCCTTTCGTACTTTTGCCTTAGACATTCTGGAGATTAGAGCATTTACAGTACTTCTTCTAGCTTGTGTTCCCGTGAGTTTTCGGGTTTTGGGATGATATTGTAGACTTCCGCATTATTGGGTTGTATATGCCGGGCGGCATTTATATACAGTTACCCTTCTAGTTTGTTTAGTTTAATTATTTGTTTCGGTAAGTTATGTTATTTTCGCACCGTTAGGCTTTCCTAGTCGTAGGGACTAGGTGCCATCACAACACGTTCACGGAGGGCGAACTGGGGTCGTGACAAGTTGGTATCAGAGCTCTAGGTTCATAGGAGTCACGGAACACAGGCCGGTTTATTAGAGTCTCGCTAATCGGTACGGAGACGTCTGTACCTATCTACGAGAGGCTATGTAACTGTTAGGAAAATTTTCACTTCATTGAATTTCCTCGTCGTGCGATATCTTGACATCACAATTCTAAACTTCTGTTTTCTATTCTCTCACAGATGGTGAGGACACGCGCTACTCGGAATGATCAGGCACCCGCGCCCCCTACTGCAGCCGTCAGAGGCCGGGACCGGGGTAGAGGTCGAGGACACGCACGTGGTGTAGCCAGAGCACCTGCGCGGGCTGCCGCCGAGGCACCATCAGCAGATCCCGCCGGAGCCCAGGCACCTGGCACACCTACTACTGCCACCACTACTTCAGGAGACTTTGGCTCAGTTCGTGAGTATGTACACCATCTTGGCTCAGGCAGGGTTGCTTCCCCTTGCTGCAGCCACATCCCAGGCCGGGGGAGGAGCACAGACTCCCGCCGTCCGCACTCCTGAGCAGCGAGTGCATGTTGAGCACGCCCCCGAGATTATTTCCGTACCGCCTGCAGCGCCAGTTCAGCCCGAGGACGGGTCAGCTGCTTCTGAGGACGAGCAGCGTAGACTTGAGAGGTTCAAGAAGTATGATCCCCCAATATTCAGTGGATTAGCATCAGACGATGCCTTGGGATTTATAGAGGAGTGTCACCGCATTCTTCGCACTATGGGCATAGTAGAGTCCAGCGGGGTTTCCTTCACTGCCTTCCAGCTTCGGGGAGCCGCCTATGATTGGTGGCGCACTTATGAGATAGACAGTCCAGCCGAGGCTGCCTCACTGACCTGGACCCAGTTCTCAGATATGTTCATGAGAGAGTTTGTCCCCCAGAGTCTCAGGGACGCATGGCGCGCAGAGTTTGAGCATTTGCGCCAGGGTGCTATGACCGTTTCGGAGTATGCTATCCGCTATACCAGGTTGGCCAGGCATGCACCGGCCTTGGTTGCTACAGTTCGTGAGAGAGTTCACAGATTCATTGAGGGTTTTATCCCACCCACCAGATCTAGCATGGCTCGAGAGTTGGAGATGGACATTCCTTATCAGCAGGTAGTGAGCATTGCTAGGAGGATTGAGGGTATGCTCGCCAGGGAGCGAGGGAGAGGGAGGCCAAGAGGTATCGAGAGTCGGGTCACTACTCTGGTGCCCGTGCCCCGGCGGCAGGTCGTTATGGCAGAGGTTACGTGGGTCGCCCCGTTCATTCAGCTCTTCCAGCAGCCAGCAGTGCTCCAGCTCCGCCTACACCTCAGGAGCCTTACTATGCACCTCCAGTTTCTAGCGCGCCTCCTGCGCGGGGTGCTTCCAGAGGTCAGTCCAGCAGACCTGACTCTAGTCAGTCACAGCCACCGCGTCCTCCCAGAGCTTGTTTCGAGTGTGGTGATACACGCCATATGGTTAGGGACTGCCCCAGACTTGGTAGGGGTGCATCTTCACAGACTGCTCAGCCACAACGTGCTCCTCAGAGTTCTCAGGCCATGGTCATAGCTCCAGCTGCTACCCCATCTACCCAGCCGGCTAGGGGCGGAGGTCGGGGAGATAGAGGTCGCCCTTGAGAGAGGGGCCAGGCCAGATATTATGTTATTCCTGCTCGTACCGAGGCTGTTGCCTCCGACTCCGTCATTACAGGTATTATACTGGTCTGTCACAGAGAGGCATCAGCTCTATTCGATCCGGGCTCTACTTATTCTTATGTGTCTTCTTACTTTGCTCCGCCTTTGGGTATGCCTCGTGATTCCTTGAGTGCCCCCGTGTATGTTTACTCTTGTGGGGGATTCTCTTGTTGTGGATCGCGTTTATCGGTCATGTTTTGTTACTATTCGTGGTTTTGAGACCAGAGCGGATTTATTGTTACTCAGTATGGTTGATTTTGACATTATCTTGGGCATGGACTGGTTGTCGCCCCATTTTGCTATTCTTGATTGTCACGCCAAGACCCTGACGCTGGCTATGCCAGGTATTCCGCGTATTGAGTGGAGTGGTACTTTAGGCCACACTCCCAGTAGAGTTATCTCTTTTCTAAAAGCTCAGCGTATGGTTGAGAAGGGGTGTGCCGCGTACTTAGCTTATGTGAGAGATGTCAGTGCTGATACCCCTTCTGTTGATTCAGTCCCAGTGGTACGGGATTATCCCGATGTGTTTCTAGCTGATCTTCCGGGCATGCCGCCCGATAGAGACATTGATTTTGGCATCGATTTGTTGCCGGGCACTCAGCCCATTTCCATTCCTCCGTATCATATGGCTCCTCCTGAGTTGAAGGAGTTGAAGGATCAGTTGCAGGAATCGCTTGATAAGGGTTTCATTCGCCCCGGTGTTTCACCGTAGGGTGCTCCTGTCTTATTTGTGAAGAAAAAGGATGGTTCCATGCGTATGTGTATTAATTATCGCCAGTTGAAAAAGGTTACAGTGAAGAACCGTTATCCTTTTCCTCGCATTGATGATCTGTTTGACCAGCTTCAGGGCGCATATGTGTTTTCTAAGATTGACTTGCGCTCAGGTTACCATCAGTTGAAGATTCGGGAGCCAACCGAAGACTGCCTTCAGGACTCGGTATGGTCATTACGAGTTCCTTGTTATGTCATTTGGGCTGACCAATGCCCCAGCAGCTTTCATGCATTTGATGCACAGTGTGTTCAGGCCATATCTTGACTCGTTTGTTATTGTTTTTATTGATGATATTCTGGTGTATTCCCGATGACTTTCAGAAAAACAATTTTACTCAAAAATTCATTACTCGGGCTTGGGTCGTCACATCCTCCACCACTAAAACAACCGTTCGTCCTCGAACGCACAAAAGAAAGAAGTACCTGAGTCGGGAAAGAGATGAGGGTAACGGCTCCGCATATCAGACTCGGACTCCCAGGTTGATGGCTCAGGAGGCTGACCTCTCCACTGGACACGAACAGAAGGGAAACTCTTGGATCTCAACTGACGAACCTGGCGATCCAGAATAGCTACCGGCTCGTCCTCATAAGACAAGTCTTTGTCCAACTGGACAGTGCTGAAATCTAACACGTGGGTTGGATCACCGTGATACCTCCGGAGCATGGATACATGAAAAACTGGATGCACGGCTGATAAGCTAGGCGGCAATGCAAGTCTATAAGCCACCTGTCCCACCCGATCAAGAATCTCAAACGGACCAATGAACCTAGGGCTAAGCTTGCCCTTCTTCCCAAATCTCATCACGCCCTTCATAAGCGATACTCGGAGCAATACCCGCTCACCAACCATAAATGCTACATCTCGAACCTTGCGATCTGCATAACTCTTCTGCCTAGACTGAGCTGAACGAAGCCTATCCTGGATGATCATGACCTTGTCCAAGGCCTCCTGAACCAAATCCGTACCTAACAACCGAGCCTCCACCGGCTCAAACCATCCGACTGGAGATCTACACCTCCTACCATATAAAGCCTCATACGGCGCCATCTGGATGCTGGACTGATAACTGTTGTTGTAAGCAAACTTCGCCAATGGCAAGAACTGATCCCAAGACCCTCCAAACTCAATCACACACGCACGGAGCATATCCTCAAGAATCTGAATAGTGCGCTTGGACTGTCCGTCCGTCTGGGGGTGAAATGTCGTGCTCAACTCCACCCGAGTACCTAGCTCCTGCTGCACGGCTCTCCAGAACCGCGATGTAAACTGAGTACCTCTGTCTGAAATAATAGAGATCGGAATACCATGCAGACGAACGATCTCCCGGATATAAATCTCCGCCAACCGCTCCGATGAATAAGTGGTACGCACAGGAATAAAATGAGCGGACTTGGTCAGCCGATCCACAATAACCCAAATGGCATCAAACTTCTTCAGGGTCCGTGGGAGTCCAGATACAAAGTCCATGGTGATGCGCTCCCATTTCCACTCCGGAATCTCTATCTGCTGAAGCAACCCACCCGGTCGCTGGTGCTCATACTTCACCTGCTGGCAGTTGAGGCATCTAGACACATACCCGACTATATCTTTCTTCATCCGCCTCCACCAATAGTGCTACCTCAAGTCCTGATACATCTTCGCGGCACCCGGATGGATGGAGTACCGCGAACTATGGGCCTCTGCTAAAATCAACTCTCGGAGTTTATCAACATTGGGCACACAAATCCGGCCCTGCATCCTCAATACCCCGTCATCTCCGATGGTCACATATCTGGCATCACCACGCTGGACCTTGTCCTTAAGGACAAGCAAATGAGGGTCATCATACTTCCACTCCCTGATACGATCAAATAGGGAAGACTGGGAAACTACACAAGCTAGAACCCGATTGGGCTCCGAAAGGTCCAATCTCACAAACTGGCTGGCTAAGGCCTGAACATCCATCGCCATGGGCCTCTCTGAAGCTGGTAAATATGCCAAACTCCCCAAACTCTCCGCCCGGCGACTCCAGGCATCCGCCACCACATTGGCCTTGCCCGGGTGATACAAAATAGTAATATCATAGTCCTTCAACAACTCTAACCACCTCCTCTGGCGCAAATTTAGATCCTGGTGATCAGTATAGATCTCACAAGGCACACCGTACAAATAATGACGCTAGATCTTCAAGGCATGAACAATAGCAGCTAACTCAAGGTCGTGGACAGGGTAGTTCTTATCATGTATCTTCAACTGTCTGGACGCGTAGGCAATCACTCTACCGTTCTGCATCAACACCGATCCAAGGCCAACCAGTGAGGCATCACAATAAACTGTATAGGACCCCGAACCAGTAGGCAATATCAAAATAGGGGTTGTAGTCAAAGCTATCTTGAGCTTCTGAAAGCTCGCCTCACACTCCTCTGTCCACTAAAATGGGGGACCCTTCTGGGTCAATCTAATCATAGGGGCCGCAATCGATGAAAATCCCTCCACGAAACGACGGTAGTAGCCCACCAAACCAAGGAAATTGCGAATCTCTATAGCTGAGGACGGCCTGGGCCAACTATGCACGGCCTCTATCTTCCTCGGATCCACCCGAATGCCCTCACTCGAAATTACGTGGCCTAAGAATGCCACCGAACTCAACCAAAACTCACATTTTGAGAACTTTGCATATAACTTCTTCTCTCTCAAGGTCTGAAGCACGGACCTCAGGTGCTGCTCATGATCTTCCCGAAGAAACTTGAAATGAAAATTGGTTAGAACATGTTGGTATCGGGCCCGTATTTTGGTTCCGGCACCCGATACAGGCCTTATGTATGAATTAAGCACTTTCTGTAAAGTTCGGGTGAGAACGGACGTCGTTCGACGTGTTTCGGACTTAAAATGGGAATTTGATGTTCTATGAAAAATTTGGAAGAAATCATGAGCTTTGAGGCTTGATTTGATGTATATGATGTTATTTTGGCGATTTGATCGCACGGATAAGTCCGTAGGATGTTTTTGAGGTGGTGTGTATGTTTGGTTTGGAGCCCCGAGGGCTCGGGAGAGTTTCGAGTAGGTCCCGGGATGCCTTAGGCTTAAAATACCAGATGTTGCAGGCTCAGGAAAATATTGCAGACTCTGAACCCTCCAGGGCGGTCCGCGAGAAATCGCGTGCGGCCGCGGAGGGGCCAGCGCGGCGGCGATCGCCTTTGCGCGGTCCGCGGTTGGTGCTGTGCGGCCGCGATCGCCTTTGCACGTTCCGTGGTGGGTGCTGCGCGGCCGCGGTCGTCTTCGCACAGTCCGCGTAGGGAAGTTCAGAGAACAGCAGGTCTTCAAGTAGGTCAGCGCGGCCACAGTCCCTTTTTGCGCGGTCCGCGCAGGGGATTTCCGAAGGGTATAAATAAACGGGAATTTCAGTCATTTTTCACTTTTCAAAAACCCAAAACATAAAAGGCGATTTTCCCAACGATTCTTCTTCTTCAAAACGATTGGTAAGTGACTTCTAACTCATTTTCTTCTTTCCTTAACATCTTTTAACATAATTTCAACTTCAAATCAAAGATTTTAATGGGGAAATTTGGGTATGTTGGGTAGAACCTAAGTTTTGCTAAAATTGGGGATTTGGACCTCAATTTGAGGTCCGATTTCAAAACAAATTACATATTTGGGTTCGTGGGGAATGAGTAACCGGGTTTTGGTTCGAACATCGGGTTTTGACCACGTTGGCTTGAGGGGCATTTTGGTCATTTTACCTAAATTCGCGTCTTAGCTTTAAATTACATAGTGGAATCAGTTGCTTGAGATGTTATTTACGAGATGTAATTGAAATGAATAGATTTGGGTCATTTGGAGTCGGATACTCGTGGCAAGGGTGTGGTTTCGAGTTGATTTTGCAGCCGGTTTAAGGTAAGTGGCTTGTCTAACCTTGTGTGGGGGACCTTTCCCCTTAGGATATGATATTTGGTAATTGAATGCCTTGTACGTGAGGTGACGAGCGCGTACTTGAGCTAATTGTTGAAAGCCGGTTTTACTTTAAATATTTAGACTGAGTTTCTTTCTTACCTGCTTTATTCTACTTACAATTATAGTCCGTGTTAGTCTAGAAAAGCATGCTTAGCTGACCTAAAATTGCCTATTTGCTTAAGTTGCCTGGATTGTACTACGTGAAGCATGTTAGGTTAGAACTACTTGTTGCCTTGTATTTCTTTTGCACTCTAGTTCTGAATATCTTCTTGTTGTGGCTGCGTATTTACATTGGGACTACGGATGTGGGATTCCGGTAGCTCCCCCCCCCTATTTGTTTACTTTGGGACTGCGGGTTAGATTCCCGATAGATCCCCCTGTCTTTTTACTTTGGGACTGCGGGTTCGATTCCCAATAGATCCCCTGCATATTTACTTTGGGACTGCGGGTTAGAATCCCGATAGATCCCCCCTGCACATTGATAGCTGGACTACGGGACGGTATCCCGGAGATCCTTCGGATATATAGATGTGATGGACTACGGGACGGTATCCTGGGAGATCCACTGAACGGTTGAGAAAAGGACTACAGGACGGTATCCTGGGAGATCTTCATTGTTACCATTGGTATTGAACTGTACATATTTCGTGTTTACCCGTTCCTTGTGCAATTGTTATTGCTTTGTTTAGCCTGTCTTATTCCATTGCTGTACTCATTATTAATGCCTGTTTTCATACTGTTAATTCATATTATATTGTTTAACCTCAGTAGGGCCCTGACCTTCCTCATCACTACCCAACCAAGGTTAGGCTTGGCACTTACTGAGTACCGCTGTGGTGTACTCATGCCCCTTCTGTGCATGTTTTTCATGTGCAGATCCAAGTAGCTCTACCCAGGCGTATCACTCTCGAGGCGGAGAGATCTAGCAGAGACTTCGAGGTACATCACCGCGTCCGCAAACCAGGAGTCTCTATCTTATTCTAGCTTTAGCAGTTAGCTTTTCCTTTCGTACTTTTGCCTTAGACATTCTGGAGATTAGAGCATTTACAGTACTTCTTCTAGCTTGTGTTCCCGTGAGTTTTCGGGTTTTGAGATGATATTGTAGACTTCCGCATTATTGGGTTGTATATGCCGGGCGGCATTTATATACAGTTACCCTTCTAGTTTGTTTAGTTTAATTATTTGTTTCCGTAAGTGATGTTATTTCCGCACCGTTAGGCTTACCTAGTCGTAGGGACTAGGTGCCATCACGACATGTTCACGGAGGGCGAACTGGGGTCGTGACACGAAACTACTTGCTACTGCAAAGAACTATTAGATACTTCTACCGTTAATTGTAATCGTTTTTTATCTCTAAATACACCTCATTGTGTGGCTCCGTAGTTTTACAAGAACAAATATTTATATAAATATGAGATTTGTAATATACATATGTACATAGATATGTGTGAGAAAGGGGATAAGGCGCTAATGGATATTGTAGGTACAGACAGATAACAAAAGTATAATAGTTTTCTCGGGCTAAAGAAGATAAATGACATGCATTAGCCAAGCAACAATCAGAGAATTTTTTTTATCAAATACTTCAAGCATAACACCAATAATTTCTTTACCAAGATTAAAATCACTTTAGTCTATCATACTCGGTCCTAATTGTATGACTTACAGATTCCTGAGAGGCTATACAAAGGAATGCTATTTACATTAGATAGATAAGTAATACGTTCTCCAAAAAATATTAGATAGATAAGTAATGGCAAAGGAAAAACCATATTATAAATGAAATTGTACAAGTACCTTATATTGAACCCAACCATTTAAACAGCAGTGTAGACTTGGTCATCCCTAATTTAATTAGGTTCTCTTTTAATTATTGCTCTAGTTATCAATCCTATATTCCCCTTCTCATCGTTGTTACATATTCCTCATAATCAATATGCTCATCCTGCAAAACATCAACAATGTTAGCATTCAGTTGATCATTTATACACTCTTGGCCTTAATTTTAAATTGTGTAAATCTCATAAGGCAATGCTTTATTGCTTTAGGGTTTACATTTTGAAGGATAAACAGCAGCAATGTCCTCATTTGGTTGCACAAAGAGATAATAAACACAAAGATGTATGCAACACTATGTTCATTGCCAACTAAAAATGTATTCACTCTAATGGAAGTCCAAATTTTTATTTTCTCGTTAATAATGTCTGTAAATTTTGAGGCTTAGCTCTTACCTCTACATCAGAACCTAAAACATTTTTTTAGTATCATAATCCCAAGTATCACATCTTGCCGACATGTTGTTGATATTTTTAGTGCAAAGCAAACATCACCACAATTGCTGCTGCCAGGACTAGTGTGTGAAGAGAATAATACTTAAAATAGCTTAGAATAACATCTTAACCCATAAGCTCAGATATGTACCTTAAGTGTNTTTTTAAGTTATCCAAATAACTACCCAAAGTACTACACTATACTTGTCCGACAATGTTGTTGAGTTATTTTTAGTGTACAAAGACTAAAACACTACTACCACAATTTACGACTCGACTCGACCAGGGACTATAGTGTTAGAAAGAGAAATAAATTACTTAAAAATAGACTTTAGAATAACATCTTAACCCATAAGCTCAGATATGTACCTTAAGTGTTTAGAATCAGCTAATAAAGTTAAATCTTTGTAGAAATAAATCACATAAAGAATTAGTAATTTTCTAGAATCAAATTCAACTATAGGCTATGTTGCTCGGACTCTCCGCAAATGTTGCTGGATGCGTGTCGGATCCTCCAAATGTAATGTATTTTTGGAGGATCTGACACAGAACATACTATAGGTTCTCCAAAGTATCTATTTTATGGGGCAAGTTAAAATAATTTCTCAAAGTTGCTAGTTCTTACAACTTCACTTGTTTGGTCAACTGCCTCTTATGTACCGACTATCCTCAAAGTAATTGATCCAGATTGAAATGAGAAATTAGTTTTTAATTGTGTAATGAAGATGCTTCTGGATTCAACCAAAATTTTCATCTCAAATAAGCAGAAAGAGGTACTCTTTACATATTTTTATTTCATCTAACTTACTTGCAACCTTTTAGATGTGCTTGGTATTTAAACTTCCCATTAGGATAATTTTGCAACTATATTAAGAGCAAGCAGGACTTTTAAGTAGTCCTTTCTCTCACAACAAAACCTAAAAGAAGTTGTGTTTAGACTAAACTTGTACATATGTCTAACTGCGTGGTAGCTGGTGCAGTTATACCTTAGTTTAAGACCTTGTAAAGATCAATTCAATTGCCTTGAAGTAGGGATAAAATTGAGCATCTTCGTGGTGTCACCAGAGGAATATCAGTAACTTAAATATAAATCTGGTAAAATAGTTATTAGTTCATTCGAAGCTTATTCAAAATTGCAACTTATGTGCACTCCAATATGCTGTAAGTGTGAGTCCGTGATGTGGATGTCAGGTATAACAATTTTACAAATGACAAAATCATACTCTTGAGCCCTCCTTTTGGGAAATTCAAATCATGAAGACTTGATTCATCCAAAATCAACTGAATATAGAAGTTCAGATTCACCTCTTGCAGATATTCATCAAATAACTCGGGTGTATTGTTCACTTCTAATTGGAGTTGTTGGCAACAAAGGCATAATGCATGTATAATTTAGGAACAATACTAACATGCATGATAAAGCTGTAGCAAGATATAATTCAATAGCTATAGGGAACTAACATATCCACACATAAATGAAAAAAGTGCAACAAACATACAAAGATTGCACAAACTAACCCTATAAACAGAAAACTCACACCATATACATTTAGACGAAAAGAAAAAGGATAACTCTGTAGAATGTAGGGAAAAAAAAATACATGCACTACACTACACTCACAATCTTACACAGCCCAACACATATACATCAACACTCGCATTTCATTAGAGAACCAACAAAATTCTCTCCCCCTAAATTGAAAACCAATAAGGAGCTTCACCAAAAATAGATGGAGCTCCACTAATCCTCTGAATGGATCTGATGCCAGAAGGCCCAAACCTATGAGCACTACCAAACACCTAACTCGTCTCCTCACCCTCGGTAAAAACAACACAAATATAAGAAAACCATTAGCTAGCTTCTCCCCTAATCAGTGCAGTTAGGTCCAACACCACAAATTAGCAGATAGACTCATCAATTTCTCCTAAATGAAGGAAATGGAGAACAACTTCCCCTGCTGCGTCGCAGAATAATTTTCTCTCAGATGAAACCTATATAAATCATCAGAATATGTATTTGTAATAGCTAAAATGAGGAGATTGATATGATCACACAAAGATCATAGCTCCTTAACTTTATTAGTATTTTGTAGCCGCAGGATGGAACATATTACTAAAAGTGATGAATTTATACGCGAATTGAATGGAAGATATAGCAGTAAGCATGAAGATCTTTATATGCTAAATACTATATATAACGTGAGTATAAATAGAGGTTTACTCATGAAATCAGAGAAGAAATTCACATTATGCGTTAAAAATTTAAGGTAAGAGGTTATAATCAAATTCAAAAAGGAAATAATAGACCATAATTATTTCTCACCAAGCAACTTTTCTCGAAGCATCTCCAAAGCAATGGATATATGAAAAGAAGAAACCTTGTTGCACAGTCTGTTTGAGCAACATGTGTGGTGTATACCAACATATAGTATTTCGGGATATTTAAAATTATATTGACAACCGAATGTTAAAAGAGTGCAGAGTAAAAACAAATTACTCGATTAAGAGAGAAACATTCGTTGGTAAAAATCCAGCATGAAATCTCATAGCTGTAAGAAAAATTGCCCTTCACAAAACAATCACTATACACCTATGAATATTACCAACAAAAAAAAAAATTCTAACAGAACCAAAACTAATTGCAACTTCATGAATCATGGTCCATTTAATATCATTTAACCATCCATATGTAGAAGTTTAAAAATTATTTCCCCGACACCTAAAGCTTTAACAAAAATGAGCTTTAGTTTCTTTTTTTGTTCTTGAAAAATAATCCTCAGCCCAAAGTTCTCGTATTATTCATTAATAATTCGAACCTACGCAGCCAGCTCCAAAAATGCAAGTTAACTCATGTGGCAAAATTTAATTCTGACGATGTGCAGTATATGAAAAAACAGAAACCATCGGCCAATAATTTTACCCAAATTATGCACTTCTAGTCAAATAGAACCTGTAATGGGAAAGAAATTCTAAAATAGCATATAGTGAGAAAACCAAAAGACGCAACAGATGAAACAATAAAACCTAACAGTGCCAGAGAAGAGCCAAAGAGATAACCAAAACAGAAAAGAAATTACTATAAAGTTTTTCCACAAAGAGCATAGATAATCGCGATAAGAATGTTGAAAAGAGTATGTAAACACACTTACTCTGTTTTCTCTATAGAAATTTTCTGGTTTGCTGGCATAACATAAAGTAATCATCCTTGAGAATTGAATTGTCCAGCTCTGTTAATAGCCAAATGCCTTGGAGCAAATAATGGTGAGCACGTAAGCAAATTTGATAGCAGATTCTGCAATGACCTTTATTGGTGGCAAAAGTACACATGGTAGAACCCCTAGCTTCTTCATTCGTGTATTTCACCAACACCAGCAACTATATTCAATCCTATAAAAAGAGTATATACTCGCTTACTTCAAATAAATTGGTGATTAACGGTGTTAGGCTCAAAAGATACTAATTACTTTGTAAACGAATACAATCAAAATGAATCAAAGATAAATCGTAATCGAGTATAATTAGACCTAGAAATATGTATTATGCTTGTGATTGTTTCAACAACTTGGATATTCGGGAGAGCGTAAGAGAAAGCTTGTTGGGAGAGAGAGAGAAAATAGAAAGAAAAGAGAGCTTATTATTGAAAAGATCTCCACTTTACAACATTGGGATTCTCCTTTATATAAATTGGTGATTAACGGTGAATAGGTTAGAAAGGGGTTATATTTTAATATTCTAACGATTTCTAGTTTGAAACCAATAGGTTCGGCTCGAATGGAATCAAATTAGAGATTGTATTTCTTTATTTGGTCCATCTTGAGAACCTTGTTCGCAATAGTATATAAAATAGATACAAACAACTTCTTAGTCCAAATTATGAACAACTTAGCTTATAATCAACTGAGTTAATTGTAAAAAATTTCTAGCCATACAGAATAAGTCTACACCATAAAAATCAAAGCAACAAATTCAAACTCAAGGCGTCACCATTGACCAAATTACAACAAACTGCTTTGCTGTTGCGCTTTAGAAAAAAGTAAGCTGAAATGTAACTGAAATAGTTCACAGAACATAAGTGCATTACTAACCTTTCATAATTTCTTCTCTATTCTCGTTGAGTTCTTCTTAATACAATTGAGTACTAAGAAATCGACACAAAATAGTCAATAAATATATGCATGTGCAAAATCAATTAACAAAAGTGCATAAGGCTCAATAACTCTACAATAACTTTCCATAAATTTGGGTCTTTTAACCATAGGGTCAGAGATTGTGCAATTTGGACAGAATCAACAAATTTGACACCAAATATTAAATAGAAACCATGCATTTGCAGAATCAATTAAGAAAAGAGCCAAATGCAGTAACTCCAAAATAGCCATTAGAAGTTTGTGTATCTTCTAGAGTCAGAGATGATACGACAAATATCGCCTATAGAATTCGAAGATGAAGACGCAAATCCTCAAAGAAGTTACATGTTCGTCCGAAATACAGTATCGCTAGTTGAATTAAAATTAGAGAGAGAGAGGGAGAGAGAGAAAGGAGTGAGTAGAGTTACGGAAGAGTGGAGCAGTTTCTAGAATGTGCAATTACGAAGGAAGAATGAAATTTAGGTATTCTTGTTCCAAGTTTGACCTAATTATACGTAAAAATTTCTGAATTGTCCTTGGTCGTACTGAAGGACTTCCATTGCTGCTCGCAATCAAATTCCAATCCTGATTATTCCTTCTTAATATGGGTTTTAGACAAGAATGCAAAAACAAAATAATTTCACATCGTATCATATTATGTTGCAAGTCTTGTAGACCTAATGTACTTAACACAAAAAGTGCCTACACTCTTGCAGTTATATTTATCAGCCATAATAAAAAGTTTAACAATTTTGGTATCTGTAAAAGATTTCCGCAACTGCCAACCAAACGACTAGGAAATAAACAAGTGTGCTTACTTTAGTGATTGCATTTCTTGCAATTGAAGGAAGAAAAGGAACTGATTCATGGGAGATATGGAAAATAAATCTTTTGCAAATGAATGCAAAACTTAGCCCAGTATAAATGTTTTCTTTCTTGTCCTTTAACCTGTTATTTCATGTTCAAAGTTCAAACCAACTCTAAGCCTTTAATTTATTTCCGTTTAAACCTAAAAAGTAACAGAAAGAAGAACATGTTCCCTTGAACTCTAAAGATGTAGATACCAGAATTTCTTTTTGCTAAATCTTTGTCATACTTCACACCAAGTGATGTGAATGCAAAAAGATTATTATACGTTCTAATGTATGTTCGGAAGTGTTTGGGCTCCACACTGTTTCCAAGAAATAAATTACGCTTTGTCCCACTGCCACAGCAAAATGCGGGCGGTTCATATTGAAATCTCT
The DNA here is from genome assembly GCF_001879085.1 of Nicotiana attenuata. Lineage (NCBI taxonomy): Eukaryota > Viridiplantae > Streptophyta > Magnoliopsida > Solanales > Solanaceae > Nicotiana > Nicotiana attenuata. Next base: position 5,450,583 of record NC_031993.1, read on the forward strand.
TTGCTGAGCAAAGTTTGCAGATTGGAACTTTCTTCAGCGGAGCATAGTTTGAACGCAACTGACCGATAATTGGAGCAGACTTTGTAGTTGGTGTACGACCTATATATTGGAAATAGACCGTTAAAATTAAGGTGAACCATAGGAAACAATTAGTGTTTCAGCAAACAGAAAACCAAACGAACCTCTAGGCATAACTATTTCGGAGTCTTTGTTACGTAGTTCACTGGGTACTGCTGACGTTGAACCTAAGACTAAGTTAGGTGGTCCTAAGATGGCACAAAATGATGGCAAGTAGTGTAAAAGTAAGCGTAGAAGGGGCATGTTCACCTTTTTCATAGATAGAAAGTGGACGCAGTACATCTATTTCGTTACCCATAGCAGAAGGCAGAGGATAATCCTTCCACGTATTAAAAGCTACATCGAAGAGAAAGCGTAGAGGAAGTTGACTATTTAAAATGAGAGATAACTCTGCGAGACAAGGTGAAAGTGATTTTGTACGGAGAATCGTATGTTCTAACCTGGATGCAGAATGTAAGAAGTGTTCGTAGAACATTCAGGTGGATCCATTATTCCAGTCAAGCGATCCACAGTTATTTTCTCAGGAGGTGTGCGTGTCATTGACTCTTGGTATTTAAGTCGACGCTGTAGCAGCAACTTCTGCTTTTTCTCTGCTGACATCGCTTTGTATTTTTCACGTCGGTTGACATTCCTATCCGTTTATGATAGGGGGCGCTTGTTTTTTTGTGTATGATCCATTAGAACCGTAGTACATACTCTTAAATGATACTGCGCGAACTGTCATAGCCTTTTAACATTGTATTAATTTTTATCACCGAGATGCATATCACACGGCAGGAAGTGACAACATTGAGGCTATCTTTGAACAGATATAGTTACCACAAGGAAGAAAATATGGGAGGCGATTCATAATGTCATGGTATGTTTTCAAAAAAGAAGTACGCTTTGACTATTAGTTTTTGCATAAGTGACATTGGAATCAACTGAATACCTCTGGACTTTCAGATCAATTTTTGTACCTATAGGGAGAACAATTAGGATAATTTTTAAGGTTTTTTTCTTCGTATTATAACATCCGCGCAAACATTCATAATGTCATGGTATGTTCTCAAAAAAAAAGTACGCTTTGACTATTAGTTTTGGCATAAGTGACACTGGAATCAACTGAATACCTCTGGACTTTCTGGTCAATTTTTGTACCTATAGGGAGAACAATTAGGATAATTTGTAAGGTTTTTTTCTTCGTATTGTAACATCCGCGCAAAGGTACTTTTCCAAAGGTAAAGCTTCGCTAACTAAGTAGGAAAATCTAACCAAAACATGACCCAAAGTGAAATAAAAGAAAGTGGACACCGTGAGACGACACCAAAAATGAAAAAGCGAATATGTCAAGCCAAAGTTTTTGTTACGCACATAAATCAGTTTACAAACAAAATAATAGTACAAAAGAAAATGATGGACAACAGCAACCATTAGCAGTACAACGGGGATGAGCAACAGCGAATGTGTTAATATGACCCAACGTGTACAAATATACGAAAATAAGATAGTTGGTTACCTTACAGTGCTGAACTTCTTGCAAGTATGTTGGTTATACTGAACTTAAGAGAAACGTCAACAATTCTACAAAAACAAAATACAATTTTAGTCGTGGTCAACATATACAGAACATGTTGGGCATCGAAAATACTCTTAGAAATAATTCCCTACGGAAATTGTAACGTCACTGTCTCAAATGTAATGGTACAACGAAGAAAAAAGGTTGTCGGTGTGTGCTACTGGGTTATTCCATTAGTTTATGATGTGGACTGATTAACCGATCAAAATAACATGTAATTCACCAATTTTCATCGGAGAACCTTTCAGGATTTAAAAAAAGAAAATTTCTTACAGATTTTGCAACAGTCTATTATCGAAGCAAACATTAAAAAATAATTATGGTCCAATTCATCTCCATAGGGTGAAAGCAATTTGTTTCCCCTTTCTCTCCCTTATTTTTTTGTGCTCTAATAGATAATAATCACTAAAAATATCATTCTGGCACATTAACAGGCACATAAAATAGGCCGAGTTGTCTGACAAAATAAGGAATTTTTCCTAAATTCATTATCTCGTATATTCATTCTCTCAATGCAGTGCTTTCTTCTTACACTTGGAGAACTTATGATGCACTAATTTACTTTAAATTATTTCCCGCTCTAGGTTAGGAAGGCTATCAGTACTTCATATGACTCTTCCAAGATACAATGATGCAAAAAAACCAAATGTAGTTACATACCCCCACCCAGTATCCTCGTAATATAGATCACAAAGGCTAAATTTCCGTTGTTTATTCAGTAGATCCAAATTTAACAGGTCGACATCAGGCTTTCTCCAGGAACATGCTTGGAATCTTGGAGCCATTCAGTTGGAGATAAGTTATTTTTCATTTCCTTCTAACACATCCTATAATACAACACCCAAATAAAAGATCATGGTAAAATAATATGATTTTTCCAGCAAGATTTTGGTACCGTACCTTGGTTATAAGGAAAAATAACTGAATTAAATCTTTGTTTCTAGAAAAAATCAATTACCAAATGTTCTGAAGGAAAAATTTCAAAATTTTAACAACTCATTTATCTGCATCCATCCGTAAATTTTATGCCATGTTTGTGCCAACCACTTATCTCAACGTTTGTAAAACTTATTCAAGTAAATTTAACATGAAAAGAAAGATGCAAGTTACAAAGTCTTGTTACATTTCCCTATCACTTCATATATTATAGCCTAATTATGCTAACACAACAACAACGCCTTGGAAATTTGCACAGGCATGAATAGACTTACAAACCATACCCAATATCCATCTTTATGTCCCTTCCACAGGCCAACAAAAAAGCTGGTCAGTCATCCTAGACTGCAATTTAACCCAAGAGAAAACAAGGAGGGTGGGGAGACAAACTACCAGTCACATGGTAAATAAGAATTTACTAATATTCTTTTAAACATTATTCCCAGATTTCCCAACAATTATTTATGGTCCAATTGGTGGGCCTTTTGTTTTAATCTTAAAGGGTATACATCACAGTGACGACAACTTAAATATGTATCTTAGTATGAATATTGTTATCTTTTTCAAGTACAAAGTACTAAAGCGTCATACAAGGATACAAAGAGAGAGGGAGGGAGATAACGCGACATGCACCAGAACGAGCAGCTGTGTGCCTAGCTTTAAGTGAATATAGATCTCCACAAGTTTATTGATTAAAGAATAAATTACAGCTCCTTTCTCTCAACATGGTCATATGGGAAAAAGGCTACAAGAGATGAAGATCGCAGCTAATTTTAGATGCTAATCAGAAGATAAAAAGAAAGACGAAAATCAAGCTTATTCATGAATCGTAACTGAAATATTCAAACAAATAGAGAAGCTACTGGACACGCGCCAAGATTTCAGGGAAGTAACATGGTTCACTTAAAAAAGGAAGAATAGAGTAAAACTCACAAGAACTGAAAACATAATTTAGTTCAAAAAAGTGGTACAGCTTCAAGTAGAGTCGTAAAAACAATTTAGTTCAATTTAAATTGTAGTGTGAATTAAATTGAACCCAGGGCTCGAGAGAAGGCTGTGAGTACTTGCACTTTCCCCTCTTTTTGTTTCTCGAATTGCTTTTTTTTTTTCTTTTTCTTTTTTTCTTTTTCACTTCAAAGATCCAATCCTGAAGTAAATTTAGATTTGAAGCTTTATTTGGGATGGCTCAGATAAGGGCAATTTTTGTTTTTGGTTAACTTTTGGTGTACCCATGATATTTCTGTTAGCTATTGAGTGAATATAACTTAAATCAAAAAGAAAAAAAACCTTGGAATAGCTCGAGGTTGCCAATGAAAGAAGCTGGATGTCAACTTCTACGTGCCGAGTTTACTAACTCGGCATGATGCTATTGATTTTCAAATTTGTTATCATTATTAAGATAAAAGTACTGTTTGTCTATTTTATCAAAGGAACACACACAAGTGATTCTTTACTTGTAGAACTTGCTCAATTACATTACCGTTAGAGAATACTTTTCTAGATTCAACTTTCTCCTTTTCCGGCTTTGATTTTGTGTAACCTCAATTACTAAAATTTTAAGTTTTGGTTAATAAAGATGTATCTCATTCAAATGTGACACTGTAAACGTGGGTGTTAAGCTTCTTCGCACTATTATGGAGAGAGCAACTCCTTTTTTTTGGTGGTAATTTCGCTCTGATGTTAGTGTATTGGGAAATATGTAGGAACAGGCCATTTGTTCAATATTTCTTCCAGATACCTCAAAAGCCAGATAAACTAATTAAAATCATTGTATTCTTATAAAGTAGTTTAGTTATGTGATGCATGTTTTGCATTTTTAGAAGGGAGCATCTTCTTTTAAGGAGCTTTCCCTCTCCAAAGGCTTAGGTCTGGTCTTGTATATAGTTGAGTAGCATATTACTTGATGTTGTTTGCCTCATTCGTTGATACTATACATTCAAAATTAAAAAAGGGCTCATTGATATTTCACCCTTGGAAATGCTTCAAAACTTCTGAAAGTCTGTTTGCATGATGAGGATTCTTTCTTTCATCTTTGTTCCAATGTAATAAACACAAAGTTGGTCGGTTAATCATATGTACATTACATACCTTTGTTTATACAAATGACAAAATCTAGAACACCTGAAGCAGCTATTGAAAAGGTGAAGATATATGGCTTTTGATTGATTGATTAAGTCAGAAGGCATGTCACAAGTCTTGGTATTGGCACTCGTCTTTACATGTCCACTTCCACTTTCACAAGGATTATATCGGCCTAAACTTATCATATTGATTTATTTATTTAATCCTGCACTTAATTATTTGATTGCTTGATCACCAATTGAATACTATCTACGAATCTAGAGTTGAACTCGAAAGTAGGAATTCTAGATTGCATATAGGATTGAGTAGAGCAAGTTCTTGAACCTGGGCCTCGGGGAACAGATTCGCGGTTAGGATAGACATATACCTAATTGCCTTACTTGGTTGATTTACAAGAATTATAAATGCGTTCTTGTTGATTCTAATTCCATAGACATATAGGAGTTAGGTTAGCTTGAACAGGCGAGTAAGAACTCGACAGATTCTTATGAGCAATATTAACCCTGTCAACCAATAAACCGAATAAATAATTAGTCAATTTAATTGAAGAATACAATAGGATTGTTAGATAACCCATAACCCTAGATCGTTTTCATTACATTGATATCATAAAAATCTGCTCTTTCTCTGTCCAAAGTTCATTATTTGTTTTTATTTATTTTAATTAGTTTAGAATCAAATACTTCTTAGTTTAATTCTTGTATAGATAATTAGGATAGTCTAATTTAGTTAATAGTTGATCATAAGTCCTCGTGGGTTCGACATCCGACTTTTAGTCACTTTATTACTTGACGACCGCGTATACTTGCGTGTGCGTTTGGCCGCAACAAGTTTTTGGCGCCGTTGCCGGGGACTTAGAAATTAACTATTTTTCTAGATTAGACTTTAAATTTCATCCTTTTTTTGTATATACTTTTATTTTTACAAATATTTGATATTTTTCTCTTAGTGTGTTCCTAGTTCTCTCAGCATGACATTTGGGGATGAAATATACGGAGGTAAGGCTATTGATGAAGACTCTTGGTTGACAAAAGACTTTTATGGCTCGTATTTTTGGTCTTGTCATGGCCTGACTTCTTGGAGGTCTGAATTTGAATATGGGAGTAAGGGTTGGTATTGGTAAGAATATTCACGATTAACGGAATATGAGGAACGACTTTGTCTTCTAACATCGTTGGTGAATGATTGGTCTAAGGAGAGAGATGAACTCACACATAAAATTGATAATTTTGGCTTAGTTGTACATAACTTAGATGCAGATTAAAACAAATCATTCTTAGTAAAGTGTGATTAAAACAAACCATTCTTCTCAAATGTCTTTATTCTTCCTTCAAAATATTCAAGAAAGTGTTTTGAAAGGACATTAACATTAACCCCCTGACACGGTAGTGAACCATCTAATGAATCTTCATTCCGTTTGAACACCTCTTATTCCTTAATCAACAGCAATAACAATAAATATACTTGTTCCCAAGCTAGTCGGGACGACTATATGAATCTTCTTGGACACTTCTTATTCCTTAAGACAGAAGAAAAATAGTTGAATCTAAAATTCATCATTAGTAAATATTTTCTACCATTCTATTAGAGGAACTAAAAATCATTCATAGAAGAATTACTCTGTGATAATCAAGAATTGTTCTGTTCACGATAAGATAAAGTAATTTAAAATTTAAAATTAAATCCCTCTATCCCAAAAGAACAACATATTTTGGAGTATGAATAACAATGCATCTATGTGTCTGTTCCAACTAAAGGTGGTTGTAATTTCCTAGCTTTTCTTCTTCACAACTTATGTTTCTTCTATAGTGATAGCGACCTAATAAATGATCTGCGCATTAACAGACTGCTTTGCTAACAGCTCTGTGAGAGAATATATAGCGACACGCAAATGTGTAGCAAACAACAAAACTATCTTTGTTTGGATACTTTATCGAAAAAGCTGATTAAATTTGCAACACTAAGCAACTTTGGGGAAGTAAGCTTTCTATTTTCTAATTTTGCAATGGTTTCTTCGATTGGTGGATACGGGATAAAATCGCCTAAAGAAGCCAGTTAAACGGCAACCTTTGAAAGTAAATAATAGGAAATCCCGAGTGTACCATTTTTGTCATCTACTCTAAAATTAAAAGTTTCCTTCCAATCTCTCCCAGATCAAATTTTTTCCATAAGATATTTTACTTCATTCATCATCCATATTCTTAGCATATATGGAAGGCAAATCCAATAGCAATAAAGAACACGGTCTCAAGATTCAATATCCTAATAAAAATAAAATTTGATAATTTTAAATTCTGAATCAATAGCGATCCAAGGTCAGAATCACATATACAAGAATCACATAAAAATTATACGTAAAAACAAAAAAACAAAACAAAAAAAGCAACATTTGAGAAAAATTAATTACGTGGCAGCCACTTTGGTTACGTGACATTCTCCTTATTCATTTCACATGCTGATTAAAAACTCCCAAGACAGGATACAAGCAACTGCCCTTGAAATACTGTTAGCACCATCAAGCTATCTGAAACATCCATAACTGCAACGTTTAATATGTACAACAATTATATGCTCTTGTCATAATTCAGACCAGCTTTAGCACTGCTAAATGAAGAAACTTTGAGGCACACACTTGGAGACTAAGACAGCCAATACAATCATATTTTATGTCAAAGCGCCTTCTATGAAATTAAGAAACAATAATTTCAAAGATTATCAAAAATAGCGTGTAAAATTTCTCACCTCTTAACAGGAGAGACACAAACTCATAGTAAAAGCCTCAATAAGGGAGAGCTAAAAGGGTAACTTTAATCCCAAAAAAATCGAACAAAGAGACAACAAATAACAAGCTCATAAATCATTGATAGGAAACGTATCAAACACCAACCAAAAGTCATCAAATTTCTAACAAACAATAACCAAAAAAACTCCAACAATAACAAACCCAGTGAGTTCCCATTTGTATGTACGCACACCCTACCTGGAGGGCAGAGAAGCTGTTTCCGATAAATACTCGGCTAAAGACAAGATGAAAAGAACCAAAAAAGAAAAATAGAAATATCAAAAGACTATTCAAAGACACCAAAAATACACTAATAAAAGAAACATAGATCTTCAAACAAAAGGATCAAACAAACCCCGAAAGATAAGTTTTTTTTTACCTTGTGGAGCTCATGATAGTCCTGAAATAGTGTCTGATGCTTCAACCCAGCCTTTGAATCTTCAAAAACACCATAAGATGATGATTCTAAAGACACCCTTTTCATCTTCTTAGACATCAGATCTTGGAAAATATGAAGAGGCAAGGCGGCAGAAGAGAGAAAAAAGAAAGGAAAGAAAGGCGTGAAAGTGAGAAAACAATAATAATACAACAAAGAAAAGGTGTAGTAAATAGGTAAAGAAAGGAAAAGAGAGAGGTGGTGAGAAGGTTCTTGACAAAGAGAGACAAACCCCAAAAAGCCCACATAAATGGAGAAGAAAAATATAATAGTAGTAATACATTGCTGATTTTGTTTTTTAGAGACATGCAGTGAAGAAGTGATGAAAGATTGGATCTTTTTAGGGGTGTTGCAGAAGGGTATTTATGGAAAGATTGTGTCTTTTTGGTGAAATGGTGTGTATATGAGGTGGGTTTTTAGTTAACAAGACATACGAATACTTCTCCTCTTTGGTTATATAAATTTTAGTCCAGCTGGGCCATTACAGAGAAGAAAAAAGAGTTGATTTTTGGTGTGTGTGTGTTTTTTTTTCTTCTCTCATCTTCCTTTGTTTGTGGGCTGATTATAAAGGAAAAAATATTAGTGGGAAAGCAGCAGTCCCCATAAGCTCATAAATCAACCACCGACTCTGCAAACTTTTATCCTCTAAGTTATAAGCACCTTTTCACCTTAACAAAGTTCTAAACACACATTTAACTGTTCACCGTTGGATCAACAACCAAGGCCAGCTTTAAAGAATCAATACATACCGGGAATCGTACTATATCATTCATTCCTAATACTACACCACATAGTATAATATCTACAAAGGAGTACGTAATATGTTAAGTAATGTCAACATTCGAAGAAGTGAACAAATGAACAAAATTGCTATATAAATTTTAGGGAAAATGCATAAGTACCTCCTGATCTATACTCAGATTCCCAACTATACACTTTTTCTTTACGGGAATCCTATTACCTCCCTAAACTTATTTTAAATCGAATTATTTGCACCCTTAACACTGACGTGGCAGAGTGTGTCTATTTCACTCTCCCAAAGGAGAGTGAGAAGCAAGAAAAAACGATTTTCAGATTATTTTTAATTCTTTTTTACCATTTTTTCTTACTTTTTTTTTCCTTCTCCTTTTCCTTTTTCTTTGTCTTTTTTCTTTTACTTTTTTTTGTTTCTTCTCTAATTCTGGCAGATATTCATTCACCGGCGACTTTATCTAACCGTTTTTCTTTCATTTTTTCTTTTCACAGACAAATTAAACTCTCAAAAAGATCTATTCATAAGCAAAGCAAAATACACTCAGATTTGGGGAAAAAAATTCATCATCGGAAAACCTTCCCACGCCGGATAAAAATGATGTATTGAAATTTTAACTGGAAAAAGTTTTCTCAACTTATATTCATTTTTATTTCTTTTGCTCTTCCTCCCACACATAAACTATACTTTTAAGAAATTTTTTTATATATATGAAACAAAACACACTTAGATCGAGATAAAAATATCGCCAGGAAAAAAAATTCGCCGGAAAAATGGTGTTTGTGAATTCTGACGACCACCATTTTATGCCGCCGGTGACCAAAACAATAAAAAAGAGAATGAAATAACCAAAAAAAATGAGAATAATAAGAAATAAGATAAAAAAGAAAGAATAAAAAAAGTACTAAAAATACATGTGGGGGTGCGTGTAGCTCACCACTTGCCAAGAGTTTGGTTGTCAGCGTTAAGGGTGCAAATAATTACATTTAAAATAAGTTTAGGGGGGTAATAGGATTCCCGCAAAGAAAAAGTGTGTAGTTGGGAATTCGGGTATAGGTCAGGGGGGTACTTAAGCATTTTCCCTAAATTTTAAGTTTGCTTGTCCCTCGAGGACATCCGATTAAAAAATATGATGTTCCAATTTAAGTCCGCTTGAATAATCATGTTCAAGGTTGTATCAAGTATCAACTATCAACAAATTAATTGTCTAAGTTATGCAAATAAAAAAAGAAAAAGAAGTTTATTGTGGAGACGAATCGTAAGTTGATTGCTTTGTAAGACACATGTACCCTTTTTTCAAGGAAATTGACCGACTCCATCAACAGAATTTTGACTAAGTAATTCCAGTTGCCTAAAAAAGCTTCTAGACTCAGACGCCAGATAACATACGCACAAGAACTTATAAAGAACACAAATACAAAATTAAAAAATACTACAAAATAGCAAAGACTTTTTTGAGAATAAAATCGAGGATTCAACCTACCAATTTCAAGAACAAAACACGAAGAACCTGAATTATAGACTATAATTTTAGTAAGCTCCTAAGTAGTTTAGCAATTGGCTAAGGTCTAAATCAGGCAAACTATCCTATTAAAGTAACTCAACTGCATCCATTAACTAAAAGTTATAACCTGGACAACAACATCAAACACATAAAACAACAATTAGGATCACCAAGAAAGAAACTTAAAAATAGCAACCTAACTAAAGAGCTACCTACTGAGATTCCTCATTCATGAGTCAATGTTGCAAAAAGAAAGAAAGCCTCCAACGATGTCGTTTCTTGGTAGAGACTTTTAGGGTGGCAACATGCAGAACATCTTGTCTATATGTTCTTGTTCTCACCGATATTTACCTATTAGGCATGGCAGACAAGTAAGAACGCAAAGTAATCAAAGTAGTGTCAGCCACCTCCCTAGAACTGTGACGACCCGGCCCGTCGTCACGTGAGTTACCGCCCCGTTTTCCTCATTTTCTATTTCTTTATGCTTCATTATCAGTGTTGGGTGTGAACGAGTTGATTTGAATTGGTTCTAGAAGGAAATGAGACACTTAGTCTCTTTAAGGAAGGTTTGTTTTGGAAAAGTCAATCGGACGTTGACTTCTGTGTTAGAGGGATCGGATATGAATTCCGATGACTCGATTAGCTTCAGGGGATGATTTGTGACTTAGGATAGTGATCGAAAGTAAATTTGGATGTCGGGTGCAGAATTAGGCTTGAATTGGCGAAGTTAGTATTTTGGTGAATTCCGGTTGATGGGTGGGATTTTGATCCGAGGTTTGAATGGAATTCCGAGAGTTTCTGTAGCTTCGTTATGTCATTTGGGATGTGTGCGCAAAATTTCAAGTCATTCGGAGATGATTTGGTTAGGTTTTTGATCGAATGCGTATTTCGAAAGTTTTTAAAGAACTTAGGCTTGAATTCGATGAGAAATGATGGTTTTAGTGTTGTTTGAGGTATTTTTATGATTGGAGCAAGTTTGAATGATATTATAGGAGGTGTTGGTGCTTTTGGTTGACGTCCCGGGGGCCTCGGGGTGATTTCGGAGGGTTAATGGGAAGTTTTGGACTTGTAAGGAGCAAAAATCACTGCTGCTTCTGGTATTTTCGCTTCTGCGGAAATGGGACCGCAGAAGCGGGAGACGCAGATGCGGCTAAGGAGCCGCAGATGCGGAAATGACTGGTCAGTGCTATTTTTATTTCTCCTTCGCGAAATTTCAAAGGGTTTCATATTTTCACTCTAGACTTGGAGAATTTGGGCGAGTTGGAAGAGAGAAATCAAGGGACTTCTTTGAGGTAAGGATTTCTGAGTCCAAAATACAATTTTAAGGTGTTATTACATGAATTTAGACTGAAAACCCAAGGAATTAAGGAGTTAAAATGGTGGTTTAGGGCTTGAAACTTAAGAGATGTTAAAATGGGGATTTGAGGGGTCATTTGGACTCCGATTTTGGTAATCTTTACATGTATAGACTCGTGGAGAGATAAGGAATCCGTTGATGTTAAATTTTCTAATTTTCGAGAAGTGGGCCCCGGGCTCGGGTTTTGCTAATTTCGAGATTTCAGCTATTTTTCGATTGTTTTCGCTTGGGTATTGTTTTATTGGCATATTGTGACGTATTCATTGTGGTTTTCATCAGATTCGACGTACAAGGAGGTCGATTCGAGAGGCAAGGGCATAGCGAGCTAGGATTTTGGCCGGCTTGAGGTGAGTAATAGATGTAAATGCTGTTCTGAGGGTTTAAAACTCCGTGTTTGCACATTGTAGTGCTATATTGAGGTGACTTGCACGCCGGGTAGCGAGCGTGTGGTAGAGTGCCGTTGGGGATTGTGCTTGGTCCGTCCGGGTAGATTGAATATACTGTGTATTTGACTGAAATTCACTTAATATTATTTTAATTGAGCTGCTTGCTATATTTGGGCTTCGTGCCAATCGATTAAATTCTTTAGGGATTGTTATTACTGGTTTCTTACCATATCTACATATCTTTGAACTCAGTCCTAGAATTTAATACTGTTTTGCAAACTCAGCTACCTTTTCTTAAACATGAAACTTAATTAATATTTTTAATGAAGTTTGGACTGAATTATTCTATATGATTGTGCCCGAGGGGCTTATGTGACTTTGGACTGAGTAGGGGATCGAGCTGCACTCCGCAGCGGTATGATATTGATATTGATATGAGGCCGAGAGCCTAGTTGATGCCACGAGATGGCTTATTATTGCGCTTGGGCCGTAAGGGGCCCCTCCCGGAGTCTGCACACCCCCAGTGAGGGCCGTCGACGATAAATAAATGGAGCGGGCTGCACGCCGCAGCGGGTACCGGAGAGTACCGATCTATGTGTTGGATTGCATACTTGATTGTCATTTACTTATTTATCTGTTGTGATATTTCTATAATTGTTTTTACTGATTTCCTGATTTTATGCTACTGGGTTCAAGTGGCTGTATTTATAGAATTACATTGTGCCTATTCAGGATTTCTTATTCTCAGCCTTTATTTATGTTTATTACTCACTGGGTCGGAGTACTCACATTACTCCCTGCACCTTGCGTGCAGATCCAGGTACTACTGAGGCTGAGTGAGGACTTCTCTGCCTAGCATCATATTTGGGAGTTTCAAGGTAGCTGCATTTGACGTTCGCAGTCATGATCTTCCTTCTATCTCATTTACTTTATTTCCGTATTTCTAGAGAACAATATGTAGTAGGTTGATACTCAAGTATTAGAGGCTCAGACTTGTGACACCGGATTCTTCGGGCTGTGTAGTTATTTTATATTTTGGGATTTTCTGCATGTTTAACTCTATTCCCGGATTTTTAGTATATTGACTTAGTAATTATTTGTGTTAATTAATTCATGCACTGGATAAAATGGTTAAGGTTATTTAATTGGTCGGGCTTGCCTAGCGGTGTGTTGGGCGCCATCACGACCGGGGTTGGGGTCGTGACATGTTGGTATCAGAGCAAAGTTACTTGGTCTCGCGAGTCATGAGCCGGTTTAGTAGAGTCTCGTGGATCGGTACGGAGACGTCTGTACTTATCCTCGAGAGGCTGCAGAACCTTTAGGAAAACTTCACATTCTTGAATTCTTATCGTGCATCCTTGATTCAACTTGAAAAGAAACTCTTGAAATTCCTTCCACGTGTTCGTACGCGCGCATGAGCGCTCAGTATCAGATGTGCCTTGATGGCTTGTGATTCCCCGATCGAGGGGCGAGACGTAATCTCTGTGAGTTTATGTTGGGCCAGTCTGGAGGACTTGAGGCCGGATCTTTTCCTATGGCTTGAGCACCGAGGTGCTGATTGTGTGAGCAAGTGTTTCGAACTTATATGTTCGGCATTGCCCCTATTAGTGGGAGTGACGGCTGGTT
>NC_031993.1:5464088-5487843 GCF_001879085.1 Nicotiana attenuata
GCGGTTGGATATCTATGTGATGAGTATGTTAGTACTGCGAGATGTATCTGTATGACTTGGTAGTGACGAAGAAGCCTGCTGGGTAATAGATGAACTGTTAAGTGTTCGATTCCTATGGTGATTTGATGTGTAGCCCCGAGTTATGGGCGTGTGGAGAATATTTTCGTGTCTCCTAGTTGGGAGTGAAGTGCATTACATGTGGCGGTATGAGTTCATACTCAGGAAGACTAAATGACTATGTAATGTATATGATGGTAGAAGGTGTGCTGGATTACTAAATTGAGGCGGAGCAGGTGGGTTATCTCCTGCGGAGTGTTCTTAAGTGGTATGATCCTTATGCGTATGTTAGAAGATCTCATGTGTAATTGAAGGGTACGTGTTGAAATTTGAGAATTCGGGTAGCTTAAGAGAGTAGACTCAACTGATGTGGGAATGAATGCGAGGTTTGCAGAGGATTACAGTACTAGATGATCTGTGTTTTCACACTAGTGGATGATTTGGGTTTAATCTCACTATGATATTGTGGCATCATTAGAGTAAAAGTATTATGGGTTATTGAGTGTGTCCTGATATATGGCTTCGATCCAAGTTGGGGAGTTTGCTATTGATTAGCTAATTGTACGGTTATGTGCTATGTTGGTTCCGGCTTGAGGCACGATGGCGAATCAGTTCTTGTTGCGGAAATTGAGCCGAGGATGGCACGAGTGAAGCAAAATTTTGACAAAGGTTATATGGTGCTTCGTAGATATGTGAGAATCACAGGATGTCTTAAGCTGTTGTTGGTAAAGAATGCTCGGTGCATGGAGCAGGAAGATGTTTGTTTGTATTGGGATGAAGTCATATCCTGTGGTGTCAGAGTGCTATTGAGGTACGGGTGGTTATGTTCGTTTGATCAGGTGAATTGCAGTTTGAATAAGAAGTAAACGACTCTCGAGAATGATTTTAATGTGTTCAAGATTCTACATGTAACAATCAGGTGTCTTAAGGTTGTGTATGTGGTTAGAGACTGTGTTTTCATTGGAAAAGGTCAAGACCTGTGGTATTTTTATGTTAATTATGGGATTCTATGTATCTGTACCTGGAAAGTAAAGGTAACGGATTTAGATTCGCAGGAAGTTCTTCAGAGTACAGTATTTTGGAATGTGGTATTTCTGGGAATATTTGCGAGAGGATTCAGTGGCTTATGGGTCTTAGACAGTGTGGTCTTGTGCTTGGGTCTCGTGTAGTGAGCCTGGGTGGAGGAACTGTGGTGCTACAGCAAGAGGGAATATCAAGTTGATGATGAATCAGAAGGGAAATTAGATAGATGGGATAGCTTGATAGTAGACCGAATCGGTATGGTAAGGATATGATTAATTTTTCGTATGTGTTCGAGACAATGAGCCCTTACAGGTATTGTGCAGCAAAGCTCTTGAGTTTTGACAGCTTGCTTAGCTTGGTTTGGATAGAAGGATTCAGTCCTGGCAGTTTAGCTTGTGCAAATGGAATTGGGAAAGAGTTCTTGTTGAGTTTTACCGTGGTTTGGAGATGTATATATTTTCTATGCGCATGCGAAGCATGGAATGTGTAATGATTCTTTTCTTCTAGATGGGATTGATGGGAGTTCTCGACTAGTTGAGTGAGTAGATGTCTGTGGCTCGGAAGGGAGATAAAGGTTTTCTTGCTATCCTTGGATGTCGTGGTATACGCGGTATGTTGTGGAGAATTAAGATTTGCGTGTGCGAGGTTTCAGTCCAGTTTTGCGAGGAAGTTCATAAAATTCTTAGGCAACGGGTAGCCTCAGGTAATCAAGGAAATGATACTGCTAATTGGAAGTGATTTGATGAAAGCATATGTCTCGGAAAAAGGGTAATGTGATTAGACTGATGATACTTCGGTGGTGTTGCGGCATTTTCTTGTTAGATCGACTGTTGATATCTGAGTTTGTGTGATGGCACAGGGGAATTTTAGAATATCTTTCGTGGAATGATTGGATACTTGGGGTGTGATATGTATTCATACTGCGGAATTTGGGATCAGGCATGGTGATTCGTGTGCTATATGGAGTGGAGACTGGAAGTTCGCATGTACAGCCTATGTAGTGGTTGTGGAGCGTGTGTATCGGCACCGTTTAGCGGCTGTTGGGATTTGGAGGCCCGAGTATCTTTCTTTGCTTGGTATATTAGATTTTGGATATAATATTGGGGTGTAGACTGGTTGTCTCAGTGTTGGGTTATTCTAGACTATTGTGCTATGGGCTATGCCGAAAAATGCCACAGGTTGCGTGGCGAGGTGCATCGGATTTTGTTCTAGCAGAGTGGTTTGTATTCCAAAGACCAGCGGACGGCTGGGAAGGACTGCTTTTCCTAATTGGGCCTTCGTGACGGATATCAGTGCAGAGGTTTCTACCATTGATTCAGTTCCGGTATTGCGGGACTTTTTCGGATGCATTTCTTGTGGCCGGGCATGTCGCCGGGCGAGATTGTGGATTTCGGTATTGATTTGGTGCAGGGCACCGTATCGTATGGCTCCGGCAGGAGTTATAGTAGTGGAAGGAGCAGCTTCAGGCTTCTTGGTATTGAGTTCGTTGGCAGGCCGATGTGGCTACGTATTTAGCTTGAGTTAGCTTGGATGGCCCCGAGTTGAATTGTTGAGGGGTAGGTTGATTCGATCGTTATTGAACTTGTTAATGATCTGGGGAGATCTATGAGTTGCTTTTCGGTGTTGTGAGACGTTATGATTTGTTGGATATGGGCATATGTGGTGCGGTTCTATTGAGGATTTATAGAGAAAGTCGAGCGGGAGGAGTGATTGAGTGTTGCTTGGTAAATGGAGTATTGGTTATGACCTTTCGGGGTAGATTCAGGTATTCTATTTCTATGATGTGAGACGGGGTCTCAGCCTTGTGTTGTAATGGTACTGATGAGCTTGAGGTACAGCTCTTTCGTTTGAGTCATTTGTCATGATTTGAGTATGTTCAGACTGTTTCTTATTGGTGCGTGTATTATGCAAGTCATGGCTTAGGCCTGTATTGAGGTGTCATATCACCAGAGTGGTGTGTTGGATTCGAGGTGATCGTTGGAGTCATCAATGAATACGAACAGATTTGGTTTCAGCTTGTTAGAAGGATAATATCGAGGTTCGGCCCGGAAATCTATTGTGGTATTAGTCAAAGGGAAGTTGCTTCATGAATGGTTGATCTGAGAAATGGTTACGGTTTATCGCGTGTTTTATTTGTCGTTGGCAGTATATGAAAGTGTTGGAATAAGACTTTAGCTAATAAGAGGTTTTCTACCGGTATTTGGTTATTGTGGGCAACTGCTGTGAATAGAGGCTATCGTTTCGAGTGTTTGGATTATGTGGTATATCAGATGGTCTCACCTGAGGTTGCGGGTATGGGTTATTACAGCTGGTTCAGGTTTATTCTGAATATAGACGTGAGGTTCTGATCTTGTGTATGATTTCGGAAAGTGCAATGTGGTTCTACGGTTTATGGTCTAGATGGATTGTGAGATTTCAGCTATGTTGTATTATCGGACTTATGCGAGATAGGGTGACGTGGGATCACCCCGGGTGTATGCTTGGTAAGGTCATTCAACTATTGGTAGGCTTCTAGTACAACTCTGGGTACGCTCGAGGACAAGCGTTTGTTTAAGTTGGGGAGGATGTGATGACCCGACCCGTCGTCATGTGAGTTACTGCCCCGTTTTCCCCATTTTCGGTTTCCTTATGTGTTATTATACGAGTCTTGTGTGAATGAGTTGATTTGGATTGATTCTAGATGGAAAAGAGACACTTAGTCTCTTCAAGGAAGGTTTGTTTTGGAAAAGTCAACCGGATGTTGACTATTGAATTAGAGGGCTCGGATGTGATTTTCGGTGATTCAGTTAGCTTCGGGGGATGATTTGTGACTTAGGAGCGTGATCAGAATTTATTTTGGAAGTCCAGTGTAGAATTAGGCTTGAATTGGCGAAGTTAGTATTTTGGCGAATTCCGGTTGATGGGTGAGATTTTGATCTGAGGGTCGGAATGGAATTCCGAGAGTTGCAGTAGCTTCGTTAGGTGATTTTGGATGTGTGTGCAAAATTTCAGATCATTCGGAGGTGTTTTGGTCGGGTTTTTGATCGAATGCGTATTTCGGAAGTTTTTGAAGAACTTAGGCTTGAATTCGATGTAATTTGATGATTTTGGTGTTAGTTGATGTGTTTTGATGATTGGAACAAGTTCGTATGATGTTTTAGGATGGGTTGGCACTTTTGGTTGAGGTCCTGAGGGCCTCGGGGTGATTTCGGACGGCTATCGGAATGAAATTTGAAGTTTGGAATTGCAGGTTTTTGGCAGCAGCAGGTATTTCCGCATCTGCGGAAAGAAAACCGCAGATGCGGTTGCGCAGAAGCGGGGCAGACGTCGCAGGTGCGATAGGGCTAAGGTCGAGCATTTTCCGCAGAAGCGGAAAATAATCCGCATAGGCGGGTCTGCATAAGCGAAAGGTTTACCGCAGAAGCGGTTTTTGGATTTTTAAGAGGATCCGCAGAAGCGGAGAGAAGGACGCAGAAGCGGTCCCGCATAAGCGTAAACGGGACCGCAGAAGCGAAAAATGGCCTGGGCAGAAGGGTTTTAAAATATCATTTTCATCCGCGAGCTTGGGATATTTTTCCACCATTGTTGAGCATCTTGAGCTTTTTGGGAGCAATTGAAGAGGGTTTCGACTGGAGTTTATTGGAGGTAAGATTTTTGAGTTAAAAACATGATTATTATGTGAAATTAACCTAGAAATTCATGGAATTAAGCCTAAAAATTGATGAACTAGGGCTTGGGATTTTGAGATTTAAATTTGGGATTTGAGGGAGCATTTGAGCTCGGATTTTGGTAAATTTGATATGTATAGACTCGTGGCGAGATGAGGAATCCATTGATGTGAATTTTTTGATTTTTAGAGAAGTGGGCCCGGGGCTCGGGTTTTGCTAATTTCGAGATTTTCGCTATTTTTCGATTGTTTTCGATTGGGTATTGTCCCGTTGGCATATTGTGATGTATTCGCTCTAGTTTTGGATAGATTCGACGCGCGTGGAGGCCGATTTGAGGGGCAAAGGCGTCGCGAGCTAGAGATTTCTCCGGTTCGAGGTGAGTAATGATTGTAAATGATATCCTGAGGGTTTGAAACTCCGGATTTGCACCTATAGTGCTATATTGAGGTGGCTTGCACGCCGGATAGAGAGCGTGGGGTAGAGCACCGTTGGGGATTGTGACTTGGTCCGTCCCGGTTGTTGATTTTACCGCGTAATTGGCTGAAACTTATTTGATATTTCATGNTTGATCGAATGCGTGTTTCGGAAGTTTCAAAAGAACTTAGGCTTGAATTCGATGTAATTTGATGATTTTGGTGCTAGCTGAGGTGTTTTGACGATTGGAGCAAGTTTGGATAATGTTTTAAGACATGTAGGTGCTTTTGGTTGAGGTCCCGGGGGCCTCGGGGTGATTTCGGATGGTTAACGGGAAGTTTGGAGTTGTAAAATGCAGCAGAAAAATTGCAGAGTATTTTTGTTCTATGCGATCGCACAGGGTGTCATGCGATCGCATAGAAGGAATTTGAGGGGCTGTTTGGTTGTGCTATGCGATCGCATGAGAGAGCCGCGATCGCACAGTGTTGTGGAATGGTTCACTGCGATCGCAGAAGATAAATTGCGATCGCATAGGTCATTTGGGAGGCTAGAAAATTTGTGCTATGCGATCGCAGTAGCAAGGGTGCGATCGCATAGGGTCAGCTACAGTAATCTGGGCAGAATGTTATAAACATTTCATCCGCGATTTTGGGGCTCATTCACTCCATTGTTGGTCTTTTGAGAGCTTTTTGAAGAAAATTGAAGAGGGATTCAAGGAGAATCGATTGGAGGTAAGATTTTTGAACTTAAAACTCGTTTTTATTGTGAAATCCACCTAGAAATTCATGGAATTAAGCCAAAAGTGGAAAAACTAGGGCTTGAGTTTTGGGATTTTTAAATTGGAATTTGAAGGGCCATTTGAGGTCGGATTTGGGAGTTCTTGGTATGTATGAACTCGTGGCGAGATGAGGAATCCACTGATGTGAATTTTATAATTTTTTGAGAAGTGGGCCCGGGGCTCGGGTTTTGCTAGTTTCGAGATTTTTGCTATTTTTCGATTGTTTTCGATTGGGTATTGTTCCCTTAGCATATTGTGATGTATTTGCTCTGATTTTGGATAGATTCGACGCAGGTGGAGGCCGATTTGAGGGGCAAAGGCGGCGCGAGCTAGAGATTTCACCGGTTCGAGGTGAGTAATGATTGTAAATGATAGTCTGAGGGTTGAAACCCCGGATTTGCACATCATAGTGTTGTATTGAGGTGACTTGCACGCCGGATAGCGAGCGTGGGGTAGAGAACCATTGGGGATTGTGACTTGGTCCGTCCCGATTGATGAAATTACTACGTATTTGACTGAAACTACTTGTTATCATCATAATTTGGGTTGATTGCCATGTTTGGGCTTCGTGCCAACTATGTGAATCCTTCAGGGATTGATATCACTGTTTTCGCATTACTTTGCATATTATTTGATCTCGGTCCAGGGTTTTAATACTGTTTTGCAAACTTAGCCATTTTTCTAAGATTTGAAAATTTAAACAATATGTTATTGACGTTTAGAGCTGAGAACCATTATTTTGATATTGCCCAAGTGGCTTATGTACATTTCTGGACTGAGCATGGATCGGGCTGCGCGCCGCAGCGTTGTTAAGGTAATTTCTGGATATATGGATGGCTCGGGCTGCGCGCCGCAGCGGTATTGTATTGATATTGAGGCCGAGGGCCTTGTTGGTGCCACGAGATGGCTTGATTATTTGCGCTTGGGCTGTAGGAGCCCCTCCGGAGTCTGTACACACTCCCAGTGAGCGCCGTCGACGTTAAATATATGGATGGCTCGGGCTGCACGCCGCAGTGGGTACCGGTGTGCATTGAATTGCACTCATGCATTTGTTCCTATTTGTATTATTTGTCATGACATTCCAGCACTCGCATTTCATTGGCTTCTATGCTACTTATTGCACTGCTTACCTGATACCCTGGTGTTATTTGTTAATGGAGTGCTGTGCCCGAGGGGCTGTCTTTTGTGCTGACTTGCACTATCTGTTTCGCATTCATTTGCTTAACTGTTGGAAAGATATATTTTCAAAAGAGGTTTTAAACTGAGTCCAGATATTTCTAAAGATTTTCACGGTTTCACTGTTTTTCTCAAAGGGTTACACTGTTATATAGCATGATGGCTTGCTTTACGTGGTTTCTTGCTGCTCAGTTATTATTTACCTTTATTACTCACTGAGTTGGAGTACTCACTTTACTCCCTGCACCTCACGTGCAGATGCAGGTATTGGTTTACCCGGTAGCGGGTTTGAGCTGGTTGAGGATTGGCTATCGTAGCTGAGCAAGGTGATCGCCAGCGTTCGCGGCACCGGACTTCTTTCTTTTAGTTCCAGATTTTTATTCTATGTATTACAGGCTTTGTAGTTGTATCAAAAATCCTTCTAGATGCTCGTGACTTGTGACACCCCGATTTCAGGCTGAGTCGGGATGGGATTTCCTGTTTTATCACGTTTATTCCGCAATATGATTTTTTTATTATCTATGATTCAGACTTATTCATGCTAATTAACTGTTAAAAGAGGCGTTGTTGTTCTGTTGGCTGGCCTTGTCTTCACGAGAGGCACCATCACGACCGGGTTTGGGGAATTGGGTCGTGACATTTTATTTTTTCTATTATTGATGATGAGTATTAGAAAATAAGATAGCTANATAATTTATTGACGTCTTGAGCTGAGAACTATTATTTTAACATTGCCCAAGTATTATATGTGCATTTCTGGACTGAGCATGGATCGGGCTGCACGCCGCAACAGTGTTATATTGATTTTGAGGCTGAGAGCCTGGTTGACTACATTGATCTTGAGGCCGAGGGCCTGGATGATTACTTTGATATTGAGGCCGAGAGCCTGGTTGATGCCACGAGATGGCTTGATATTGCGCTTGGGCTGTAGGAGCCCCTCCAGAGTCTGTACACACCCCTAGTGAGCGCCGTCGACGTTAAATATATGGATGGCTCGGGCTGCACGCCGTAGTGGGTACCTGAGTGTACCGGCATATGCATTGCATTGCACTCATGCATTTGTTCCTATTTGTATTATCTGTCATGACATTTCAGCACTCTCATTTCATTGGCTTCCATGCTATTTCTGCATTGCTTACCTGATACCCTGGTGTTATCCGTTAATGGAGTGGTGTGCCCGAGGGGCTGACTTTTTCGGCACTATCTGTTTCGCATTCATTTTCTCAACTGTCGGTAAAAGATATTTTCAAAAGAGGTTTTAAATTGAGCCCAGATATTTCTAAAGATTTCACGGTTTCACTGTTTTCTCAAAGGGTTACACTGTTCAATATAGCATGATGGCTTGCTTACGTGGTTTCTTGCTGCTCAGTTATTATTTACCTTTATTACTCACTGAGTTGGAGTACTCACTTTACTCCCTGCACCTCACGTGCAGATGCAGGTATTGGTTTACCCGGTATCGGGTTTGAGCAGGTTGAGGATTTTGCTACCGTAGCTGAGCAAGGTGACCGCCAGCGTTCGCGGCACCGGATTTCTTCTTTTTGATTCTAAATTTTAATCCATGTATTACAGGCCTTGTAGTTGTATTAAAAATCCTTCTAGATGCTCGTGACTTGTGACACCCCGGTCGGTCTGTGTTGGGATGGTTCCCTATATTTATCACTTTTCTTCCGCACTTATGGGAATTTTATTAATGGTCAGACTTATTCATGCTAAGTAATTATTAAAGAGTTATTGGTGTTCTGTTGGCTGGCCTTGTCTTCACGAGAGGCGCCATCACGACCGGGTTTGGAAATTAGGTCGTGACAAGCGACAAGTTAAATTTTGGAGAACTTAGAATACTAAATGCCTCAATTTATTGATAAAAGGTAGACGAATCCCAAAACGACACTAAATAATAAGAAAATAAAAAGTCACTAATGGCCATCGGCCTTATTATATCTCATAAAGCGAAAAAAATGAAAATTCCTATCTATTTGGTCCCGGAGGGACCTTGCCCAGACTCGACATTGTTGGCTCCATTGAACAGCTCTCCCAGCTCGCGCAGTCCTAGTAGCAGGTAAGCTCTGGCCAGATGTCCGCCTTCATTTCCTTCAACAGTCCGGCAATCTTCGACCCTCTTCAGAAACTTCTTTTCCAACTCTACTATACCTCGCTCCAAATAGACCAATCGCTTGTTGGCGCTGACAGCCATATCCTTCCACTCTTCAATTAGTTTTTGATTGGCTTCCTGTATTTCGCGGTGCTCGCTTTCAAATTCCCGAATCCTCTTGCGCAGTTGGTTGTACTTGACCTGTGCTTCAGCCTTTTCATCGATGATCCTGTGACCTCGAACAAACCCGGTTGACCCAGACCATTGTGATTGTCCTCCAGCTAGCCTGAATAGTGTGGGTTACAACCAGCATGGTATCTGTCTGGTTTGATGGTGTCCCTTCCCATGACGATCTTTCAGTGCCGCATATGCTGAGCTTGGCACTTATAAGGACTATCGTCAGCCTGGAAGTCAGCCCGGAAATGACTCATCTTGTCGACCCTTGGTATAACCTGCTTCCTACCAGCCTCTCTCATAACTCGGAGAGGGACATAAGGGTAGGTTCCCCTCAAACCGATCAATATCAGAAATGGCGCATCCCTGGATCGAACGATGAATTCTTTAGTAGGGAACCACTCGAACATCCATTGTACTCGGTCCTCAGTCAAATTATCAAAGAGTTCGACCCATTCTCTAGCATTCTCTGGTTGGGCGAACATGTTGGACATGTAATTCATTCGCTTTGGGTGATGAAAGGCGACATGATCGTCCCAGTCCCTTCGATGGATTTCCTGTCGATACTCACCCTTTTGGAGATGTTCCATGAGCCAAAGTTGCAGTAGAAGATTACAACCCTCGAAATGTTTGGCTCCCTGTTGAAACCTTTCTAGGGCTCGGTATATCTCTGCAGTGATCATTGGCACAAGACTGAATGGTTGTCCGTCAATTCCTTCCATTAGAGTTTTGGTGACCATAGCTAGCCTGGTATGGATTCTTGTTTTCTTCATTGGAAACACTATCATCCCCAAGAAACAGAACATGAAGACAAAGACCCTTCGGTGAATATGCCCCAATGATGTAAGGGCGAACTCATCAGGATAAGTACGGTAAGATTTGCTGTGGTCGTACCTCTCGTACAAATAGTCAAAGGGAATGTATGACTCTTTCAAACGTGTCAAGTCTTCTTTAGACCCATCATTTTGAGAAAACCTCTACCCTTGCATTTTCCGGCATTAACAAACCCGGAGTTTCCCACGGTATACCAGCCAGTCCTCCTATTTCCTCAAGCAAGGGTGTCATCTCAATGTCTCCGAAGCGGAACACGGACCTATCATAATCCCAGAATAGGGTAGCAGCCTCTATGATTTTGTTGTTGGGTTGAATTTCCAAGAGAGAAGTTAGGTTTCCCGGGTATTTCCGGACGAGAGTCTGATCACTGGAATGAAGGTCCTTCCACCAGCTTAGCAATTTCGGGTGGATGTTGGCGACCATGCCGAATCTAGGGACTTCGTGCCTCATATTTCTGCAAGACAAAAAGGTTAGGCCCTTACCCCCACCAGACTCGACTATTTAATATCAACAATTGGCATAAAAGCATTTTAGTTCTCCAAATAAATGCACAAAACGTGGTAGTATCCGTTTGGATCTTGGGAAAACCTAGTGGACTTTGGACAAGGCTATCTTAAAGAGTCATTAAGCGAGCAACATAACTGACTCGGCTAGGTTTGACCATGATGCATGCACAATTAAACAGAGTAAGGTTCCTATGGGGTTTTAGACTGGTACCCTTGAGCGGACAACTCAAGGGGGAAAGGCACGGAACCGTTGACTACACTGTTGGTCGACTGGTTTTACCGCAAATATGTCGTTTCCGAATTTAGGGGGGTGATAATATCGGAAGAGCGCAACCACTCATTATAAGCGTTGCTATGGTATTTTATTTGGCACGAGTGGAATATGATGTTGACAACATGCTTATGCAATAATTAAAGCAAGTTGTCAAGTATTTGCACGTTCATAAAATAATAATTACAATGATTTAAAACAGTAATAAAGGAAGGCAGTAAAGGAAGGCAGTAAAAGAAATAAGAGAAAGAAACAAAAGACAAGTTAGTTTTGTAATAGAAGAATGAATTAAATGCTTAAAGGGATTACACAAATAAAGGCATATAAGAAATGTAAAGTCACAGTAATAGCTTGAAATGGTAAAAGCCTAAAAGATATCCCCAGCAGAGTTGCCATGCTGTCACGCCCCCTTTTTCTCACGAAATCGGGTTTATGACATTTGGAAGGTAAACTCGTTCCCTTTTGGGAATTGGGTTTAAGAGAATTGAAGAGTCGCCACCTAATGATTTAAGTGCATTAGGACACTAAGAAGGGTTTGAGTTTGGATAACCAGAGATAGGGTAAGGGCTTGAAATTATTCCAAGGGGAAGGTGTTAGGCACCCCTCAAAATCCACTAGAGTGGTTCCCAGCCAAGCTATTGTTGTGACTTAAGGTACAAATAACATATAGACAAGTAGGACTTCAAATAAGAGGAGATTTTTCACATAAAGGTTAGAAATAAACAAAGTTGGAAAGCATTAAAGAGAGTTGATTTTCTTAAAAGAAACGTTTTAAAAGATTTAAAAAGAAACAAAGAAACAAAGGGAAGGGGGTCCTATGTTTATTAATAATATGGATCACCCCACACAACATCCGGTAATCACTCTTACGCGTGATGTTATCGCGTGGTCATCATATCCATATCTACCCTTTCCCACCCCTTTAAGGTATTAAAGCGCGGAATGGTCTCGTTTACTTATTGCATGCTATTACCCGTCCCAATTCTATCAGTCCCGGAGGTACTTGGGACTACTAATCCTAAAGGGAGGAGGTATTGGGCTTATTTGTGGTTTCAAAAGGTAAAAATGCTAAGGCGACAAACAAGAACACATATAGCAAGTTTGGGGGGAGAAGCATATAAACAAACAAAAGGCTCAAAAGACCTCCTTTAAGCAAAGAAAAGCACATAATTTAGCATGTCTTACACGTACTGTTTAAGGGTCTGATTAAAACTTAAAAGCTGGGGCAGGCTGATTTATCACATATTTCCAGATAAGAAGTCCGAATTAGGCTTGCCTGCTGGTCGTAATTGATAAAGACTGATGCAGTTTAAAAACTTTACCCAAAGGCTTGCCTAGGTGTGGGACAAGAGCTCCAATAGACATGATATCTACTGATTTCAGAAAAGAATGAAATAGATTGAATACATACTGATTAAGAGGGGTTACCAAATTATTAAAGAAAATCAAACTTTAGCAAAAATTACAGGTTCTGCAAGCATTATTACTGGTTTTAGACTCATAAGCGAGTGGAAATGTTTCAGACTTGGTTGATAGTTCCTATATGCATGCTTTCTACGCGTGGTTGATTTTAAACACTTTTATAGATATGAAAAAAATGCAGAAAACCTACAACATGATATCTAGGTGTTACATTTTATTATGAACGTGACGTCTGATTACATTTTTTTGGTTATTAGGACCTATAGACAAGTTTGCCTAGTGAAAAGCGGGTATGCAAGAATCAGAAGGGACCTATGGGCATATTTTCTACATGTGTGTGCAGAAGCTATAGACATAATATCTACATGGAAGTGCAGGATCCCTATAGTCATGGCATCTAAATGAGAATGTTGAAGTTCTTATAGACATGGTAACTAAATGAAAAACGCAAAAAATCTTATAGGCATGGAAACTACATGAAAAATGCAGAAATCTTAAAGGCATGGTAGCTATATGAAAAATGCAGAAATCTTATAGGCATGGTAGCTATATGAAAAATGCTGAAATTAGAGATTCCTATAGACAAGTTATCTACCCTTTTTACATGCATGGTTACCCCTCCCTTTTCACTAACCATCCCCGAAAGTTTATTACAAAGTTATTACAGTCCAAAGAAAATAAAGAAAATACATCAGAAATTGAAAATTACAACCAAGTAGAGCCTGATTCAGACTTCCTGTCTGAAGTATGAAGTAAACCAACTCCAAAGATCAGATTTCAAAGCCTTTCTCTCATTTGGGGTGTGTCAGAGTTCCCTAAGAGCCTCACAATGAACTCCGGGCAGTGCTTACACCCCAAATACCTCACCATATTAAGCCAAAGTGCAGTGTGGAAGGGCCAGCCCTCAGGTGTCCAAGTTCAGAGGGAACTCAAGGTCCCAAGGCAAGGCTCACAAGAGGGGGGCAGAACCTAGGAACTAAGAGAGAGTGCAAGTGCAGGATTCTGAAAGGGGAAAGGGAAACAGTTCACATTGGTACACATAGAGGTATAGGGAATGGGGAGTTGCAAGAAGTAAAGAGCAGGCTAGTGGGCATAACCCAACAATGGGAGATGCTGGCACACCCATAAGCCTACTGGAACACATTGTTTAGAGGTCAGGATCCCCTAAGGGCTCAAGTTTAATCCATAGACAATAACTTGCATATTGCCATGTTTTAAACTGTAACTCAAAGCACACAAAGGGAATAGGGAGGAGGGGTTCATAACAGAAACAAGCAAAAGAAAACAACATGCTAGTTTAAGTATTTAAATCTACAGAAGTATAAAGTAGACATAGATGTAGAAAGTTGTAAGTAAACACATTGTGGTGATGCTGAAAATTAAATTAGAACATACCAGTTTCAAAGGAAACAAACAAAGAGAAAGTGCAGTAGTCTTGTGAAAGCCACAGAATAGACAAGAAGAGAGTGCTAGTAAGAGTTCAGAAGAGATTGTAAAGTAGTAGTGGAGGATTGTTAATCGTGTCTGTTGTGTGTTAAAGAATCGTGTATTTATAGTGTAAAAGTCATGAGGAAATAAGGTAAGAAAATAATTGAAGAACTGATTGTCAATCAATTACACAAGATCCCTTTAATTAAGGGATTCAGATTCAAACGGGTATAAACCAATTAAGGAAAGAAATTAATCAAACACTTTGTGCAAAGTAGGCAATTAGGGGTGAGTACATAAAAGTTATTTAAGGACGAGGTTTTGACAATACACGGTTTGTGCAAATAAGGTAAGGAAATCAATTAACAACCAGTAAATCAAAAGGGTCCGAGATTTTGTATGAATGAACAAGTTAGAAAGATGGAAAAGGGTTTTACTTAGGTCGAGTAACAGAGAAAAATCAGTAAACAATGGAAAGAAATCAATCAGGCCATATTCAGAAGGATGCTTGAACTAATTGAAAATTCGACAACCATTTAGAGGGAAATTCATCATATATAAAGAGCATACAAACACGTTAAGAATGAAAGAAGACTGTAGTGTCATTGTAAAATCAGTAGAAAATCCAGTATAGAAGAGTTTAGCAAAAGGTCAGAGTCATATGAAAACAAAGAAGTCCAAACTCAATTTAAAGACTCGAAGTCAATATGAAAGAATTAGGGGTTTCGAAATAAACCCTAGTTCAAGCAAACCATAAGCAGAGATGAGAGGGCAGGCAATTGAATCGAAATCATGTTTAGAAGTTTCAGAAAAAGAACAGGCTTCTTCAGCGACAGAACTCATGAGAAAACATGATAGCAAAGTAACATGCAATCACA
The DNA here is from genome assembly GCF_001879085.1 of Nicotiana attenuata. Classification (NCBI taxonomy): domain Eukaryota; kingdom Viridiplantae; phylum Streptophyta; class Magnoliopsida; order Solanales; family Solanaceae; genus Nicotiana; species Nicotiana attenuata. Next base: position 5,478,789 of record NC_031993.1, read on the forward strand.
GTAGAAGGATTCAAAGAACATAATGGCAAATACTGATAAGAACAGTAGAAGAAGCATACTTAAGAGGATCTTTCAGGAGAAATTCAAACAAGGTTCATTAGAAGAAAAATAGCGAAACCTTAAGAACACAGTAGATGAATGTAGTAGGCAAAACATAGCAGAACATAGTAGAAGAAAATACGAGAACATAGTATGGAAAACATGGTAGAAAACATACAAGCATGGAGCATATAGAACACAGTAAAAAGGAACACACAAGAACGGAGTATAAAAACTCAGTAGAAGAACATACAAGAACAGATCACAGTAGGAGAACATACAAGAACGTGGTAGATAAAAACATAGGAGCACAGTAGAGGTAAATACACAAAAGAAAAAGAAAGTCAGTGAAACACTTAAATATTTTTTTCAGAAAACCCTAGATCGGAAAGAAAGACTTAAAAAAAAGTAATTTTCGAAAGAAAAGTTAGGGAAATCGTTTGAAAAACTCAAGGAGAGCACAGATATACAACGAATCTGGAGAAAACCTCAAAGGGTTAGGGTTTCAGAAGAACCCTAGAAATGAGAAAGGCTTTGAGAAATCATCAATCTGAGTCGGAGAGGTTAGAACCAGGCTCAAACAACTATAGTAGGCCAGAGAAAAGCCGGAGATGACCAGAGAACCTTGAATCGATAGAGGTCTGGATGAAAACCTTCGAAGTCAGGCCTCGAATCTTCAGGTATCAAGCACATAGGAGCAATAGGAGGTGAGTATAGGACTCCCACAGCCTGAGAAGCCATGGATTTCGGTGGGTTTCATGGTGGGAGATGGTAGGAGACGATTAGGGTTCAGAGAAGGTTCGAGAGAGTTTGAGGGGTGAAGGGATTCAAAGGCGGCGTCTTAGGTGAGAATGATTTAGGGTTGGGGGGTTTGGGAAATTAAAAAGGAAAGAAGGGATCGTGGCCGTAGCCTGGATTTATTGGGGAGCCGGGTGGGTTGGATTAAATTGGGTCATGGGCGGGTAGTTTAGGAGTTGGGCCGGTCCGATTGAGATTGAAATTGGGTTAATTGGGGTGGTCGATTTGGGCTAAAATTGAAATCAATAGGGCTAGATTTTAAATAGCCACTTTTTCCCTTTTTATTTTATAAAAATAGTAAAATGATTTCTGAAAATAAATTAATCGTACTAAATTAATTAATAATATATAAATATTAAACTAAAGTACTGGAATCAATTTTACAATTATAAACGCAATTAATTCTTAAAATAGGCTAATATTGCGATTACATGCAATTTAGCTTTAAAATACTAAATAAATTTGTAAAAAATATGCAAAAAATTATCTTAGCTATATTTTGGTATAAATATGAAAATACAATAAATGAATCACAAAAATGATCATTTGGGGAATAATCATTGATTTTATATTGATAAAATAGGGCAATAAATTGATTTAAAAATATAATAAAACACCTAGGCATACGTATATATGCATACATATGCTATTTGAAAGGTACTTTGCATAAGAAAAATATACGAGAAAAAATTGGGTATCAACACAAATCAATAAGAATTGGAGGTGTTTTATGTTTCTACATACTTTCACTATCATTTTTTTTCTTTAAATTTTTCTTTCTCTTTTTTTTCTTTTCTTTTTCACACACTCCATACATTAAAGTTCATCGGCTAGTGACCTTTGATTTTAACTTTAGAGCACCAACGGGCCCTTCCATGGTTCCCCTCAAAAGCTACTCCCCAATCTCTAACCTTACTTGTTTTAGCGCCTAAGTGCCTTAGGAGGTAAAGGTTCAATCAATATCAAATTAAGAACAAAATAGGGGTATGGCTTGTAATGTGGGTGCCAAAAGAAAGGTCTATAGGCTCAAAGGGGCTAGCAACGGAAAATTTTATTTTTATGTGACAAGCACATCCATGATCGAGCAAGAAAATGCCTACGTTATCTCCTAGATTAGCACAACTTACAATTTCGCTTCAATTAACATACGGGTCAAGTTCTAGACTACACAGGATAGCATAGAAAATCACAATTCCTCACACACACGTTGCACATGACTCAATCAAGACTGTTCTGTTCAACTCTCAAGTCAAGCAAGCACACATAATTGAGGAATTTAAGCAATATTGCACTATGTGGCATACGAGTCAAACAACTGAGAAAGAGCGTCACAAAATAGGCTATTTACTTTACTTAGGCTTCACAATTCAAACCAAATATACGGAAAAACAGAATGTATGTCATAGCCTAATGTGCCAGCATCAACCATATCAATGAGTATCTCGGAGCGACTCAGTTTCTTCCTAAACTACTTCTAAAAAAAAAAAATACCCGGTTCGAGCTACACCCTTGGAAAAGAACCGGCGCCCAAAGAAAAACCAAGGGATACTACCTAACTATCCTAAAAAAAAAATCTTTTTGGTATTTTTAATCGGACTTTATCCCTCAAGAAATTGTCCAAAAGATCCATCGTCGGGAAAAATCCGAACTTTTTCTAATTTTTTTTTCAATTTTCGTATTATTTTTTTTTTTACCTAGACTATGTCTACTATGAGTTCTAAAAGAACAACTAAATAAAAAAAAAATAGTTTTATACAATTACACTTCAGAAAGTAGTTTCCCCACCCCACACTTATATTATGCATAGTCCTCGATGCATGATCACAGAGAAAGATATTAAAACAAGGGTGAGAAATACTCCCTGAGACCCTCTCAGGCCTTGCTCGAACATGATCCTCAATATTAAGGGTCGGGGCGACCCCACACTTACAGATCAAACATGCTCCTCAGCTTCAACTTCGGGTACTCAGACTTCCCCTATTCTGCAAAACAAAAACAACACGAAACTTGACACTATACAAAAAAAAATCAAAATACAGGTTGGGTTGCCTCCCAACAAGCGCCTTATTTATAGTCGTGGCACGACTCCATCACTTTCACCACTTTTTCTTCCACTTTGAAGATATGAATTGCGCCCCCAATTTTGCATCAATTTTTCTATCACGTTCCTGGGGCGGTGGTATAAAAATAAAAGAACCACGCAATAGGTATTGCATCTTGCACTTCTTGGCCTTTAAGTGAGGAATGTCGTTTTGTCTCCTTAGACATCACAAATTTCAGAATATAAACACTTTGTTCCTCATCCATTGACTCCTTCATATGCTCGACTGGATCAATTCCCATGTCACCAACCAAACACAATGTTGAAAAATATTTAGAATGAGGTCCAATACGCTCCAACTCCAAAATTACATTATTTTTTACATCCTCAATTTTGAGCTCTTCGTCAACCTTGGCATCATTAATAATATTTTGGTCGAATAGTTGGAATTCCTCTTTCCGCTCCATAAGTTGACCAGTATCCACAACAATTGGTTGTAGGGCATCAGACGCCTCAACCTTTTTATTCAATTGATCGTGCAGGTCATGGATATCTAAGCCAAATTGGTCTATCTCTTGTCTGAGCTCAGTTCTTCCTTCTATTAGTTGTTCTATCATATTTGAAAGACCATCACGAAGATACTCATGAGATTTTATTAGTTGATCTTGTTCCTATAGCCAAGATTGGCTCACTATATCTGCTTCTTCTAAATTATCTTCTGGTGGGAACTCGCTCTCTTCAGCCACTTCCTCCGCCTCAGCCATCATTCTCATGATTGCTTCACTAGTTCTTTGTACAGCCTTTCGATTTTCATCTTATTGCTCGGCTACTTGCCTCATCGTCATGTCATGTTGCTCGACTACTTGCCTCATCATTTTCATAATACGAGTCATGCTTTCCATATCCTCCACTTCATTGCTCCTATCAAACTCATAAACATTATAATAAGAACTCTGGGAAGGATAATAAGAATTAGGATAACCATCCCAATGTCCACCTTGACCACCACACATATTACAAAAATTCCACACATCAAATTGAGATGCACAATTTTGCCACAAGTGTGGTCCTCCACAATATGGACAAGGATCACCATAATAAGAATAACCAATATTCGGCAAATTATCATTCCAAGATGCCATATCAACAAAGATAGTAAATATTTAACTAAGATAAAAATAAGAAAAAAAACTTGAGTAGACAAAAAGTAAAAATCTAATCTAGTAGACTAGTTAATTTCTAAGTCCCCGGCAACGGCGCCAAAAACTTATTGCTCCCTAACGCACACGCAAGTATACGTGGTCGACAAGTAATATAGGATTGTAAGTCCAGATATCGTACCCACAGGGACTTGTGATTAACTATCAACTAAATTAAACCAAACAATTAAGCTATTCAAGCGAATCCTAACGTATGAATATTTAACTAAAGATAATCTAGAGTAGTAAACTAAGAGATTAAAGAAAACAAGTTGGTGAATTATAGAGACGAATTCAATGTGAGTGAATATTCTAGAGCTATGAGTTGGCTAACAATCCCGTTGAGTTTTCCACCTAAATCGTCTAATTAATTTATCTGGTTTATTGATTGACAGGGTTAATATTGCTCGTAGCCTTCTCCCGAAGTACAACTCGCCTATTCAAGCTAACCTAACGCCTATATTCCTATGGAATTAGGATTAACAAGAACGCATTTATAATTCCCGTATAATAACCAAGCAAGGCGATTAGGTATATTCCTATCCTAACCGCAAATCCGCTCCCCCTAAGAGTTAAGATCTTGCTCTACTCAATCTTATATGCAATCTAGAATTCTCTCTCCCGAGTTCAATCCTAGATTCGTAGATAGTATTCAATTGGTGATCAAGCAATCAAATAATTAAGCGCAAGATTGAATAAATAAACCAATATGATAAAATAATAAGAACAATTCAAGCTTCAAACTACAACGTTCATGTAGCACCCAACAACTCTAGAACTAATAAACTATGAAATTAAAGGAAGAGAAGAGAAGAAAAACTAGTTGAAAGCCTCCTCCAAGCGTGGTGTGTGTTCCCTCACGTGAATTCTCCTCCAAAGTATGTTAGATCTCTCTAAAGTGGCGTCCTCCCTCAAAAAATATGTTTTGTCTTGCTTTTATACGTGTTGGTCTAGGGCCGAATAAACCGTGTCCCGGGCAAAATAGGATAAAATCCGCGTCACCGGCGCCCAGCCCGGCACCAGGCGCCCTCCACGGCGCCCCAATATCTTTAGCTACTGTTTTTGGCGCCACAGGTAGGGCTGGGCGCCACCTGTGGCGCCCAAATTCGCAAGTTTCCCGGTTTCGTCCGTTTTGGCTCAAATCTTGCGCGTTTCGCCCCCAATTGCTCCTGAATCATTCCTACACATAAAAACACATCAAATTAACATAAATCAACACATTTAACATCCCAAATTAACGAAACAAAAGTAAAATATGAGGCGATATACATAGAATATATATACTTTAAGCTAAACATCACTAACCTACCTCGAGGCTGCCATAGCTCGAGGTCGAGACTTGCTTGTACACTGGTTTGACTTACTTTACTCTTTAATTTATACACTTGATTCCTTGTTTATCAGTTAGTATTGGATTAAATCACATATCTTTAAAACCACAATACAAGTTTAATTGTTACTTAAATTTTAGAGTAAACAAATATATTATATGTATTTTAAATTAGGGAAGAATGAATAACTCAAGAAAAACAATGGAGGATTGACATAGATTAAAAATTTACTCGTACGTAGTGTTTACACTGAATGATACTCCTTAATTTATTATAGTTAAGTAATAAATTGAGATAAAATATTCATTAACTAACTATAATTTAATGATAATTATCTATATAGAGAGGATAAATATTTATTAATTTATTATTATTTAAATGTAATAAATTAATATGATTTGGTGCAATAATTTTGATTTAGGTTAATGAGCTTGTAAACAATGTAAATATGAGTCATACGATAAGGAGTAGGTGACTGTGAGAAGGGGCAAGAACAGTCCAATATATGAAAACGATAAGGCCGTCCTATATTTGAGTTTCCTTAAACCCTTTTACCTTTTACCACTATACTCTGCATATTTTTTCACAGAGATTATCCAAAGAAAGAGCTTTTTCCAAATCCAGTTGGTGAGTTTTCTGTAAAAACTTCCATTTTTCCCCCTTTTTTTTTCTCGTATTCTTGTTCTTTTTCTATTTCGCAACTGTTTTGCTGAATTACATGTGCACCCATTTAATTGGGTGAGTTTGCTTAAATGGGGTCCTGTATTTTCTATAGTATTTGCTTTATTCTTCATCTTCTTGCAGCTTTACTTGTTTTCATGGTTTCCACAAGACCAGAATTTTAGGGTTTATCTAGACATAATTCTTGCTATTTGTTTTTTTTAAAATAAAAAAATATGTTTGACTTGTCCATATAGGCGATACCAACTAATTGAGACTAAAGGGGAAAATGTGAGTCTTAGAACCATACTTTGTGGTAATATGCAAATTATTTAGTATTGGAATGAAATGTGTCCCCAGTGAGGAGGTGTGAGAGGTTGAAGATAGTAGGTATAAGGAGAGGTAGAGGTAGACCGAAGAAGTATTGGAGAGGAGTGGGCATGATGCATCTTCAGCTTACCGAGGACATGACCCTTAGGACGGTGTGAAGGTCGAGAATTAGGGTAGAAGGGTAGTAGGTAGTCGAGAATTACACTGGGTATGTTGTTGGAATGAAATGTGTCAGAATAGAGGGGGTCTAAAAGTAAAGAATTCATATAAGGACCCACCTAGTTTGGAATTGAGGCATAATTGATTAATTTTGTTTTCAGCTGGAGTTATTTCCCTAAATTTAGATGTTTCTTTGTTTAGTCGACTAGGCAAATTGTTTAGTATTGGAATGAAATTGTCTAAATGGAGCGGTCTAAAAGTGGACGATCATATGCAGACCCCAGCTAGGTTGGGATTGCAGCATAGTTGTTTGGTTTTGTTCTTGTATTGGAATTATTTGCCTAAATATAGATGTTTCTTTGTTCAATCGACCAGGCAAAGTGTTTTGGATTGAAATAAATTTGTCTAAATAGAGCGGCCTAAAAGTAAAGGATTCATACGAGGACCCCAACTAGTTCAGGATTGAGATAGTTGATTCGTTTTTGTTTTTATTGGAGTTATTTGCCTAAATTAGATGTTACTTTGTTCGATCAACTAGGCAAAGTGTTTAGTATTGGAATGAAATGTGTCTAAATAGAGCGGCCTAGAAAGATGATTCATATGAGGATCCAAACTAGTTTGGGAATGAGGCATAATTGACTGGTTTATTCTCTGACTGTAGCTGTTTTTTCCTAATTTAGATGTTTCTTTGTTCGATCGACTAGGCAATTTATTTAGTATTGGATGAAATGTTTTTAAATAGAGTGGCCTTAAGGTAGATGATTCATGTGAGGACCCAACTAGTTTGGCATTGAGGCATAGTTGATTGATTTTGTTTTCGGTTGGAGTTATTTCCCTAAATTTAGTTGGTTCTTTGTTCAATCTGGCATGTTTTCTTACTGGGCCTTTTCTTATTTCATAAGGTTTTAGTTCTGACCTGGAATTATTTTGCATGCTAGCTATCAATGGCATCTCAGGTGATAAAAGAATGGGTTGGAATTCAACAGTTTCCTTCTGCCACTGAATTGAAGTTACTTGAATTGCTAGGAAAAACGAAGCAGGAAGTTCATGTCTCTCTCATTACCTAATATGCTACTTTCAATTTGTTTTTCTGGAGTTACAGTCGGAACGATTGTTATATTTTTTTTATGTGTACCCCAAATAAGACTTGTGTGCAATTATTTGGCTGATGTATTGATTATGGTCAACTGCTGTAGAGTGCAAGTACATTGACTGTCCTAGTAATGGGGAAAGGAGGTGTTGGAAAATCTTCAACAGTTAACTCAATTTTAGGGGAAAGAGCAGTTGCTGTCAGTGCATTTCAGGTACATATCGCTCAGAATTTAGTTGAAAATTAAAATCTTAGAGGTTTCTTTTTTTTTTTGTGGTTTAGGACATTGAAATAATGTGCCTTTATTTTCAGTCAGAAACTCCAAGACCAGTGATGGTTTCGCGATCATTGGCAGGATCTACATTCAACATTATCGACACCCCAGGGCTGGTTGAAGGAGGATATGTTAATGATCAGGTTCTTGATCTCATAAAGAGGTAAGTATTTAGTATTTGCATGCTGAAATAAATCGGTACTTCACTTGCTCGGGTAGGGATGCATAGTCTTTGTCTGACTAACCAACTTCTCTCACTAATTATTATTTTTTATTTTATTTTTTGGGGTAATTGGATCAAACAGGTTCCTCTTGAACAAGACAATTGATGTTTTGCTCTATGTGGATCGTCTGGATACATATAGAGTGGACAATTTGGACAGGCAAATTGTGAAGGCCATAACAGATAGTTTCGGCAAGGAAATATGGCGTAGAGCACTTGTCGTCCTCACACATGCTCAGGTCTCCCCTCCTGATGGATTGAGTTATGACGAGTTTACTTCGAGAAGATCAGAGGCACTTTTGAAAATTGTCCGCCTGGGAGCTCGAATTAGGAAACAAGAGATTAAGGTGGTGTCACAATCACTACTTTCTTCTATGCTTGAAGTAGATTTTCAGGATTCTTACAATTTTGTTACACTTCCCAGAGCAAGTTTTCTTTGGCACAATTTGAATTTTGTAGCTACCTTTCTTTTTGTGTTCTATTGAGTAGAGGGAGAGAGTGTGGAGTTGCCTATTGATTTCTTAATCTGAACTATCATAAATCAGTTGTGGACTTATTAAGCTGATTAAGGTGTACCTATGAGTTAATGATTCTGCCAGTTAAGCAACTATGCAGATCATCTAACTCTTATACCATTTTTTCTTCGTGTTTCATCCAATTTTTCTACATGAGATCTTCTGATCTTATTCGCGTCTCCACCTTCGCACACCGTGTTCCTAAGATATGTGTGACATCCTCCTTCCTTTGATCCTAGAAGTAGTTTAAGCACCTACAGCGCACCCCTTTTTTTTGTACATGTCTGCGAGTTTTTTCTTGGGGGTGGGTTGTGGGGGGGGGGGAATCGGTATAGTTCTTTTTTACGTGCGACTAGTGCACTTTGGTCTCTAGTACGTGGGTAGGGTAGGGAGGGA
>NC_031993.1:5487868-5599756 GCF_001879085.1 Nicotiana attenuata
GGGGAGAGAGAGAGAGAGAGAGATATGAGTATTGTTTTCCCCTCAGCAGTAGCTCTTTCGTCTCTATACTGGGATTGTTAGACACTCTTGAAAAGTGTACCATGCAGATCCTAGTTTAAATCTTGCTGTCGGTGTTGTTAGATATATATTGTGCATTTGCGAAGATAACTTGAACTTCAGTTTCAGAAGCCATGAGAGGAAACATGGTAGTGGTGAAAAGCTATCTTTCCCCTTATTTTTTTGCATCTGTATGAGTGAGCGAGAAGATGTAGTAGAGCAGTCAGCTGGCAAACATGCCATCTTGTTTAGCACGCTACTTGGAACAGTGATTATAAGTTTGCTTTTATGGTGCTTTTTGTAGAAGTATCATCGTTTCATAAAAGTTCGCTTTTACTTATCTTACTGCCCTTGGTGTTAGGCTTCTTCAATTCCTGTTGTTTTGGTTGAGAACAGTGGGAGATGTAACAAGAATGAAATCGACGAAAAGGTTAGACATATGTCTCATTGTCTTGTTAAGTATTGTAATATATTATGTTTGTTAACATGGTTTGCATGGTTCAACAGATTCTTCCGAATGGAACTGCTTGGATACCCAATTTAGTCCAAACTATGATCGACGTTGTCTCAACTGATAGCAAGGGTATCTTGGTTGACCAAAAATTGATGGAAGGACCAAATCCTAACAACAAGGGCAAAGTGCTTATTCCTTTTATCTTAGCATTCCAGGTGAGCTTTCATTCTGAAGTTGTCTCCTTTGCACTGTTAAACGTGCGAATACTTGTATTGATCATAGCTAACATTCCCCCGACTTTGTTTCTCTGGCAGTATTTCTTTGTTGTGAAAAGGATCCAGAAGTGGATCAAGAATGATATTGCAACAGAGAGCAGACCTTCATGGGCATAAGCAACCATCGGCATAGGCCTCGTTTATCCAATTAACTTAATTTCCCCTCTGGTTCTTCTTAGTACTTTGAGTTTTCTTGGCCATATTCTTTTTTTGGTAATATTGTAGCAGTTATAGTTAGCAACACCAGTTGTATGCGGCAAATGAATTTCAATTTCTTATGCCGACTCTGGCTTTATCCCTTTCTATTCCCGTTCGTTTAAAAGTTACTGCAATTTCCAGCTTTGTCTTTGTCGTTCCTTGGGCTTAAGAATGTTGCATTTTACCATTTCCCAGTGAAATGCTAGAAGACCACAAGAACAGGTTATCCTTTATTATCCAAGATAACCCAGCACATAAAATCTACAAATAGTATTTAATATTAGTGTTGTGTGTGTGTTTGTGTATATATATATATATATATATATATATATAACAATGTTTTAAATTTGGTAGATGTAGGAGTGTGAAATTATATGATAAAATTTTCTGTCATTAAATTAAATAATATTTTTACCTTCTCATCAGTTTTATTTTACTTCCTATATGTATAGTCTTTTTTTTATGTTTCTCACCACGATCATCAAAGATGATAAAGGAAAAAACATTGAAGGCTCAATCGCCATTTCCCAAGAAGACAAGAACCGCCTATATCTCCCCATGGCGCTTCTCTGTTATCATAAAAGTCTTTAGACGTAGAATGGCCCACCAATATCTTCGCTCTAAACTAATTGACTTATGGAAACCATCTGAATATTTAATCTTGATTGACCTAGGATGGGACTTCTTTATTGTCAAATTTAGTTTAGAAGAAAATATGGCTAAAGCACTACACCTAGGACCATGGTTCGTCTCTGGGAACTTCCTATCAGTATGTAAATGGGAACCAAAATTCGTGCCACAAGAAGCTACGCTCTCTACCACAGCCATATGGATTCGCCTACCACAACTTCCAACAGAGTTCTATGACAAATAAATACTAGAAAAAGTTAGTAGGAAGTTGGGCAAACTACTAAAAATCGACTCAGGCACCTCCTCTACGTTGAGAGGAAGATACGCACGCATCTGTATTCAAGTAACTTTGGAAACCCTAGTGAAAACATCAGTAATAATTGGAGACCACAAGCAAGCAGTGATTTATGAAGGCGAAGGTACACTATGCACAACTTGCGGAAAAATTATCCACGTAACACAAAATTGCAACTTCAAAAAATTACATTCACCACTGTCACAAGAGGCACCGGAAACCTCAGGGGAAAACATTAAGAAAAGGGGTGAGAACGTATGGAAGACAGTAACCTTCCCAAGATGAAAGAAAGCAGACCAACAAAAGACAAAGGAAAGGAACAATAGAGCTGCTAACAACCAGCACCATGCATCACAAGCACAAAGGATCCAGGTAAAAATGTTCGATGCAAATTTAGGTAAGTTTCTACAAACAAAAAAAGTTCAATACAATTCTAAGTCCAATAATACCGGACCAAAAAACTACAACCGATCTAACGGCCGAGTCAATAAACAAAACCCCATCCCCCTTCCCCCACTCCCCAGTAACCCATTTCACGCGGCCCCAACTCAAACATAACGCCAAACGTAAGGCAGGAATGGGGCCCGATGAAGCTAACACTAACTTGTACCCTGGGCCACTCAATGACATCTACAACGAGGTCCATACCCCTAGCCCAACCCCAGATGCAAAAAATGTCAAAGTTGGGGCATTGGGCCACCAGGCCGGCTCTGCTCAAGAAATTGGAGTCCACACCCGATTGGAGACACCCAGCCCAAATAATCACCCCTACCCAAACACCTACCCGTCCCCTACCTCTCTCTTAGCGGAAGGCTCTAATGGGGAAAACTCACCTCACTCCATGAATACTCAAGTGCCTCACCTGAGAACCTACTCAAGCTCGGGTGAAAAGACACTCTCCGTTCACTCCAACAGATACCACATTAATTCAAAATCCCTCTCTCCAAATACATTAACCGATGCCCTTTCCACTGACCCAGATTTGACACTAAGAGACGCAATTATGAATTGGCTCATTAATATATCCCACCCCATTACCTGATAGTAGCCTATATTATATGATGTAGATGCTATTTATGCCTTAAGTTAACCATACTTTATTGACGTGTTAAGTGCTAAATGATAACAAAATACTCTAATTGAGGTTTTTTATACTTTGCATGAACTACCCCGAGTTGGGAGGAGAATATAGAGTGTTTTGGGGTTAAATATGTAGATACAAGGCCAATCGAGAAGAGCCCGGACGAAAACGAGCAAGAAAAGGTGAAGAAAAACTGGGCAATAGCTTACCGCGACTGCGGTGGGACCGCGGCTGGAACACGGTAAAAGAAGGCGAGAAACAGAATGCTTGTGAAATACCACGGTCGTGCCGCGACCGCGGTGGATCTGGAGGCAGCCAAGAAGTTTGAAGGCCAGTGTAAATCGTGAGAAACTTATCATAACCCTATATAAACTCAACAAACTCGCCCAAGTCAAGAGGTAGCTTGTTTTTAGACTGAATTGGAGGCAAGAACAAGTGTGAGAAGATAAAAAAACCATTAGAGTTTTTCAATCTTCTTCTTGTTATCTTTATTTGCAAATTATGAATACTTTTGTGGTTTTATGTGGTTTTGCTATGAGTAGCTAATTATTTTGTCTAGGGTTTAGATGGAACCTGTTGAGGATGAACTTCTTGTTATGTTAATATAGTTTGCCCAGTTTAATCTCTATTTGTTCAACTACGTTCTTGTTGTAGTTAATTGATAGGATCCTCAATTAGTTGTGCCTATTTAGTATGTATTACTCAGGAGAGAGTGCATATTTAGGTAATTGTTGAACAACACCACTCCCAAAGTATATGAGGAATCAATAACCGAGGGTTTAAAGGCGGGATTAGGGATAACAAAGCCTTGGGTGTGATCTAAAGTGAGCTGTAACAAAAGCTAGCTAGCGTAACTCGGGAGAGTGCGTCTAGTAAATTGTCGTAATTACTCGGGAGAAATTTATGGTAGTAAGAGTGCTCATGATCGATATTATGCAAATCTATATGAAACATAACAGGAAGGGATTCCATCAATAGGGGAAATCACAACCTTAGATCCTTCTCTTAATTGTTTACAACTCAATCATAGTTAGCTTTTAGTTTACTTAACTTTATTCAGTTATAGCTAGTAAAAATATCACCAATTGTTATTCAAAATATCTGGGAAGTTGATCACGAAGAATTTAGTGAGTCTAACAAGAGTAATTGGTAGGTTAATTCCCTGTGGATTCGACTCTGGGCTAAATACTCAGATTATATTTGCAATGACCGCTTGTCCTTTTTATAAGGCATAGTTGGCGTGATCAAATTTTGGCGCCGTTGCTAGGGAATTAACGGTGTTATCAATTACAAATTGAAAGAAATACAAAAATTCTTAGTGTAGTCAATTTTCTTTATTTTCAATCCAGACATTGAAATTTTAACGTTTATTAACTTGGTTGTACAGGTGCATGCCTAGAAACTCATCGAGAACTGGTGAAGTGTTTGAAGTCCGAGAAAGTTTTCAAGGCCTTGAATCGGGCCAATCGGAAAAACAAACAACAACAATCAACTGAACAACCTGAACCAGACATGGGTGATAACGTGGTAGACCCGGCTGCGCAGGTATTGGCGCCTCTTGTGCCAGAGGCTCCTTTATATGACTGGGCGCAACCCACAGCTGAGAATTTGGCCACGACGATATTAGTCCCGCAGATACAGGCATAATCTTCTCAAATCACAAACAACATGCTGCACTTGTTGCAAAACAAGGGACTTTTTTTGGGGTCATACATTGAAGATCCTCAATAGCACTTGAAGAATTTCCTGTCAATCTGCAAAACTCAAAGGCAGCCCAACGTAACTCAGGAAGCAATAAAGCTGTTGTTGTTTCCATTATCAGTTACAGGAGCTGCCCAAACTTGGCTAAATTCACTCCCCATCAATTCCATCACGACTTGGGAGGAGTTAGTCAAGCAATTTGTGAATAAGTTTCATCCACCCAACAAGACTGCTCAGCAAATTGATGAAATTTTGAGCTTCAAACAGAAATCAATGGAAACACTTCAAGAAACATGGGAACGATTCAAAGGGATGTTGGTTATATGTCCGCACCAGGGTATTCCAGAGCAGATGTTGGGGCAGCGGTTTTACATGGGTCTGACAGATAGTGTGAAGGCTAATGTTGATGCTTCAGCTGGTGGAGCATTCTGAGCAAAACATGGAGAGAAAGCCAGGTCCTACTTGACAAGATGGCACAAAATTCGGGGTGGACAACCAGGAATGCACCTATCACTCTAGTGGTTCACTCAGTGCCCTTAGATCCATCCAACACTCTTGCTGAAAATATGACCACCTAGTATACTCACCAAAAATGTGGAAGAGTCAGGGCAGAAGCAGCAGGTGCACATTATAGATACAACCAATGTGGGCTTATGCACATCTTGCATTAGTCAGCCAATTGGTAGCCAATGGAATGCAGAGAGTGACCATCATCATTACCCTGAAGACATGAATTATGTGTCTAATTATGGGGGCCAGAGACAGGGTGGTCAGAATTGGGGCCCGCAGAATCAGCCATACATGCCATTCCAGCCACATCACAACAATAGAAATATGGGATCCATGCGACCTCACAATAATGTGGCGCCTTGCCAAAGGCCACAGGGATACAACAATCAAAATCAGCAGCAGGGTTATCATCCTCCTCAGCAGCAACATGGTGGGAAACAGGAAGATGGGTTTGCTAGACTCGAGGCAATGATACAGTAGGTTATTGGGTCAAATGCAAAAATGAGTGAAAGAGTAGATGCACATGAGTCATCTATAAAGAATATTGAAGTGCAAATGGGCCAGATTTCGATGTCTTTAATAATCGTCCTCATGGGACATTGCCTGCAGACACTCAAGTAAATCCAAAAGATCAAGGCCCGAAGCAGCTGATGGTAGTAAGTCTATGCAATGGCAGAGACTTAGACTTGGATCAAGAGAGGGCTCGAGAAAGCAAGCAGGCTGAGACACTTGTACCAGTGCCCATTGACCTAGATGATTCAACGAAATTGATAGAGGTGACAGTACAGCCTGCCCAGGAAGAAACCAACACAGAGATTGAGGCTGAGAAAGAAGCTAAGACAGCCCGGGAAACGGTAGTTGAGGTGGTGTCTAACAAAGAGAAAACCCAAATCATTGGGAAGAAGAGACCTCCAGCACCATTCCCACAGAGGCTGGCCAAATACCAGAAAGAGGAACAATACAAGAAGTTCTTGGAGATGCTGAAACAAATCCATGTAAATATTCCATTGATTGATGCTTTGAAGGAGATGCCTGGTTATGCAAAAATGATGAAGGACTTGATGTCCCGAAAATTCGACTTCCAAGATTTGGCCATAGTGACTCTAACTCAGACCTGCAATGTTGTGGTGACTAGACCAGTTGCTGAGAAGTTGTCTGATCCAGAGAGTTTCATAATTCCCTGCACCATTGGTAACTTTGCCTTTGCCAAGGCACTTTGTGATTTGGGGGCTAGCATAAATCTTATGCCGCTGGCGATCTATAAGAGGTTGGGGATTGGAAGAGCTAGACCCACGTCTATGTTGTTGCAGCTGGCTGACAGAACTGTGAAAAGACCCTCTGGTATTTTGGATGACGTGTTGATACAGGTAGGGAAATTTGTGTTCCCTGCAGATTTGTGATTCTGGATTGTAAGGTGGATGAAGAAATTCCCATAATTTTTGGAAGGCCGTTCTTGGCCACAGGGAGAGCTCTCATTGATTGTGAAACTGGGAGCTCAAGAAGAGGTTGAACGATGAGGAGATAACATTCAACGTGCAGAAATCTATGAGGCAACCAAGTGAATTCGCCAATTATTCTCTTATTGATGTCGTGTATGTAATCGTGGAAGCGGATGATGAGACATTGACTATTGAGGATCCTTTGGCTGCATGTCTTGTGAATTTAGATGAGGTGAATGGGGAAGAGTTAGCAGAATGGGTGCTGGCTCTAGAGGGCAGAGGGTTTTGGGATAGAACACTTGAATTCGAGCCCCTGCACTTAGAAAACAGAGAAACTCCTCCAGCCAAGCCATCCATAGAAGAACCACCAAAGCTGGAGTTGAAGCCACTACCCGCCCATCTCAGGTATGTGTTCCTAGGACCTAACTACACATTACCTGTTATTATCTCATCCAGTTTGCTAGATGTGCAGGCACAACAACTTTTGCAGGTACTCAAGGAGTGCAAGACTGCCATTGGGTGGACCATGGCAGACATTAAGGGGATCAGCCCGGCATATTGTATGCACAAAATTCTGCTGGAAGAAGGGCACAAACCTTCCAGGGAGCACCAAAGAAGGCTGAAACCCAACATGAAGGAAGTGGTGAAGAAGGAGGTGATTAAGTGGTTGGATGCGGGAATTATTTTTCCCATCTCTGACAGCAACTGGGTTAGCCCGGTGCAATATGTTCCTAAGAAGGGTGGTATGACGGTGGTAAAAAATGATAACAATAAGCTGATCTCTACAAGAACTGTCACAGGCTGGAGAATTTGTATGGACTACAGGAAATTAAATCTGGCCACCCGGAAAGACCACTTCCCACTTCCTTTCATTGATCAGATGCTTGACAGACTGGCAGGGAGGTCCCACTTTTGTTTTCTGGATGGGTACTCAGGGTACAAGCAAATCTCCATTGCACCAGAGGACAGAGAGAAGACCTCCTTCACATGTCCATATGGAATTTATGCTTTTCGGAGGATGCCCTTTGGCCTATGCAATGCACCTGCCACATTCCAAAGGTGCATGATGGCCATATTCACTGACATGGTTGAAGACATAATGGAGGTGTTCATGGATGATTTCTAAGTGGTAGGAAACTCATTCGACGAGTGCCTTACAAACCTGACCCGAGTATTGAAGAGATGTATCGAGACTAACCTTGTACTTAATTGGGAAAAGTGCCATTTCATGGTACAAGAGGGTATAGTCTTGGGACACAGGGTATCAAGCAAGGGAATCGAGGTGGATCGTGCTAAAGTTGGTGTGATAGCAAAGCTGCCACCCCCACATCAGTCAAGGCAATCAGGAGCTTCCTCGGGCATGCCGGTTTTTACCGGAGATTCATAAAAGACTTCTCAAAAATTGCCAGCCCTCTCTGTAAGTTGTTAGAAAAATATCACCCTTTCATGTTTTCTGATGATTGCAGGGTAGCATTCGAGGAGTTGAAAAAGAGGCTAGCCACAGCACCCATCATTGTTTCCCCCGACTGGGAGCAACCATTCGAGCTCATGTGCGACGCCAGTGACTATGCAGTGGGGGCAGTGCTAGGACAGCGGAAAGACAAGCTAATGCACCCAATTTACTATGCCAGTAGAACATTGAGTGGATCCCAGCTGAACTACACTGTGACTGAAAAGGAGATGCTGGTTGTGGTGTTCGCATTCGACAAGTTCAGATCATACTTGATTGGCTCTAAGGTAATTATATATACTGATCATGCTGCTCTCAGGTACTTGATTGAGAAGAAGGAGTCCAAACCGCGCCTGATTCGTTGGGTGCTGTTACTGCAAGAGTTCGACCTGGAGATTCGTGACCGTAAGGGCACAGAAAACCAAGTCGCTGATCATCTATCGCGACTTGAAGGAGCTTAAAACACAATTGAGGTAGAGGATATTCTGGAAACCTTTCCAGACGAGCAGCTACTCGCCACAAGCCTTGAGGAAGTGCCATGGTATGCAGACTTTGCAAATTACCTGGCAAGCGGTATAGTTCCCTATGACCTTTCCTCTATGCAAAAGAAAAAGTTTTATCGTGACTGCCGCATGTATTACTGGGATGAACCTTATCTGTTTAGAATATGTGTTGAAAATATGATCCGGAGGTGTGTCCCCGAGATAGAACAATCTTCTGTTTTGCAGGCATGTCACGCATCGGCATATGGCGGGCATTTTGGAGGAGTCAGGACGACAGCAAAAGTTCTAGAAGCCGGGTTCTACTGGCCAACAGTGTTTAAGGATGCACATCAATGGGTGAAGGGCTGTGATGAATGTCAGCGGACCGGAAACATTTCTCGGCGCCATGAGATGCCCATGAACCCAATCCAAGAGGTTGAAGTGTTCGATGTATGTGGGGTAGACTTCATGGGCCCCTTTGTCAGCTCCTTTGGCAATAAGTATATACTTGTTGCTGTAGATTACGTGTCCAAATGGGTGGAAGCTGCAGCACTCCCCACCAATGATGCAAGGGTGGTGGTGGAATTTTTGAAGAAGAATATATTCACCCATTTCGGGACCCCGAGAGCTATTATCAGTGATGGAGGCACTCACTTCTGCAATCGAGCCTTCGAGAAATTGCTAGCAAAGTACGATGTGTGCCACAAGGTGGCAACCCCATATCATCTTCAGACCAGTGGACAGGTCGAAGTGTCGAATAGAGAGATAAAGAGTGTGCTGACCAAGACTGTGAACGCCACAAGAACTGATTGGGAGAAAAAGCTAGATGATGCACTCTGGGCCTACAGAACCGCTTTCAAAACACCAATTGGTATGTCACCAATATAAGTTGGTGTTCGGGAAGGCCTTTCACTTGCCAGTGGAACTAGAACATAGAGCTTGGTGGGCAATGAAATAGCTAAATCTGGACATTGAGGCTGCGGGAACAAATAGAGTCACAGAATTACATGAGCTAGACGAGTTTCGATTTCTTTCTTTCGAGAGCACGAGGTTATACAAGGAGAGAATGAAGAGGTTGCACGACAAGAACATTGTTGACCGGAATTTCACTTCCGGAGACAGGGTGTTGCTTTTTAACTCACGATTAAGGCTATTTCCGGGTAAACTCAAGTCACGATGGTCTGGACCATTTCGAGTGGTCGAAGTGCTCCCTTCAGGTGCCGTAAAGATTGCCTCAGAGAAAAAGTCTCATACATTCAGAGTCAATGGGCAAAGATTGAAACTATATGTGGGCATGGATGAATCCAAGGAAGTGTCAGTGATCTATCTGACTGAACCTCAGAGGTCGAGCGAGCCTTAAATGTGCTCATCTGAGTCGTGCCGCGACGTTAAATCAGGCACTGCGTGGGAGGCAACCCATGATTTCTTTTGTTTTCTTGTCTTTTGTTTGATGTTGTACCAGATGTGTAGGAAACTAACATCCTTATAAAAAAATATAAAAAAATAAAAAAGAGCTCGTGACCGCGACCGCGACACGACCACGGTGAAAGACGAGTATACTGTTTTAGGATTGCTCAATCCATCGCGACCGCGATGGGACCGCGGCACGACTGTGGTGAAACGTGAACATTCTATTTCGCCCCCCCTTCACTCACCACGGCCGCGGTGGGACCGCGGTCGACCGCGGTGATTCGCGATAGGTTTGTCGCCCAGGTAAGTCACGTTTTAATTTTTTTTTATTTATTTATTTTCTTTTCTTTCTCCTCTTAAACACTAAAACCCACCCACCCCACCCTCACTTTCCCCATTCTTCTCTCACTCTACAAGCCCTAAACTAACATCTCTCTCTCTCTCTTTCTTCTTCTTCTTCTTCTCTCCAAGCCCTAACCCATTCTTCACACACACACACACACTTCTACAAGACCCCATCTTCCATCAATCTCAATTTCTACAAGACCCAGGTACAATGCACCAGTCAAGGAAGAGACGTGCCACATGTTCCTCCACCAGTGGACCAGGAGGGTCATCCAGAGCTCGGGGTCAGGCTAGTGCGGACCAGTTTGACCACTCTCAGTTTGTTTCCAAAACAGCTCAAGATAAGTTTCATGCAAAGGCGTCCAAAAAGCTATTGCCAGAAGTACTCATTGACAGGCGTGCCTTGCAAATTGAATGCCCCCGTATCTATGAAGAATTGAGGAGGCGTCATCTGGACATCTTCTTTGATGAACCGGAGGAGGGCAATGTGCTGCTGGTAAGGGAATTCTATGCACATTGCTCAGAACATGTTGAGAGGGTTGTCACGGTATGCCGTACACCGGTAGATGCGTCTCTTGAGGCCATCCGACGAGTGTACAGGTTGCCGGTGTTCACTGGAGAGACAGATTATTACCGAGGTTGTCAACCCTCTCTATATGTCGGGTGGCAGCCAATTCTTGAAACAATCTGTGTGGCTAATCGGAATCTCATATGGATAAAGCCGAGAATTACCCTGAACTCTCAATCTCTCACTTAGGAAGCTAAGTGTTGGCTGACGATCATCAACAGCCGTCTGCTACCGTCCAACAACACCACTAATGTTAATGGGCCAAGAGCTACGGCGATTTACTGTTTCATGAGCCAATACGATTTTGATGTGGCCCGGCTCATCCAAGAAGAGATGTTCATTCGCTCCCCGGAAGTACTCAAAGGGTTCTACTTCCCCTCCCTGGTCACCAAGCTGTGTCGTGCTTCACGAGTTCCTGAAAATCCCATAGTAGATGGGAAGTTGCCATTGAAAGCCCCATTCAGGGCTAGCAAAATCACAGTTGGGAAAGAGCCGGTTGTGGTGGTTGATGCTGATGATGAGACCGATGATGATGATGAGGGAACTATGCACGCTGCCGCCCCACCACAGCCGAGTGCTGATGAGGCGGGCCTATCACAGGCCCTCCGAAGTACCCGCATGACAGCCCTGGAGCAAGAAATGGCTGGCCTACGCACTTCGATCACTGACCTGGGTACTAGAGTTGACAATTTGACTACTCAATATGCTAGGTCGGAGAAAAAGATCATGGGCTGGCTCCGGGCACTAGGACGAGCGTGTCACCTCGATCCTAGCACCGTCTCTGATCAGGATTGAGCACCAGGGAAGTCCCCTTACCTTACTCTGCTTTATATTCTTTGACATGGGGACATGCCAAATCTTTAAGTGTGGGGTGGGGGATGATTGTTGTTGTATAATTGTATAAATTTGTATGGTGTTGTTTTTGTTTGGTATTGTTGGTTTATGTTAGTTAACTTCAACTTGGCCCGAAGACGGACACCTCTCGACGGGTCTCTTGAGGGATTTAAGTTGAACAAAAAAAAAACACAAAAACAAAAGATTTTCGTTTGTTAGGTAGTGTATCAACTCCCCCTTGGTTTTTCTTTAAACCACGGTTCTTTTCCAAGGGTTTCTATTTGAACCGGGTGTAGTTATTTTTTTTTAGTTTAGGAAGTCTTGGGCGAGAAGCAAAAATGGAAATAAGGACCCTTAACTCTATGGTACCTTGAATAAAGACTGCTTTAGTGTGACACTTAGGCTCTTTAGTTGACTCAAAGAAGGCCTTAAATTGTGTGTTTCTGAATTTCTCAAGTACTTAGAACAGAGTGTCTGATGATCCTAACTGAATTGAGTCATGTGCCATATGTGAGTGAGGCTTTCTGTATTCTGTGTTAACATTCAATGCCTAGAACTTTCCCTGTGTGTGTACAAAGCGAAATGTAGCCTCATTTGGTCTGGAAAGTGATATAGGTGTTTCTTTGCTTAACCTTTCTATGTATGCTTTCTCCTACCTAATTGTATATACCCTAGTCAACCCCGTTGAGCCTGTAAGCCTATTTTCCTTGGCAACCACATTACAAGCCTAACCCGAGTTTAAATAGCCTATCTTGTTGAACCCTATCACCTCTTAGAAGCACTCAAAGTGTAATGGATATGGAAAAATATAAGTGTGGGGTGGTTGGTTAGGCTATTAAGTGGAATTAAGAGGACATGAAAAGAAAAAGGTGCACTGGTTGATAAACAATATTAGAGGCCACCAGAAAAAGAAAAAAAAGAGAAGAGAAGTCTCAAGTTGGTGGTAGCTGTTAAAAGAAAAAGTGTGCTTAGGGGTGAACACAATAATGTAATGGTGGAATGAAGGTGTGACAAAGTTAAGAGCTTAAAAGTACACAATGTAATGGAGTGCTTAGGGAGGTGTAGTCACTATACCCAGATGTATCCTACCCGTCCCGCAGCCAACATTACAACCAATAAAGTCCTATTTGATTCTAGACCGAATGAGCTTGATTAGTTGAGTATTACACTACGGGCAAGCCTATGGTGTGTTGTTTGTGGCATAAGAATTTGGTTCTGAGGATGAGTGAAATGTTGTATTTGAGTTCCTCAGTGTGTGGTTTGTAAACGATATAAGTCTCTTTTGTAGTGAGTAGGCACATGATTCATGAAGGGAAGGTAAGTCTGGACCTCTGACTGAGAGTAGGAGAGCTGTTTAGGGGTATTGCGTGGCTAGAAAGGAGTCCACTCTTGAGGCGAGGAGGTTGCGCTGAAGTAGTCTATCCATGTGAACTATTCTTGGTATAAGGAGTAGGGAAGTGACCCAATGACGATTAGGCATATAGAGTGTGGTTTTGTTGCTAGAGGACTAGCAACGGTTTAAGTGTGGGGTGTTGATAGTAGCCTATATTATATGATGTAGATGCTATTTATGCCTTAAGTTAACCATACTTTATTGATGTTTTAAGTGCTAAATGATAACAAAATACTCTAATTGAGGTTTTTTATGCTTTGCAGGAACTACCCCGAGTTGGGAGGAGAATATAGAGTGTTTTGGGCTCAAATATGTGAAAACAAGGCCAATCGAGAAGAGCCCGGACGAAAACGAGCAAGAAAAGGTGAAGAAAAACTGGGCAATAGCTCACCGCGACCGCGGTGGGACCGCGGCTGGAACGCGGTAAAAGAAGGCGAGAAATAGAATGCTTGTGAAATACCGCGGTCGTGCCGCGGTCGTGCCGCGACCGCGATGGAGCTGGAGGCAGCCAAGAAGTTTGAGGGCCAAAGTATAAATCGTGAGAAACTTATCATAACCCTATATAAACTCAACAAACTCGCCCAAGTCAAGAGGTAGCTTGTTTTTAGACTGAATTGGAGGCAAGAACAAGTGTGAAAAGATCAAGAAACCATTAGAGTTTTTCAATCTTCTTCTTGTTATCTTTATTTGCAAATTATGAATACTTTTGTGGTTTTATGTGGTTTTGCTATGAGTAGCTAATTATCTAGTCTAGGGTTTTGATGGAACCTGTTGAGGATGAACTTCTTGTTATGTTAATATAGTTTGCCCAGTTTAATCTCTATTTGTTCAACTATGTTCTTGTTGTAGTTAACTGATAGGATCCTCAATTAGCTGTGCCTATTTAGTATGTATTACTCGAAAGAGAGTGCATATTTAGGTAATTGTTGAACAACACCGCTCCCAAAGTATATGAGGAATCAATAACCGAGGGTTTAAAGGCGGGATTAGGGATTACGAAGCCTTGGATGTGATCTAAAGTGAGCTATAATAAAAGCTAGCTAGCGTAACTCGGGAGAGTGCGTCTAGTAAATTGTCGTAATTACTCGGGAGAGATTTATGGTAGTAAGAGTGCTCATGATCGATAGAGACGATTATCCAAATCTATATGAAACATAACAGGAAGGGATTCCATCAATAGGGGAAATCACAACCTTAGATCCTTCTCTTAATTGTTTACAACTCAATCATAATTAGCTTTTAGTTTACTTAACTTTATTCAGTTATAGCTAGTAAAAATATCGCCAATTGTTATTCAAAATATCTGGGAAGTTGATCACGAAGAATTTAGTGAGTCTAACAAGAGTAATTGGTAGGTTAATTCCGAGTGGATTCGACTCTGGGCAAATACTTAGATTATATTTGCAACGACTGCTTGTCCTTTTTATAAGGCATAGTTGGGCGTGATCCTTACCCAAAGTAGCAAAAAAAAACACAAAAATAATAAAAAAAAACAAATGCCACCCACCATTATGACGTCATTACCACTACCACCGAACCACTCCCCGGCATCCTGGCTGGAGGTGGCATTACAAGGGCAGGGTCTAGCCTACAATTTCACCCTGGAAAATCAACCAGTGATATTGATTGTCCAGAATCCGGCGCATCAGGCGAGCGTAACAGTGGAAGCCCTGAACAAGGCCTTGGCTGCCTTTGCAAACAATAAGAAGCAACGGCCACATGCAACCAAACATGGATCCACCAATGCTCAACAGTCTAATTTCCCAAACGTTCTAGTCAATACCGTTCTTTCCATATCCGGCAATGGAAGACCCTGCAACGTCTCCGGTGTTTGTGACCATCAAACCCCAAATACACCAGGCTCCATCACCTTCTGCTCCACTAGAGAAGAACCAGTCACCACCGCTGGGAAACATTACAAGGGAAATCAACAAAGCCCTAGATCTTCTGAAAAGGAAAAGCCCACCGGAATTGGAAGGAACAACCTACGGTCCCCTTCGCACAGACTCTCTACTACTAGACTCAGTCAGGGCAATAGAGTTTAGTGTGGAGACCAGCGAAGTACTGGTGTTGCTGTGCCCAAGAACAATGACCAAATGCGGACTGAGCCTAGTGTCTCACCACACCAGGGAATGACCAAGCCGCTCCTCAACCTGACACCAGTTTTCAGCGTGAGGAGAAAGAACCAAGCGATCCTAACAAGGACTCCACTGGGATCGGAGAAACCTCAGAAAAGCCAGCCCCCATACCACCAACCACCCATGATAAACTACATCATATGGAATGTTAGGGGTGGCAACAATGCTGAGTTCAAGAGGCACTGCATGGATATAGTTCATCTCCATAAGCCAGCCCTAATGGTTCTGCTAGAGATTAAGATGGCTGACCAAAAAAAGCTGGCAGAAGAGCTGCATTTCGATATGCTAATCCAATCTCCGGCTATTGGCTTATCTGGGAGGATTATGTTGATGTGGAAAGAGGACAATGTCACCGTGGATGAGGTTTCCACCACCCCTCAAGGAATCCATGCCATGGTTAAGGTACTTCCAGATCACACCCCTTGGTTATTTTCTGCTATTTATGCTAGTAACGTTTTAGCTAATAGGAAGTTACTCTGGGAAAGCCTAGTTACTATCTCCAAAAGCTACCCAAACAATTGGTTTTTGGGTGGAGACTTCAATGAAGTCCTAAAAGCTAGGGATAAATTTGGGGGCAACCCAATTAACCCAAGCCGTAGTAACTTGTTCTGGGATTGCCTTAATGAATGCAACTTATTAGACTTAGGTTATAAAGGAAATAAATTCACCTGGACTAACAAAAGATATAAGAATAAGACTAGTCTGATCCTTGAGAGGATCGATAGGTGTTTTGCCAATGAGAGCTGGACTTTCCAGTACCTTGAGGCTACTGTGATACACCTACCTAGGACCCACTCTGACCACTGCCCCATTCAAGTTGTGCTAAAAGGGGACTCTCTTAATTACTCCAACAGACCCTTTAGGTTTGAATCCATGTGGACTAGCCACCCATCCTTTCCTAGTATCATCAATGAGGCTTTCACCATTAACTCCCACCTAATCCAATCTACTGAAACTTTCAAGAGCATTGTGACTCAGTGGAATAGGCACACTTTTGACAATATATTCCATAAAAAAAGAAGAATGCTAGCCAGAATTGCTGGAATCCAAAAATCTCCTAATTACCAGTTCAGTAGTTACATGTTAAACCTAGAAAGCAACCTGACCAGTGAGCTTGATTCCATCTTAAAAAACGAGGAAGATTTCTGGAAACTCAAATCTAGGATTAACTGGCTAAATGAAGGGGATTCCAACACTAAATTCTTCCACACGTCCACTCTCAACAAGAGAAGAAGAAATAGGATCCTCTTCCTCAAAGAAGAGAGTGGAAGCTGGCTCTATGACCAAGGGGACATTAAGGCATCCATTGTGTCCTTCTTCAAGAATCTCTACACCTCCTCACACACACAAGCTCCCATCTCCACTACCAACTAAATGGATACCCATATCCTATCAGATTCTCAAAGGAATAGATTGGATACGCCTCTTGAGATCAGTGAAACAAAAATGGCCATCTTTTCCTTCAAGCCTTTAAAGGCTCCTGGGCCTGATGGTCTCCATCCTTTCTTCTATCAGAAGTATTGGAGCATTGTAGGAAACTCAGTAATTGATTTCTACAAGCAATTATTCGATACTAACTCCATGAATTAGACCATGAATCAAACATTGATGTCTCATCCTAAGTGCCCCCAAGCTTCCATGCTCAAAAACTTCAGACCAATTGGACTTTGTAACACCATCTACAAGTCCATCACTAAGATTATTATCAACAGAATCAAGCCTATGCTACCTGACATAATTGGCCCTAGCCAGGCCAATTTTCTTTCAAATAGGAGGGCTTTTGATAATGCTATCATTGTGCAAGAGTATATTACTCACTTTGGGAACATGAAGGGGAGACAGGCTCATATGATCCTCAAAATAGATTTAGAAAAAGATTTTGACAGGCTAGAGTGATCTTTCATTAGAGACACACTCTATGCCTTCAACTTCCCACCTAGGCTCACTAAGCTAATCCTGTCATGCATTAGCTCATCCAGCACCTCAATCTTAGTAAATGAAGGCAAAACTGAATCTTTTAAGCCCTCCAGAGGCATCAGACAAGGGGACCCCATCTCCCCTTACCTATTCATTCTGTGTATGGACAAACTCTCCAAGTCAATTGATCAAGCTGTACTGGACATGCAATGGCAGCCTATCAGTATCAACAAGTCTAGCCCAAGAATCTCCCGCTTCTTCTTTGCTGAAGACTTTACATTGTTTGCCAAGGCCAACAATAGGAACTGCACCATCATATATTCTATCCTGCAGGCTTTCAATGAGAACTCTGGCCAAATAATTAACCTCACTAAGTCCAGAGTTCTTTTCTCCTCTAACACAAACCAGGATACCATGGAAGGTCTTACAAATGCATTGTCAATCCAAGCTACTGATTCCTTTAGAAAATATCTTGGTATTCCCTATGTTCAGAGACCCACTAGTTTTGATTTCCAGTTCATAATAGACAATATGCAATCCAAACTGGCTGGCTGGAAAATAAATTGTCTCAACATGACTGGAAGGACCATTCTGGCCAAGACATCACTCAGTAGTATCCCTAGCCATGTCATGCAATACATCAATTTGCCCACCAAAACCACCAAGAAAATTGATAGAATAAAGAAATTTTTATCTGGGGCACTACCCCTAATAAGAAAAAAATGCACCTAGTTAGCTGGGATAAAGTCACTAGGAAGAAGTGCAATGGTGTCCTGGGCTTACAAAAAGCTGAGCTGAAAAATAAAGCTTCTCATGCCAGTCTGGCTTGGAGGATCTACCATAACACTTCCAGCTTATGGGCTAGAGTGCTGATTTCTAAGCACTGTAACTGGAACCATACCCCCAGGAAACCAAAATCTCCTATCTGGCAATGCATCCTCAAGGGATAGGATACATGCAGGAATGCTAGTAGATAGGTGGTCCATAAGGGCAACAGGGTGAGTTTCATGAATGATACTTGGATCCCTAACCAGCTAGCCATTAGAAAAATGATTGCAGGCCCCCTAACCCCAAACGACTTAGCTATCAAAGTAGACTCTGTCTACAATTCTGGGAACTGGGACTTCTCTTCAATCTCTATGGACATGCTTGGAAATATCTCCAACATGATCAAATCTATTTTCATCCCTCCCAATACGACCAAAGAGGATAGGCTAATATGGGGATTGACTCCAAGCGGGTCCTTCAACAACAAATCAGCCTATACCTTCCTTAGCAATAACAAAGAGTATTTGGGAAATGGGGAGGAAGAGACCTTCACTTGGATATGGAAATTGATAGCTCCTAACAAAGTTAAGAGCTTCATATGGCTCCTTGCCCAAAACAGGTTGCCTACTAGAGCCTACCTGCACAGAATTGGGGTTAACTGTAACCCCCAATGTTGCTTCTGTCAAAGAAATCAAGAAACAAGTGAGCACATTTTCTTTGAATGCACAAATGCAAGTCAATTCTAGTAGGAGTTACTATCAAAGACTTCTACTACAAGTAGACAGCTAAATCCCATTTTCTCAGCCCAACTATGGCCATCAACATGGAACAAGCTTAAGAACGCATACTTTAACAGAAGCATTCCTTGGGAGAACATCACTCCCTTCTATTTTTGGTGGCTAACTAGAAATCACAACCTCTTCAACAACAAAAAAGATAGCATCAGCACCACCAACACCATCTCAAAAGCAACAAAATACTTTATGTTGGTGAAGAATGGTGCCATCAAGAAGCCTTTTTCACACCAATGTGAAATGAGAGCGCCCTAGGAGAGGCCACTACAAACTAAACACGGATGGTGCTGCCAAGGGTAATCCAGGCATTGGAGGAATCAGTGGAGTATTCAGGAACCATAATGGGGATTGGATTATGGGGGATATGGAGAATATACCACATACCACCAATACCATGGCTGAGCTGAAAGCTCTCCTAAAAGGGCTACAACTAGCGGAGCAAAATGGATGGATCCTCTGGACATCAATGCTGACTCGGCTGAAATAATTCAGATGCTTCTCGCAAGTAACTTAACTTATGATCCTATGATTTGTGAATGCAGGTTGTTAATGCAAAGGATGGACAAGGTAACGGTGAGGCACACCTACAGGGAGCATAATAAGGTGGCCGATGTGCTGGCGAAAGAGGCAACAAAGTCATGTTTTTTGGGACGAACCAGCATACTAGCAGTTCCTCTGATGTTTGCAAATGATATATTTTGGGCAGACATCTTAGAAACTAAAGTTGTTAGAAAATTTTTGGCATGTAATATTAATACAGTTGAACAAAGCATCGCAGTATTGGGGGAATTACAGTACTCCGGCATAGACAATACTATGCATTGTATTTCCTAGTTTTTGTTATAAGCTTTATATATATATATATATATATATATATATATATATATNGTTTTCTCAGCTTATATTCGTTTTTATTTCTTTTGTTCTTCCTCCCACACATAAATTACACCTAATATATATATATATATATATATATATATATATATATATAAAATAAGAAATGTAGGTAATTTTTTTTATTAAAACGGAGGTCATTAAATTTGGTAAAATAAAATTAATTTCCTTAAGAATTAAATAGGATTCTCCGTTTATCAGGTAAGATGAAGCATATATCAAGCGTCATTACGGTACCATGAAACATCAAACAAGAACTAAAATTAGCATTAAAAGAAAAAGAGGATATAATAATTAGAAATGGAAATGGAAATGGATTGTGTATTTACTATGAAGCTCATCGAAGAGGAGGACATATTTAAATTTTTTAAAGAAATTTATTTAGTCTTTTCCTGTGTACTAAAAAATAGGTTCACCGCAAAATAGGTCTCTTAAATCACAAAAGAAAAACAAATTTATATTGAGATCATATAAAAAACTAACAATATTATTCCTTCTGTTTTAGTTTATATGATACTTTTTCTCATTTTGTAATATTGACTCAATTATAGTTTTATACCACTTTATAACTTTCAAGAAATTAAATTGATTAATCTATTCAACTTTTAAATTTGACATAATATTTTATCTATTAAGTGAAAGTTTCACTTCATTACTCTAATTTTTTTTTCATTATTACTAAACATTTATATTTAAGTGAAATTAACATTTTAAATACCATATCAAATTTTTACTAGAAATAGAAAATTCCTTTACATTTGGGCCTTGGATAGGATCCAGCAAGTCAGTCATTCCACCAAGCCCTCGTTGCATTTCCAAAACTCCGATCACATTCTGCAAAATCGCCGTCGATCTCCGCCCCCTTATCGCCGTAACAATGTTCCGACACGGTTCTCGATTCCTGACCAGAGCCACCACCACAATGAAGTGGCGCCGCCCATTTTCAACCGATCTGCCTGCGGAGTCCGTTGCAGATTCCAACTTCATCGAAGCTTGGAGGAAAGTAGTTCCAAATGTGGAACCACCTAAAACTCCATCTGCATTCATGGCTGCGAGGCCCGCTACACCGTCGTCGATTCCGTCTAAGCTCACTGTCAACTTTGTCCTTCCTTACTCCTCTGAACTCTCTGGTAAAGAGGTAATAATAATATGGAAAATTAGCTCTTCCTTTTGAATTTCCTCGTTTATGATGTGTTGATTTTCGATTTGAATTCGGAGTTTTAAGATACTAGTAGTCCTTAACTATTGATGATAAAGCATCTAAATTTTCGATTTGAATTCAGATTTTGATTGATAGAATTTATTGATTTGAAAATTATATTTCATAGTAATATTTATGATTGCTTAGTGGTAAATGAAGTAGGAGGAGAACCATGAGGTTTCAGGTTCAAATCTCACTTGAGGCAAAAATAATACTAGGTGATTTCCTTCCATTTGCCTAAGACCTGGTGGGCAGAGTTACTTGGTACCTGTGCATATGGTGGAAGGTAGCTGGTAGTCAAAGAAAAAATTGATTGCTTTCCAACGGTGATAGTGTAGTATAAAATAGAAGAAAGGGAGTAATAGACACCGTTGCGTATCAAAAAGAAGAAAAATAAGATAGGGAGTATTAGACTCCATCTAGATTCAAATGATTTGATGTTCATGAAGTGACACACAAGAATGTTATTTTGCATGCTTAAATTTGCATGAATTTCAACTTTTAATGTTGATGTTAAAGCAAGAGAGGTTCGAAAAGAGGTTCACTGCCACCTTCATAGCCTTAGTCAAGGGCGGATGCATTGTTAATGTTATGATTTCATCCGATCCCAGTAACTTTGGCTCTGATCCTGTATATGTGTTAATAAATTGGCTAAATAAGTACAAATAATAGATTTTCGAAGCCTGTAAATCTAATGTGGTGGGGTAGAATTCCGAACTCTAACGTATAAAGTTTAAATCTTGGATCCGTTTTTGGCCTTAATACCCAAAAGATTGAAGCTGTGAAGTTTAAAGGGATTTTAGGCGTATGTTTGATTGGAAGCATCTACAAGATTATCTCAAAGATATTGTCAGAAACTCAAAAAGGTGGTGCATAAGCTGGTGGATGATGCACATATGGCTTTTATAAGGGGAAGGAACATCCTGGATGTTGCACTAATTGCCAATGAATGCTTAAACACAAGACAAAAAAGGAACTTATTGTGAGTCCCGACTCCTGTGTAAGTTAGACATTGAGAAGGTCTCTGATAATGTTAATTCAAGTTTCCTTACTAATATGCTTAAGGAGGGATTTGATAGCAGATAGATTAGCTGGATAATTTTTTGTGTGAGCACTGTTTAGTGTTTACTGCTCTCTAATCATAAATGTAGTTCTCTTACCAATATGCTAAAGGAAATGGGATTTGATGGTAAATAGATTAGCTAGATAAGTTTTTGTGTGAGCACTTTTAAGTGCTCCGTAATGATAACTGGAGTTCCTGAAGGATTCTTTTCGATTTTAAGAAGGGTGAGACAGGGAGATCCCATCTCCTCCTCCCTATTCGTTTTAGTGATTGAAATATCAGCGGTATGTTGAAAGTGGCTAACATAAATGAAGGTTACAGGGATTTAGTATTAATGTAATATGGAATTCTCTCACTTATTGTAAGAAATGATATCCTCTTCCTTTGTGATGATCTAGTAGTCAATTAAGACATTTGAAGTTGATTCTAGTGGTATTTGAAGCAAACTCTGGTCTTCATATTAATTGGAGGAAAAACTCGTTCCCTTCCAATGAGGTGTGAAACAGTGTTAGTGCTAGTTTGGCTAGAATTCTGGGCTGTCTGACAGGGACTTTGCCTACTGTTGGGTCTTCCTTTTGGTGATAGACACTGAGCTGAAGAGATATGGCAGGGAGTGTTGGAAAGGTGTGAAAAGAGGGTTGCGAGCTGTAACAATCAATGCATTTCCTTTGGGGAAGATTAGTGATTAACGGTGTGCTGGATTCTCTACCAATTTATGTGAATTCTTGTTTCCTTTGTCAGCCTAGATTGAGATTCTGAGAAGATAATTGATAAAGTGAGAAGAGATTTCTTGTGGGCTGTGGCAAGGTGATAATGGAAGGAAGTCCTGTAACCTATTCAAATGGAGCACACTCTCCAAGAGTAAGAGAGATGGGCGATTGGAAATCA
This sequence comes from Nicotiana attenuata, assembly GCF_001879085.1. Classification (NCBI taxonomy): domain Eukaryota; kingdom Viridiplantae; phylum Streptophyta; class Magnoliopsida; order Solanales; family Solanaceae; genus Nicotiana; species Nicotiana attenuata. The sequence continues at coordinate 5,510,654 of NC_031993.1, forward strand.
AAGATCTAGGGGTTTATTTATGAAGTGGTATTGGGATTGAGTTATGAAAAAGAGGCCTGAAAGAGAAATGTCATCAAGAACAAATATGGAATAGATGGTTAAATATTTAGATGAGTGGTCACATATCAAACCCATGAAATGACGTAGATCTCTAATGGTGTAAGTTTTTAAATGAGGTGATCACATACCTCAATATCAAGTTAGAATAATTAAAGGTTTTGGGTTCAAGTGTCGTTGCCGTAAAAAAATATTATCATGTGTTTGGTTCATGAAAAAGAATCAGACATGCACGTGAAAGTGTGTTGAAGATAAAATTAAGTAAATAAAAGTGCTCCATCTCTAACAGTTTAAGCTTTTAAGCGTGACAGTCACACGCGTTGTAGACATTTTACAATGTAAAGTTGGTCAAGTGGGGACTACACGTGTAGCTTGTGGGTAAATTGTTTTTTTGAGGGATCAACTGGATCAGAGGAAGTCTTTTATGGTAGTATAATGGGTCCAATTTTGCTTCATGAAGGTTACTAAAGTTGAAGCCTTTTTATCTTATTCTTGCTTAATAGTAATTTCATGCGAAAAATCCTTGTGAAATCTCCTTTTGAGGAATGAATTAGTTAGCAGTTATTGCTTTGGAAAAAGCAACTAATAATTTGTTCGTCCTTTTGTATAATTTAAATTTGGTTTAACTAAGAAGTTAATACTCTTTTTGCAAGGATGGCCTTCCTAAGGAACATTTATTTGCCTAATTCAGTTGATTAGTTTATGCTACAAGGGAATAATGCAACAAAATAATTATTCTACCGGTGGTACAATTATTTGAAACTTGAAGTGAAGAGATATCAGTGAATCTTCTGGATAACAACACAGTAATATAGCCGTTCAGTTGTATTAAGTTTCACAAGAATCTGATCAGCATGGAGTCTTGCTGCCTTTGACAAACTTCGTCCTTATTAAAATTTGGGCTAACTTTCAAGGGTGCTCCACAAATGGTTGATATATTCGAGGTTCTGACTGTAGTTGCATTAAGTTTAGCATTGTATACTGAACATTAATAAAACAGAGAAACATTTTGTTTCTCATTCAATGTTTCAACAGTTGTCAAATGATGCACAAAGACTTGTGTGAGGTGTAGTAGTATGCTCTTGAGGAATGTGCATGATTGGCTCTGGAAAATCTCATACAAGCTTTGATCATCCTCCCTTTTGCATTATATGCAGGTTGACATGGTTATAATCCCTGCAACTACGGGACAGATGGGTGTTTTACCTGGACATGTAGCGACGATTGCTGAGCTGAAGCCTGGTGTCTTATCCGTTCATGAAGGCAACGATGTGACCAAGTACTTTGTGAGTGGTGGATTTGCATTTGTTCATGCAAATTCTTTTGCTGATATAATTGCTGTTGAAGCTGTACCACTTGACCGCATCGATGCCAATTTGGTTCAAAAGGGCCTCGCTGAGTTTACACAGAAGCTAGGCACTGCCTCAACTGACGTAGAAAAAGCTGAAGCCCAGATTGGAGTTGATGTACACAGTGCCCTTAATGCTGCTCTCACTGGTTAAGCAACAAGCAGGGATACAATCTTTGTCCTTGTTCAATTTTCTTTTTTCCTTTGTGTCTGCTTGATCGACTTCTTCAGCCTTTTGCATAAGCTGATTTCCGACATATATTGTCTTGTTCAAGTATATGTGGAATACCTATTTTAAGTCATCACTTTAAATAAATGTTGCGTTAAGCTTTCCTTTTCAGCTGTATGCTAAACTGCAGTAATGAGAAATAGATTGTTTAAAAGCAATTGTGCAGTCGTCTCATGCTACCTGATTTTCAGTTCGGGTGTATTCTTTGTGTTGGTTTCCAGTTCTCACTCTGTCTGTTTGTTGCCGTTACAGAGCTTTACGTTACCGTTGCTTTACATAATTTATCTGTTTTAGATCCTAGCATTATCATTGTCTTGGACAAGCTTTCTTTAACAGTATGCCTCTGATGAGGCTTGGAAAATGAAACACATTTTAGCTTGACTTGATGTAATGTCAAGCAAATAAATTAATAAAGGCCAAATACATACACAATCCATTAAACTTGGCCCAATATTTCATTTTGGCACTCTAACTAACTCTTGTTCCATTTTGGCCCTCCAACTCCATTTTCTTTGTTCCACTTTAACACAAAAGCTCACTAGATTTAGTGTGTGATTTGCCTCCCCCTTTAGGCGTGTGAGGGACCATTTTTCAGCCAAATTTCCATGGCCAAATACATACACAACCCATTAAACTTGGCCCAATTTTTCATTTTGGCACTTTAACTCAGCCTTGTTCCATTTTGGCCCTCCAACCCCATTTCTTTTGTTCCACTTTGACACAAAAGCTGACTATTTTTCATACTCCTAACGTGGAGGCGGATCCAGAATTTAAATCATATGGATTCAATTTTAATGTTTTTAATATTGAAGCCATTATATTTTTAAAGTTATGGGTTTATATCTATTTTTTACAATTTTAATGAATTTTTACATACAAATTTTTACTCCGCGTCGAAATTTATCGGTTCAGTTGAACCCGTAGTTATTACTGAAAATATATACATAAAAATATTTTTTCCACGAGAGGGGGCAGAAAAAACGAAAAAATAATAATTTGAAATTACAAAAAAAAATGCGGGTGGTGGGGGTAGCAGCTGGGTATTTGTCCGCGCTGTATTTTTGCCTGGGATAAAAGTTTTTGTGTCAAAGTGGAACAAAAGAACCTATTATATTTTTAAATATTATGGGTTCATATCTATTTTTTTTACATTTTTAATGAATTTTTACATACAAATTTTTACTCTGCGTCGAAAGTTATGGGTTCAGTTGAACCTGTAGTTATTACTGAAAATATATTTTAAAAAAATATTTTTCCTCTGGATGTGGGCAGAAAAAAGGAAAAAACAAAATACTTTGAAATTACCAAAAAAAAATTTTGCGGGGGGGGAGGGGGGGGGAGGGGGGGAAGTGGGGTGGGGGGGGTAGCAGTTGGGTATTTGCACGCTCTACATTTTTACCTAGAGGGAAAAAATTTTGTGTTAAAGTGGAACAAAAAAAGTGGAATTGAAGGGCCAAAATGGAACAAGAGTTAGTTAGAGTGCCCAAATAAAATATTAGGCCAAGTTTAATGGGCTGTGTAGACAGCGTTGAAACTTAGTAGGAGGCGGACGTCCAAAGTGAATTTGAAGGTAAAAAGAGGCCTTTATTTACCTATTTCCCTTTTTCTTTTTCTATTATATCTAGCACCAATTTCATTCAAGTCTAAGTAAAGCATCAAAATTACGCTGTTCATAAACCTTCGCTAGATTTTACTATTATACTATTACATTACAACAACAATCCACTGTAATCCCACAAGTGGGGTCTGGGGAGGGTAGGATGTATGCAGCCTTACCCCTAATCCGGAAGGGTACATAGATTGTTTTCGAACCCTCGGCTAAAGAAAAGACGGAATGCACTGAAAGCAAGTAATATTATACTATTACATTATTTCTGCCATTTCCAGCTGCTAAGGAAACAGAAACAATACAACAACAACAAACAATCCAATGGGATCCCGCGAGTGGGGTTTGGGAAGGGTAATGTGTATGCAGACGTTATCCCTACCTTGGGGAGGCAGAGAGGCTGTTTCCGAAATATCATCGGCTTGAGAGGAAGAATAGAAACAAGCAAATATTCACAACAAGGCCAGGAAAAGCTACCAACAACATATGAACCGGAAAAAAATGAAATGAGAAAGAAGGATATATGAGTATATCTTTAACAAATATCATTCTGCCTCAGAATATGTACTTTCAACATTCATCTCCCTGCATATATTGCAGTACATTCAATTGACACAGCTATTTTTGATTCAAGAATCAATTCATTTCCTAAAGTGTCAACTGTCAACACTGTAAGTTATACCAAGACAAATTAAACTGTGTTCATTGAGAGGGAAAGATACAAAGAAAAAGAAAGGAAAGAGGGGAAGGAAATTTAGCAATACAGAGGTTAAAACAACTGCAAACGCAAGGAGACCCAAAGTACATGAAAACCAGAGGTAGCTAATGTTGCTAAAGATGTTATAACACGAATGGTTTGGTGTACACATCAAATGGCTCAGTAGCAGTCAACTGCGGCTCCTGCAACCAAAAGGCAAATTATTTATTATTTTCGGGAAAATGACACTGTATAGCCGCTCTCAAAATAATAGCCAAAGAAATGTATATTTTTTGTATATATATACATTCTGTATGTTATATACAAAAACTATACAAAATTTATACACTTTTTCGGCTACCGAACGTAAATAGTTTCTGGCGCGGGCTAAAAGTGCAAAAAGCCCTTTATTTTCTGGAAATAGATCAATTTAATCTTCATTCCTTTTACATTTAAAGGACAATTCAGTTCCAACAAAATGTATTATAAGCTAAAATTAAAGTTACCTGTCTCATCCCAATGCCAATGCTTCCTCCATTAATAAGCATTGTGAGAAGAGATGTGACAATTTTGCCTCCTACATCACCACCAGAATTGTGAATGGAAGATCTAATTGCATTCAGAATACTCCCATAAGTTGTTCCTTGTCCACGTTCAATTGCTTGGATAAAAGAAAAAGTCATTGCACCAGTTGAAGTGACCTTAGACAAACTCTGTTATCAATTAATAAGTCATTCTATTAGCTTACTTAGGTTAATTCAAAGAAAATCAAAAGTTAGGATGTTAAAAGGATTTTACATCTGTATCTGAAGAATTTTGATGATCGTCGCAACCACTGAAAGATATGACTTCTCCACCACTTGTTCCTTTCCATACTCCTGAAGGAGGACGATGATCTTCCCACACATATCGTCCAGTACTGTATCCATAAAACTCTCTTATATCACTTAATTGAAGGGAGAGTTAAATTTGTTGGGATTGAAATAATCAGGTGTCATGGCAAAATTTTCTGGCATTATATATTTATGTGATTTATAGGCATATCTGAGTGCTTATTTGCTACAAAATTAGTTTTATGACATCGGTACAACAAATTAAAAGTTGAAAGATCATCCGTGTATTTAACGGGATAAAATCAGAAATAGCCATATTATGATTGGTAATTGAAAAATATCCATAATTTCAAAAGTAATTGAAATTTAACAACTTATCATGTAATAAAGATAAAATCTGAACAAAAACACTCTTAAAAATCTTGAGATATTCCGGCATAATATGTTGCAGTTCAAATTTTTTACATATGAGCTTCCAGTATAATATGCTGAAATTTTATAACGGAAAAGGGTCTGATATATCCCTGTACTGTGGTAAATTGTTTAAAATTATCCCCCATTATACTATTGGGCCATAAAAGTCCCTACCGTCCAATTATCCTAACAAATCTGCCCTTACTTTGACGGAGGTGCCACGTGGCATCCATCCTTGCCTCTTTTTAAATCTGGGCACATAAGAGACGACCCGCTCCATGAAACCCACCAACCCATAACCCATTTCTAAACCAAATAATACCCATTTCGTCCATTTCATTTTCCTGTTTCATTTTCTTCTCTCACTAACTATCTAGAACATGAAAATACTCTCCAGCTTTGTCCATTTCATTTTCGGATTAAGTTTGAACTCTTTCCCCACATCAACAAATGTGCAAGCCACATGTATTGCTCTCTGCTAGTTTTTTTTAATGAATTTGTTAGCTTGGTACTTATTTCTTTTGTTAAAACAAAACAGAAGACAGTAGGGCAACATATTCACTTGTGTGGCAGATGCCTCTTCCTGATTTTTCAAATGAAACATCAAAAGCAATAAAATCACTAGAAGAGAATATATCTCTCTCTATCTATCTATATACTCTCTCTCTCTCTAGATGCTGTTCGACCTTCAATGGCTTTTCCTCTCGACCTTATGATGATTCTACAATCTAAAGGTTCAAAAATTATTTTTTAATATTTTTAGGCCGTTCCTATTTCATTTCTCTGTTTTTGTTCCGTTTTTAGACCTTAAATTTGTTTTTCTATTTTGGTTTTCGTTTTATTGGGATTCTTCACTAAATCGGTTGTTCTTCCGCTTCTCCGACATTTGGATTTTTGTTTTTTTAAGTTTTAGAAATTTATTTTGGAGAACAAGAGTAACATCTATTAATCAAATAGTAATCTCTATTCAGGAGATATGTATGTATGTTTTTGAATTTTTTGTTACACCAATATGCAATATAAAAATATCTCTTTGGTTTATAAATGGGTTATGGGTTGGTGGGTTTCATGGAGCGGGTCATCTCTTATGTGCCCAAATTTAAAAAGAGGCAAGGATGGATGCCACGTGGCACCTCCGTTAAACTAAGGGTAGATTTGTTAGGATAGTTGGACGGTAGGGACTTTTATGGCCCAATAGTATAACGAGAGATAATCTTAAACAATTTATCATAGTACATGGATATATCAGACCCTTTTTCGATTTTATAATGTGTTTGAGTTCCATCATAATATGCTGGAAGTTTATATATGCAGGAGCTCTATAATCCCGCATATTATGCTGGAACTTTTCGTGTGCTGGAGTTCCAACATAGTATGCTGGAAGTTTATACACAAGAGCTCTATAATCCAGCATATTATGCTGAAAGTTTCCGTGTTTCAGCAAAACAATGGCTATTTTTCAATGACTTTGCAAAGGCTGGTTGTTTTTTAAGTCCAAAAACTGGCTAGCCTGTGCTATTTTTACGTATTTAACTCTTCTCTACTCTAGTATCTACTATCCTACTAAACAAAAGTATTAGCAAGAAACAAAAATGTAGTGTTGCAGACCTGTCCATTCTACAAAGGAACGGCAAATCAAGCATAGTTCCACTGTGACAAGCATCTATTATGGCATGAAGCTTCGCTCCAGGAGGAAGTGGCTTAACGAGTGTTGCATTTAGTTCGTCATCAATAATCGTACCCTGTGTTTTAAAATCCAAAGGGCAAAGCGTTTCGTCATAACCATCAACTTCATCGCCATTGTAATTCCTTTGCTGTAAACCATGACCAGAAAAATGGAACACCAGAGAATCCCCTGCTTGAACTCCTTGCATAAGCCAGTACATTGCTGTTCTTATATTATGTTTAGTTGGAATCTTGTAGGGATCTCTTTCTTCTTCTGTAAAATGGAAATTTGAAATTAGACCTCCATATAGGGCAAAAAGGGCAGCCCGGTGGACTAAACTCCCGCTATGCACGGGGTCCGGGAAAGTGCCGGACCACAAGGGTTTATTGTATGCAGCCTTACCCTGCATTTCTGCAAGAGGTTATTTTTACGGCTCGAACCCGTAACTTCCTGGTCACATGGCAGCAACTTTTCCGGCTACGCTAAGGCTCCCCTTCTAGACCTCCAAGTAGAACAACAACAACAACAACAACAACAACAACAAAAAGAACGACCCAGTAAAATTCCACATGTGGGGTCTGGGGAGGGTAGTGTGTACACAGACCTTACCCCTACCCCGATGGGGCAGAGAGAGAGGGGCTGTTTCCGATAGACCCTCGGCTCAAGAAGACGGAAAAGACGAGAAGAGATAGTATATCAGTACCGTCAACAGAAACCATAGACCTCCAAATAGAAAATGTAATAAAATTCGACAAACTAACAATGAAAAAAATGGTTTGTACAAACAAGAGTTTAAACTCTATGCACTAATGGTATAAAAACTATATACATAATCAGGTCACTTAAAACGTAATTACAAGTAACTTTATTTAATAAGTATTAAACTATAATAAACGATGACAATATTAAATTATACCAAGAATATAAAAGTTCTTTACACCGTCGTGCATAGAACTTAAAATCCTACTAATTTACACAAAGGCTTTGAAGAAGAACAAAATAATGAAATTTTTAAGTAGCTTTACACATTTTTAATTGGTGCACTTTCTTTATGAAAACTGTGATTGAAGAAAGCTACAAAGGCATCTTAAATTAATTCTTTAGGGAAATTATTTTATAATGTGTTAATGGGACAATAATATAATGAAATTCTATAGCAAAATACAATTATCATACTCTCTATGAATCAGATGCCTAGTTCAAGTGGAATTGCGCATCAAAGAATCCATTAGGTTGGATTAAATTAATAGCTGAAACGCTAAAAGACTATTTGCATTTAGGATTACATTAAATTATATATACTGTCAATTTCAAAATTGAATATGTATAGTTTTATACCGTCAATATATAGAACTTAAACTTTATATTTGAAAATTAACCCTTTGTTTTGAAAGTAGGCGAGGACAAAGATTTTAACTTATACTCGGGGAATATATTCCAGCAGAAAACGACCCATTGGACCATACAGAAAAAGTAGGATTTAATTTATATACATTGACAACGTGAGCCGAGGGTCTTTAGAAAACACTCTCTCTACCTTCTCAAAGTAGGGGTAAGATCTGCATATATATTATTCTCCCCAGAACTCATTTGTTGAACTATAATGGATACGTTCTTGTTGTTGTTATACACGGACAATGAAAATAGTCAGTATATATACATTTTAACCTGTTATAATAGGTAACCCGCCTTATTCTTCATGCTGTTAATTGCTTGTAGTCATCATTTGGTCATTTGCTAAAAGTAAAATTTCTTTTATATTGTCTTTGGGCTCACCCATAAACGATGCTTTAAGGCCCATTAGGATTATTAGTCAACCCTAATATTCTTTATATAAGTATACCTAAAATGTACAATAAAATATACTTTCTGCAGTATTTTTTTACTCTCTTTTCTTTTAATTACAGTTAGGGTTTAGATTGTGGAATAGGGGGTTGCTCCGAAATATCGTGACAATCACCACCGATTAGTGATTCCAGCTGCGGTTTCTTCCGCTTCCGCTACGCGAACAAGTTCTCGATTTACGAATTACAAGCAATCTAATGTATGTAGATTACCGTGTTCCTTCCATCTATGTATAAAAGTTAAACTCGATAGTTAAAGTAATAAGGAGAGAAAGAATGTTTTACCAGTGAGCATGAGAACAGAATCTTGAGGAAACTTGAATCGATTGACAAGCAAATACTTCATACATTTAGCATCATTGAGACAGCCCTTAAGCTCATTCTTGGTCTTTTTATACGTAATACCAATGATCAAAGCTCTTTTTCGGCCAAAAGGCGAAGGGAGTTGATTACTAGAAGGTGTACGACGGCCATAGGAAGAAAAGGTCTGAGCAATGTGGTGGTTTTTGTAGGCAAGTAGCTGTAGCCGGCCGCCGATGCGAGTGACTGCACGGCGGGCGGCACAGCGCATGCACTGAGCACCATGTGGAAGTTGTAATAACGTTGTATGGCAGTTCGGACAGTCCATTTTTTAATGAAGAAAACAAAACGGAATGAAGTTTGTTAGTATAATAGTATAGTCTTATTGTTTGCAGACTATTGTAAGAAGTGAAATGCAATTGTTTCTGGCGAAGCAGATGTTTAGATGTAGGAATGATTGTGTGTTGGTAGGAAGGAGAGCAGGGGATGATTCCAATTGTGGAGTGAGTGGCTTCTATTTATTACTCACGTCTCTCATGTTATACCGAGCGAGGAGCTTAAGAAAAAAGAAAAAAAAAAAGCAGCCCGGTGTACTAAGCTCCCGCGAGGTTCGAAGAAGGGTCAGTTTACAAGGGTCTATCGTACGCAACTGTTAGGTGTTTGTCCAGATTTTCTTACTATATTTAGTTTTCCTATTTGTTGAAGGAAAGGGCAACATGTTTACCTTAATTGGGTTTTCCTTTTTGTAAAAGGAAATTATAGATCTCCAATATTTGGCTAGTCCTTTTTCTTGTAGAAAAATGTTTGGACTTCTATAAATTGAGGATCCCTCCTTCTCATTCAGTAGCATCCACAATGTAGCAATAGGGGGCTTGAGAGTCTTGTTTAGGGGGAGAACTTTACGGGACAAGTGTTAGTGTGTCACTTGTGTTTGCCTCTTCGTGAGGTTGTTCTCTCAATATTTTGTACTCTCTTTTATTATAGTGGATTGCTCATCTCCGTCGTGGGCGTAGGTCAGTTGACCGAACCACGTTAAATGTTTGTGTCACTTTTGGTAGATTTCTCTTTGTTCTGTGATTTATCGTCGTTCAACGTTTGCTTTGCTAGATTCCGCATGACACCTGATTTTTCGGTCCTAACAGCAACTTTACCCTACATTTCTACAGGAGGCTATTTCCACAGTTCGAACCCGTAGCCTCCTGATCACATGACATCAAAATTTAGAATTTAAAATATAACAAAACATTTTAATGGTTATAAAGTTATGTCATTACGGGTTAAATGAAATGTTTAAATTAAATTATTCCTCAATATTGAAATGCCCTTTTTTTTGGGACACATGAAAAAAAATGCACTTACATAAAATGGAATAGAGGAAATATATGGTCTTTTTTTGGGTTTCCCATTCGGTGCGCGGTATTTTTATAGGGGCCTAACTAAGTTCAAATTCGCGCAGAAAAGTTTCACATTGGGAGGTAAAATGCTCACTAACAAAGGTGATTCCATAGACAAGGTTCGAATTCGAAACGTCTGATTAAGGATAAAGGAGTATTTATCACTTCACTACGACCCTTATTGGTGAGAAAATATGTTCTAAAACAAACGCATTAAAAACAAAGTGCATGTATCTCTTACTTTTACACTCTGTTTGGATCATTGTTCCCTATCGTTTTATAATGTATTGTATTGTATTGTATCGTATTGTACCGTATCGTTTTATGAATACAATGTTTGGATAGATTGTATTGTTTGTTATTGTTAAATAATATTTTGTGTTTGATTTGACTGTATCGTACTGTATTGTAACTGATAAGTTTACTAAAATACCCTCAATTGTTTTAATATTAAATTTATCAAAATTATGTATAAAAATAATTTTATAAAACAAAACAGAAGAAGGCAAAACACAATAAGAAAGCAGAAAAAAGGAGCGAGACAGAAAAAGGCAAAACAAAGGAGCACAACTAATTAGAATTGAGTTACAAGCAAATTAGGAGAAAAAAATAAAACAGGAGGCAACAAAACACCTTTAACATTGGTCTGGAAAAAAATAAAGTAGGTTATAAGTTGGAGATTTGGAGCTAAAAAAAAAAAAAAATAAAGGGTAAAATAGAATTATGGAGTAATAAGTTAGGGCATAATTGGAAAGAAAAATAGGAAACAATCCCACCACACCAAATTGGTTGTTTCAAAATAGGGGACTTTTCATTGTTCCGGAACAATGGATTTAACAATACAATACAACTAATTATAATGAAACAATCAAAACAAATATTGTTTTGGGATAACAATACAATACAATACAACGAAGAACAACCATCCAAACAAACTGTTAAGTTTGAGTTGACAATTGCACCCAAAAGCGATGATTTACTTGTCCCCTCAGAAAGTTACATAACAAGACAGTGAAATCTTGCAAACTAGACAACAAAGTGGCTAAGGAAAAAAATTCTCAGCCCTTAATTACTTTTAAAGTACTTTTTTCTTATTGGATTTAGCTGTGAAACAGCCTTGAAATAACAGTATATTGGAGTTGGCAAAAGTACAGTAAGCGTAAAACTTTTTAAACAGTCAATAGGCACAATTTAGTTGCGCTATAAACTTTAATATTCCATTTGTCCTAAACAAAAATAATATTTTTTGGATTTCGAGAGTTAGGCTACTTAATTTTGATCATGAAATCAGTCATAGACAACAAAGTGGCAAGGAAAAATAATTGGATTTCGAGAGTTAGGCTACTTAATTTTAATCATGAAATCAGTCATAAAATTTTTAAGTTTTTAAAATAAAATTTAAAATTTATATATTTAAAATTACATAAAGACTCTGCCCTATCGGGGCAGGGGTAAGCTCTGCGTACACATTACCCTACCCAAACCCCACTATGTGGAATTTTACTGGGTAGTTGTTGTTGTTGTTGTTACATAAAGAATATTATAAATTACAATAATTAACAAATTAAAATATTTAAAAGGTTTAAAGAAAATCGTGATGAAAAACAATTTATTTGACTCCCGAAAACCTAAAAGTATCATTCTTTATGGGACCGATAGAATGGTCATCTGGAAAAGAAGAAAATGTAGGCATGTTCTTCGAGTAGTTCCCTATACTGCAATATTTTTATATTGTCACTTTTTTATCTCTAAACGTGTCACTGTTTTCCAATATGTGGGAGAAAAACATTTTATATATTTGGCGAGAAAAGAATAGGAAAAACTTGTTTTAAAAGTGCGATTTTTGAGTTCCATTTTCACTTAACTTTCTTAGTCTTTGTCATAGATTCCACCTATATCACCCACCATGAAATATACGCTTTTAATTAATAGCTAGAACAATATTCCATTTTGACAAATATGCTCCCTCTAGTATCAATATGAAGAATCCAGCTATCATTAAGATTATATATATCCCCCAATATTTATGTGAATTAAAACAAAACTGTTCAGTATTGAGGTTTTGATGATTAACAAAGTGTGTTTAAATGCAATGATTCAAAGAACCAGGTCCTCAAGCTGCTTAACTGTTCTAAGAACCAGCTACTCAGGATAAAGGACCAGTTCCTCTAGTTGATGATTGTACGTCTGTACAAGACAGTAACTTTATCTCAAAGTTACCCAAGCCCGAATTTGGTGGAAGAAGGCTGCTACATGTGATAAGGGTTGTTGCTCAAGAAGATATTGATAATTCAGTCAGAGACAAGAGTCCCAAAGCTTGTGGAACCCCTTGGAACAATAGGAGTCCTATCAAAGGAGAAGCTGACTATGTACAGGACTCCTAGAAGATCTCAAGTCTATGCGTTTAAATACTATCTACTTTGGACTTCTGATTTTATCCTTTTACACATCAACTGAAGAATCATATGTTGTTCACCCTAGTCGAGTACTTGTATTGTATTCTTCTTGAGTCAGTCTAGCAAATGTGTTTAAAGAAATCGAGTTGTAATAAAGTATCACAAACAATTACTGAGTTGGAGTGAATGATTAATTTACAAGTTGGAGTAACTTGTAAATCAAATAGTCTTAGTAGGAGTATTGAATTACAGTCTTGTAATTGATACATTTTTGGCTTATTGTTCTAGTGGAGTTGAAGTTGAAAATCCTACATAGTAGGTCGTGGTTTTTGCACCTTTTGAGCCGGGTGATTTTCCACATAAAAACTGTTGCGTTTACTTTACTTCAAGTTTAAGGAACACGGTAAATAGCCAAGTTGTTTAGTAAATCATACAAGCACTCAAACTAACAATTGGTATCAGAGCGGATTCTTTCACACACACGGTTAACACCTACGGAGATCTTGGAAGCAAGATGCATGCTCCAGCCGGAATTAATGAAGGACAATCAACTACCAGACCAACCCTGTTCAATGGAAAATATTACAGTTGGTGGAAAGCAAGAATGAAAGACTTCCTAACAGCAGAAGACTATGAACTATGAACCATAGTGAATTGACTCCCACTAAACAAAATGCACAAAATGAAACAGTTCCTAAGGACCCCTATGAATTTGTGGCATCTGAAAGTACAAGGGGGGGGGGGGGGTGAATTGTATATTTTTAAACTTAATCTCTGTTAGTTGACTGGTTTATCGATTAGTCGACTAGATGCAATAAACTAACAGTTGTAATAGCAGAATGTAAAATGCAGAAAGTAAATGCAGGAATTAAAGACACCGGAATTTTTATACTGGTTCGGATTCAATGTGAATCCTAGTCCAGTCCCCTTGGGTTGCAAGAGAGTTCTCTTTAGTAAATGCGTTTCTTCGAGTACAATGGAAATGACGTGATAGCTCAGTTCCTATATCACTCGTCTCTTTTGATATAATGCCTCACTAGTGTTGTTCTCTCTTTCTTCTCTAACTTGTTACACAACAGGTCTTAGAGAGCTACAATGTTTGTTTGCAGTAGAACAAAGAGAGGGTGTTTGGTGAAGGCCGTTTGCTGAGAAGATTTGACAACCCAAGAGATTTGATCCTTGGAAAGAGATTGATTCTTTCCAAGAATAAGGTTACTCGCCATTGCTCATCCTTGATGAGAGGGCATTGATGGCTTTCCTTCTACAGATCTTGATGACGCGGGTTTACTCCTTGATTGTTGGTCCTTCCGAAAATACGAGCTCGATTAATCGTCTTACAGAATCTTCGATGCTTCTTGTCTGCTTCAATCTTTCGGATTGAATGTGCTGGACTTGATTGATGCCTTAAGTTTAGGCTTGCTTGATTCTTTCCATCGTAGCTGTCCATTGATTTCATGATCTTTGCTGATTGATTTCTTTCCTTAAGCTTCCTGATTGATTTCTTCAATCTCGTAGTAACTCCTTGATTCCTTGATATTCTCTAATTGATTCCTTCCATCTTTGAATGGTTATCCATATTTCCTGCACAAATATATTATTTGTATCACTAAAATCAGATCTAACAATCTCCCCCTTTTTGATGATGACAAAATAATATATATGTATAAACATTAGTTGACTTCCCTGTGTTTTACTCCCCCTCAATGTATGCGGTTGACAGGTTCATGGTACTCCCCCTTAGTTCATGCAGATGACTAGTCCATGGTTATAGATGTTGTAGTCGGCTCCTGCCATAGAGGATGCTAGCATACATTTGCACTTCAATCGACTATACCTGTATACAGATACATATACTCTTCTCCCCCTTTTTGGCATCAGCAAAGAGGGAATAGAAAGAACAAGCCACGAACTAAAACAGAATATATAGCATTATGCAGCAGAGTTATAGTCCAAACAGAAGCAACCAAAACAAAACAAAAATAGAAGTTGTCCAATGGCTGAGTGAACAGCCCAAAAACAGCACATCAAAAAAAATATTGTCTTAAGCAACCACATTAACGACGCAGAAAATAGGTAAGAGTGTTGCAGATGGCCTCATTTAGTTGTTCAAAGCTAGCATTGGCTGAGATGCTCACTCCATCCAACCTGTCATGAATCTCCCTGAAAGCCTTGACAGCGTTCTCCCTTACTCTGAGAACGGAAACTCTTATCTTGGACACATCAGACCCTGATGGCATGAATGTCACCAACATTTGATTGAGTGACTGTGAGGAGACTTTTGATTTTAGAGAGTTGAATGTCAATGGCACGAAGCTTCTCACCAATATCAGGATCACTAGGGCTGGGATGAGAGGCAGAGGGTTTAGGCTTGGGATCTATAGGAGCATGCTTTACATCACCTTCATTCTTCTTAACCGAGGAGACCTTCACACTCACATATCCCATACTTGCAAAGGCTCTAGAATTATAAGATTTCGACAGTGATAAAGGGATAAGCGGACAGGGAAATTTGGTAAGCTTCCAGGATGTGAGAGATGGCCGTGCCATAGGGTAGACTGGTGGGATCTTCTACACTTTCAATCATGAAATGAATGAACCATGAGGACAACTTGACTTTGAGTTTGGTCACAAGGCAGTATACTAAGAAAGTGTCTCTTTGAGAGAAGGTGGGAAAGGTACCAGTGCAGGGAAGCAGAGTAGTTGCTACAATGTAAGCCGGGACTCGAGTTTCGAAACTAACATCACAGGGGCCTAACTGGTTAGGAAGGGATTCAGAGGGACACTCAGCAAGACACCGTTTAGCTTGGTCAAAGGAAAATTCAAAATCATCGGGCCAGGTATTTTTGAAAAGCATAGGAAACCCAGAGCATTTACACTGAAAGAGTGAATCAAATAAGGCACAATCAAGAACAATGCGCTTACCTAGCACTAAGGATTCCAACCTATCAGGTTTACCAGAGCAAAGATTAGCGTAAAACATCTTTACCAGGGGTTCATAGCCCTTAGGCGGAGGAATAGAGAAGAACTTAGACCACCCTTGATGAGCAAAGAGATTTTTTACCTTACAATTTAGGGCTTCCATGTCGTCAAGGTCGACTACCCTTCCATGGGCAATGGGCTTGTCTTTCAAGGAAATAAAGAAATCCCTGTTTGGAGAATCCCAGAAATTCAGGTCAGATTCTAGAGAGCCAGAAAGATCTATCTTGGATTTCTTTGGAGTAGAGGAAACATGGGGGTCTTCTATAGGTCGTTTTCCTAGGGCTTTTTCTCCTAAGATTTGAGAGTGATCAGACAAATCTCACTGCAAAGAAGCGAAACCCTCAGAGTGGTCGGACCCTAGGTCTACTTGTTCTGGGGGCATAGAAGGGGGTTTTGTTTTGGAGCGGGTACTTTTTCTGATGGAAGTGGAGGGGTTCTTGGGTTGTTTGGCCATTGAAGGAAAGTGGTTTGAGCAGAGCTTTGGAGAAGGGTTTTCTAGATGATAGGGATGAAGGTGATTGAAAAGAGATCTCCGCCTTAAGAAGAGAACCTTCTGACGGTTGAGTAGAGAAAAGGAAAAGGCATCAGTTGAATAGACGTGATGATTGGCTTTCCAACTTTAAACGACAGAACTGATGTGAAAGAAGAAGAAAAGAGAGGGAAAACGGAGGCATAAATAATGCAAGAGTAAAGGACAATTATTAAACCCAGTTGATGGGATATCCACAGTAGTTGTGCACAACATTGTCCAATAGCAATGTATTCAGCTTCAGTGGTAGATAATGCAACTGACGCTTGTTTTCTACTGTTCCAGGATATTAATGCCTTTCCAAGTAATCATGTACCACTTGTGCTCTTTCTATCTTCCTTGTCACCTGCAAGGTCAGCATCTGAAAAACCTTCTAATTTAAAAGAGTTAGAGCGAGGATACCATAGTTCATGGGAGACAGTCCCAATGAGATATTGAATGATTCTCTTTACTGCAGTCAGATGAGATTCCTTAGGAGCTGATTGAAACCTGGCACATTTACACACACTGAACATAATATCCGATCGACTTGCAGTCACATACAATAATGAGCCAATCATTCCACGATACTTAGTTTCATCGACAGGGATTCCCTGTTCATCTTTGTCTAGACTCGTTGAAGGACTCATTGGTGAGCCAATGGATTTTGCATTGCTCATGCCAAATTTTTGAATCAGTTCCTTTGTGTATTTGGTCTGACATATAAAGGTTCCTTCTTCAGATTGCTGAATTTGAAGTCTA
The DNA here is from genome assembly GCF_001879085.1 of Nicotiana attenuata. NCBI lineage: Eukaryota > Viridiplantae > Streptophyta > Magnoliopsida > Solanales > Solanaceae > Nicotiana > Nicotiana attenuata. The sequence goes on from NC_031993.1 coordinate 5,527,687, forward strand.
AGGAAGAATGTTAGCTCTCCCATCATGCTCATTTCAAATTTAGTTTGCATAAGATTTGAAAATTCCTTGCACATAAGGGGGTTAGCACTACCAAATATAATATCATCAACATAAATCTGAATGATGAGATTACCTTCTGATGATCTTTTAATAAACAAGGTAGTGCCTACTTTACCTCTTGTGAAGCCATGATCAATAAGAAAAGAACTGAGTCTATCATACCATGCACGTGGAGCTTGCTTTAGTCCATATAGTGCCTTAGTGAGCTTATATACATGGTAGGGAAACTTTGAATCTACAAACCCAGGCGGTTATTTCACGTATACTTCTTCTTCAATAAATCCGTTCAAAAAGGCACTTTTGACGTCCATCTGAAATAACCTAAATCCCTTAAATGATGCATATGCCAGAAGTATTCGTATAGACTCCAAGCAAGCTACTGGAGTGAAAGTTTCGTCATAGTCGACTCCTTCTTGTTGTGAATATCCCTGAGCAACTAATCTGGCTTTATTCCTTACAACCTTTCCATCCTCGTTCAATTTATTTCTGAAGACCCACTTTGTTCCGATTACAGAGACGTTTTCAGGTTTGGGTATCAGTTTCCACACTTGATTTTTACCAAACCGATCTAACTCTTCCTGCATTGCTCGTACCCAACTTGAATCTTTTAGAGCTTCCTTTATCTTCTTTGGTTCAACCTGAGAGATTAATGCTAAATTTACTTTCTTTTTGAGAGCTCCCTTGGTTTTCTTTCCTTCATTTGGATCCCCTATGATGAATTTTTGAGGATATTCAGGTTCACTTCTCCATTCGTTTGGGTGCACTACATTAGTAGTCGACTCGATCGGATGATCTGGTACACTGCTGCTGATATCATTAGTTGACTCTATCGCAGCATATTTATCAATTGACTCTTGAGATTTGCTTGTCTCCTGAGTTTCCTGAGCTTGATCTTCATCACCTGCAGTAATTCCTTTCTCGACCAAGAGGTTATTTTCGTCGAATATAACATGTACAGATTCTTCCACACATAATGTGCGTTTATTATAGACTCTAAAAGATCTACTATTTAGTGAGTAGCCCAGAAAAATACCTTCATCACTTCTTGGATCGAATTTTCCAAGGTTGTCCTTACCATTATTGTGAATAAAATGCTTACTTCCGAAGGGATGAAAGTAACTGATATTAGGACGTTTACCTTTCCATAGTTCATAAGGAGTCTTCTTCAGAATGGGCCTTATGAGACATCGGTTGAGAATGTGACATTCTATACTTACACCTTCTGCCCAAAAGTGATTTGGCAGTGAATGATCTAGTAACATAGTTCTTACCATGTCTTGGAGGGTTCCATTTTTCCTCTCAACAATCCTATTTTCCTGTGGTGATCGTGGTGCAGAGAAATTATGAGTGTATCCCTGATCATTACAGAAGTCTTCAAATGCTCTACTTTCAAATTCTCCTCCATGATCACTCTGAATCGTTGAAATCAGGTATCCCTTTTCTCTTTCAACCTTTTTGCAGAAAATCTCGAAATTTCTTAATGCTTCATCTTTATGAGATAAGAAAATTACCCAAGTGAAACATGAATAATCATCAACAATAACAAAAGCATTTCTTTTTCCTCCTATACTAGCAGTTCTAGTAGGCCCAAATAAGTCCATATGAAGCAATTGCAAAGGTTTAGAGGTTGATACAATGTCTTTATTTTTGAAAGAGTTTCTGGTCTGCTTACCTATTTGACATGCATCAGAGATATGAGTTCTAGAAAAAGTCAGTTTGGGTAGGCCAATAACTAACTCATGTTTGGACAGTTTTTCTCTCGAATGCATGCTTGCATGACCAAGTTTCCTATACCATAACCATGGATCATCAGACGTAGATGTTAAGCAAATATGACCATCTATCTTTTCAAAACCATCAAGGATATAAACATTTCCATACCTTTTTCCTGGGAGGATTATTTTACTTGTATCGTCTTCAATAGCACAACCTGTTTTCTTAAAATTTACCTCATATCCTGAGTTGCATAGTTGACTTATGCTCAGGAGATTGTAGTTGAGTCCATCGACGAGATAAACTTCAGTGATGTCACAATTGTTATTGAAGGGAAATTTTCCAGTACCAATTATTTTTCCTTTTGAGTCATCCCCAAACTTAACGCTTCCTCCATCAATTTTTGTAACTTCTTTGAACAGGTTTTTATCACCTGTCATGTGACTGGAACACGCACTGTCTAAGTACCATTTTCCTTTACGGCTTATTCTGTGGTGTTCGTGCAAAATATAGTGATTAGTTTCTTTTAGGTACCCAAGCTTGCTTGGGTCCTGGAGGGTTAGTATTACTAGATTCAGAATTGTTTTTTGGTTTCCAAACCCATCCTGAAATATTTGCTTTACAAAAACGACAAAAAGAATATTTGTGTCCACTTTTGTTACAGTAGTGACACGTAACTCCTGACCCACCTTTAGGTCTTTCATTTGTGTCAGTACTAGTGGACTTTGTTCTAGCTGGTCCTTTTCCAGTAGACTTGTAAGTCGCCTGGTTTGACCTGACAGAACTGTGACGGGTGGATTTGCGCATGCCATTGAGTTGCATTTGCAATTCCTCAAATCCTTCTTGAAGTACTTCTTTTTCAATTTCACATACTTCATGTTTGAGTTTCCAGTCTTTAACTTCTTTATTGAGTCTCTTAAGCTCATTCATCATTTTTTGCGACTCTTTCAAAGTTAAATCAAGAATATCCTGTAATTCATTGCATCTTTCATAGTTATAAGATCTTACCTCACTTGTTTCACCTCGTGCCATGAAACAGTTCTCATTGTCATATTTGCATTCGTCATCTGAGGTGTCCTCATCCGTCCAGCATCCTGAGGATTTGTTCATCTCATTTTCTAGAATCGTCATGAAGCAAAGATTTGCTATTCTTCGTGTTCTGAACTGTCTTCATCGCTCCAACTTCCAAAAGATTTATTCTTGTTAAAGCCTCTAGAAATTTTTCTTTTTAGATCTGGGCACTCAGCTTGAATATGTCCAAATCTTCCACATTCATAGCATTTTCCATCATTCTTGTCCTGTTCGTTGTATTGCCTGGATCGCCTAGGTGGAATTCTTCCTTTCCTCGTATTCCTGAATCTTCTCATTAAGACATCCATGTTTCTTGATAGCATAGCAATCTCTTCTTGTAAAGCTTCAAGATCATCATCGATTTCATTTTCAGCTATTTCAGTTGAAGCCTTGAATGCGACAGTTTTCCTTTTTTCTTCTTGACTAGTCTTCTTGAGATGTGTCTTTTCAAAGGCTATGAGTTCTCCTCGTAGTTCATCATAGGATAACTTGTTTAGATCCTGAGATTCAAGTGTAACTACTTTGGTCTGCCAAGTGGTTGGTAGGCTTCTGAGAATTTTTCTGACTTGATCACCACTCGTATATGGTTTGACAAATGCTTTTAGATCGCTAATTATTTTGCTGAATCTGGCAAACATCTCTTCAATAGACTCTCCTTCTTTCATTGAAAATAGTTCGTAATCATGAACTAACATGTTGATATGTGTTTCCTTTACTTTGCTGGTTCCTTCGTATGTAACCTCCAGCTTGTCCCACATTTCTTTGGCTGTGTCACAGCTAGAGATTTTCTCATACTCTTCACCACTTATGGCATTATAAAGCAAGTTTCTCGCTTTATTGTTAACTTGTACCACTTCCATTTGTTCTTTTGTATATGAATCTATATCTTCAGGATCAGTAAGTGGTGGAGTAACCGCTGGCAGGGGATAGTTCCCCTTTTTGATGTCTCTCCAAACTTTAACATCATATGCCTTGGCATAGATCTCCATACGCACTTTCCAGTGAGAGAAATATTGTCCATTAAAGTATGATGGTCTAACTTGTGAGGTTCCTTCCTGGAAGAGAGATCCTATGATAACTTGATTTGCCATGATCTTTTCTCACAAGCTGTTAAGCAAAAGAAAAAATGTGAGCCTTGCTCTGATACCAATTAAAAGTACAAGAGGGGGGGGGGGGGTGAATTGTATATTTTTAAACTTAATCTATGTTAGTTGACTGGTTGTTGGATTAGTCGACTAGATGCAATAAACTAACAGTTGTAATAGCAGAACGTAAGATGCAGAAAGTAAATGCAAGAATTAAAGACACCGGAATTTTTATACTGGTTCGGATTCAATGTGAATCCTAGTTCAGTCCCCTTGGGTTGCAAGGGAGTTCTCTTTAGTAAATGCGTTTCTTCGAGTACAATGGAAATGACGTGATAGCTCGGTTCCTATATCACTCGTCTCTTTTGATACAATGCCTCACCAATGTTGTTCTCTCTTTCTTCTCTAACTTGTTACACTGCAGGTCTTAGAGAGCTACAATGTTTGTTTGCAATAGAACAAAGAGAGGGTGTTTGGTTCGATCAAAGTATATTTGTCTAAGGCTTGATGCTGAGTATAAATACTTTGGTGAAGGCCGTTTGCTGAGAAGAATTGACAAACCAAGAGATTTGATCCTTGGAAAGAGATTGATTCTTTCCAAGAATAAGGTTACTTGCCGTTGCTCTTCCTTGATGAGAGGGCATTGATGGCTTTCCTTCTACAGATCTTGATGACGCGGGTTTACTCCTTGATTGTTGGTCCTTCCGAAAATAGCAGCTCGATTAATCATCTTACAGAATCTTCGATGCTTCTTGTCTGCTTCAATCTTCCGGATTGAATGTGCTGGACTTGATTGATGCCTTAAGTTTAGGCTTGCTTGATTCTTTCCATCGTAGCTGTCCATTGATTTCGTGATCTTTGTTGATTGATTTCTTTCCTTAATCTTCCTGATTGATTTCTTCAATCTCGTAGTAACTCCTTGATTCCTTGATCTTCTCTAATTGATTCCTTCCATCTTTGAATGGTTATCCAGATTTCCTGCACAGATATATTATTTGCATCATTGAAATCAGATCTAACAGCAGCAGATTTCAAAATGATGGAGAAGTGCAAAGGCTAAGAAAATCCTTATATGTGCACTTGGTCCTGATGAGTACAATAGAATCTCTGCGTTCTCTAATGCAAAGCAGATATGGGATGCACTCCTAAATGCTCATGAAGGAATAGACCAAGTGAAGAGATCAAGGATTGAACTACTTATGAGAAACTATGAGCTCTTCTTCATGAAGGAGTCTGAGCCCATCCAGGATATGATTACTAGATTTACCATAATAACCAATGAACTGAAATCACTTGAAAAAGTGTTTACCTCAGAAGAGTTGGTAAGCAAAATTTCTACAAGAGGTTGTTTTCACAGTTCGAACCCGTGACCTCCTGGTCATATGGCAGCAAAATTTAGGATTTAAAATATGACAAAACATTTTAATAATTATAAAATTATGTCATCACGGGTTAAATGAAATGTTTAAATTTAATTATTACTAAATATAGAAATGTCCTTTTTTTTTGGGGTGGGGTGGGGGGGGGGGATGGGACAGACGAAAAAATATGTACTTACATAAGATGAAATAGAGGAAATATGCTCCTTTTTTGATTTTCCATCCGGTATTCGGTATCTACGTTGGGACCAACTAAATCCAGATTCGCGCCAAAAAGTCCCACATTGGGAGGTAAAGTGCTCACTAACAAAGGTGATTCCATAGACAAGGTTCGAGTCCGAGACGTCTGATTAATGATGAAGGAATACTTACCACTCCACTACAACCCTCGTTGGTGAGGAAATATGTTACTAAAACAAACGCGTTAAAGACAAAGTGCACGTATCCCTTACTTTTAAGTTTGAGTTGACAACTACACCCCAAAAGCGATGATTCACTTGTCCCCTTGAAAGTTACATAACAAGGCAGTGAAATCTTGCAAACTACTCCCTCTGGTCCACAATAAGTAACCAATTTGCTTTTGGTACACCCATTAAGAAAATACGAAATTCTATACAAAAATAACTAGTATGACTAAACTACCCATAGTTAAATATTTAATGTGAGGAGTAAGAAAACTTTTTAGGGATATGTACACAAGGGTAATTTTGTAAAAACATATTGAATTCTTTCTTGATTATATAAACGGACACTTATTTTGGCCAAAATAAAAAAACAAATTGGTCACTTATTATGGATCGGAGGAAATAGACAACAAAGTGGTAAGGAAAAAATATTCTCAGCCCTTAATACCTTTTAAAGTACTTTTTTCTTATTGGATTTAGCTGTGAAGCAGTCTTAAAGACAGTATATTGGAGTTGGCAAAAATACAGTAAGCGCAAAACTTTTTACACAGTCAATAATCACATTTTACGTACGCTATAAAATTGAATATCCCATCCATCTCAAAAAATGATATTTTTTCGGCAGAGTCTGACAATTTAACTTTGATCATGATTCGGTCATAAAATTTGTAAGTTTTCTATATTTCGAAATTACTTAAAATGTACTATAAAACACAATAATTAATAATTTAAAATAATAAAAAGATATATAAAAAATCATGGTAAAAAAAGTAACTTTTGACTTTTAAAATCCAAAAAGTATCATCTTCTTTGGCACGGAAAAGAAAGAAAAATGTAGGTATGTTCTTCGAGTAGTTCTCTATACTGCAATAAAAGTTTTTCATCCCAATTATAAAATCGTCATATTTTTATTTGATCAGTAAAACCACTTACCACATGATTTATTTCATGTAATGAGACACGTTTCCTAATATGATTTAGACAATATCTTTTTGTACTTCCCATAGTATCAATTTGGGATTCACTCTTTCGAGTGCATAATTCTCTGAGATTTTCTCCACGAATTTACCTCGAATTTGTGGTGCGATTCATATTAAAGTATGATACTTTTGTCGATTGAATATATTTCTCCAAGCATACCATTTGTTACTAAGCTTTCAAGCAAGATTTCTTTTCTTCAACTCATTGTTTCCTTTTTGATATTGACGTCTTTTGAAAGAGCCACTAAATTGAGTCTTGATATATTTTCTTTTGTTTTAATTTGTTTGAACCTTTACGGAGTACGAGTATCAATCTAACTTATTTTCTGTGTGAATTCAGACATACATTCTTTAAGTTTTTTTGAAATAAAATTTACATATTTAGAAACTGCATAAAAGGTATTATAAGTCACAATAATTAATAATTCAAAATACTAAAAAACTATTATTTGCAAACAACATGATAAAAAAAAAATTATATATATTAGTTAAACAGTAATAGGTTTATTCTTTCTTAAAACAGATACCGTAGTTAAAACTCAACTGCGAGATATTTCAGCTTTACCATAGAGTCCAAAGCCAATTCTCTCAAATTTTAGTGGTTCCCATTAATTAAGCGCTTGCTTTACTTTAGAAGTATAGTGAAACCTCTCTAAAGGCATCTTTATATTATAAAAAGAAAAAACAACAAAGAAAGATAGGAAAAATAAACATGTTTATATACATACAAACATATTCTTGGAAATTCTGAAACTCATATACCTAAAAGTCAGCCAATTATATTAATAATGACTAGTCAAGAAACATGTAATCAGAAAGATATTATGCTCATGTTTAAAATAGGTTTGTTCCTTGCAATATTTATATGAATCAACAGTAAGAATAAGAATTTTCTTTTTCTCTTCTTGTTTTGTTAAAGGCAAGACTGTCCTATTCAAAAGCTATGATTCTGGAAACTTTATTCTCTTAATCCCTGAACGTCACACCTGTTTCCCACTTAGCACCTTTCGTTTGATTCTAATAGTCGAGCTACTGGTTAGGCCGAACCTAATAATTGTTATTTAAATAGTGTATTTATATTATCTTGGCCTAAGTAAGTTTTGATGATTGACAAAAGAAACTCATGCACGAACCAGGTTCATACATAATGTACACTGACACGGGCAGATTCAAGCACGAGGTACGCACGTGAAGGAGATAAGCTTAAGTGGTTATATCATACATCTCTTGAACAAAAAGGTTACATAAATGATAAGGAGCATGACTCCTTACTCGAAGAGAACTCTATCCTAGATAAGGGAGGAGTTAGAAGTTGAAGATAACAAGAACTCTTCCACCAAGGAAGAGTATAGCAATATTAGAACTCTAGTTATTTCCTATTCTACTAACTCTATATTTCAGGATGTTCTCATTTTACATGACGCACAAACGGTGAAGTTAAACGAGAGTTGATAACAAAATAGCAAGGCATTTTGCAAGCAATTCACGTGTGATTCAAGTATGCGAACCTGAAGCTACATGAACCAGATAGAAGAACCAGTTCCAAGTGTCTGTCTTTTATTCTAGTTCAATTGTCTACCTTTCAGCTTTTTGTAGAAGCATTTATACTAGGTATTCTGAGTGTATTGTTCATGTTAGAGTTAACTTGAAATTGTCACAACAGTCTGAGGCTGGTTGCCACAAAGGGTTAGAGATAATCCTTAAGTTTACAAGAGTTTTGTAAATACTGTTTTTTGGCTCAGTGATTTAGTAACGTGTTGGAAAATATCCTACTGGGTAGTAGGTCGTGGTTTTTTCACCTTTTGAGCCAGGTGTTTTTCACGTAAAAATACTTGTGTTCTTTACTTTCTGCATTTATTATTCCGAAACTATAGTATAAGGAACACATAGAAGAATCATGTCCTTCTATAATCCGTGCATGCGAAAAATTGGACACCACATAAATTGTGTGGTATTAAAGTATAAAACATCAATTAATATCAGAGAGGGTTATCCTTGAAGAGGCTAACACCTTAGGAGAATATCAAGATGGGTGCACCACCTAGAAATGGCCCATGAAAGAATAAATCATGTGAAGAAATCTATAGAAACTCTACTGTAATTTCAGTATGAGAACTTTGCTATGAAGGACAGAGAAACCATTCAGGAGATGTACACATGATTCACTATATTGACAAATGAACTAAAATCTCTTAGAATGATTATTCCTAAGAAGAAAGAGTTGAGAAGATACTCACTAGTGTCTTGCCAATCTCTTGGGAAAGCAAGATCACTGCCATCCAGAAATCAAAGAATATTGCCACTCTCCCACTAGATGAATTGGTTGGGAATCTCACTGCCTATGAACTTAGGAGACAAACCATGAAAATGGATGTACCTAAGAAGGAAAGGAGCTTGGCACTCAGAATTACTAAAGGTTCTGATCTGGAAGATGATGAAATGGCAATGATCACCAAAGACTTCAAGAAGTACCTAAGGAGAGGAAATGGTGCCTCAAGAAGTGGAAGCTACAGCAAGGCAAGAGCTCCGGCGAAGCAAACCAATGATGGCTGCTACAAGTGTGGTAAGACTGATCATATGATAGAAAACTATCCTTTGTGGGAAATCGAATGGAAGAAGGAAAGAGCTGGACGAAGGAACAGGTTCAACCCAAGAAACGCAACAACAAAGGATCAACCAAAGCTATGGTCGCTGCTTAGGGAGAAATCTCAGATGATGATGATGATGATGATGATGAATGAGCACTTATGTCCATTGGAGAATCTGATGAAGAAACTGAGGTAAGTATCCTTCATCTTAAAGATAAGATTAAGTTTTAAAGAAAGATTATCTGAGTTATTACTAGAGCTAATTGATGAATCTGAGGATGTGAATAATGAAAAGGAACAGCTGTAAAAAAATGTGTAATTTTGAAAGCTAAGTACAAAAACCTGAAACTTAGGGCTTGTGAAACTGAAAGTGAAAATTCTGTGTTGAAGAACTAGGTTCATGCACTTGATACAACTGTCCTAGAACTTAGATCTGAAAATTTAAAATTGAAATTAGGAACAAGAAAAAAGACAGCTGATCATACACAACTCATTTTAGAAGAAAATGTAGAAAAAATAAAAGATGAGTTGTATAAGAGGGATGAACTGGTAAGAGTCCTAAAGAAGAATCTGAACAAGGTCAAGCATGAACTAGATAGAACTTGCAAAGGGAACATGTCCTCTACTGCACTTTCACGGCTACAAGAACATCATAGTAGCAACAGAAGAGGACTTGGTTTTGCGAACTCTGCACCTAAGTGGTGTTACATCTCGCGTTTTCGTACGTTAAAATTTCGTCTTCAGTTAATCAACGTAGACTCGAGGTTGAGATAATCTTGAGGTTAACGTATTTATGCTATTTATAACAAGCAATAAGTAAGTGCCGTGAAGGATAAAGGGTACACGAATTAAAGAAAATGAGTTTCGTTGAAGGCTGTCGATTGGGATAAAATACGATCCGAGCCATAATACTCGGTATTTATGGACTAGTGCCATACAAGGTACTACATGACTATGGTAGTAAGGTGTATAAGGTATGTTAAAAGTGAGTAGTATTTTAAGTAAGTTGAGATAATTCTTAATTATGTGGGTAATTGGTTAATTATTGGGTAATGGATATTACCTAATTAATTAAAGATTACTAGATAAAGATTAAACCCCCCCCCCCCCCCCCAACAAGGGAATTACGTGGCAGCCCCCAAACCTTATGACTCTTAAGTCATTGTAGAGTAAAGTGGCAAGATTTAAATCATTTGGAGGACAAATGTTTTTGAGAACCTTATTGCAACACGTGTTACCAACTTATCCAAGCAATTTAACTTCCAAATAAGCTTCACGCAAGTGCAATCTAGTTAGAAACAGTTAGACAGAATTTCAAGTCATCCTTCAGTTGTTCTTGTAAAATGCTCTCAACCAAGTTAACTTTTAAGCCCTTCTTAGTTGCAAGAGTTGGCAGAAAAATTTAAAGTATGAAAGCACCACAATATGATGTTATATGTTACAACCGAGAGTCATATGAGCAACGCCCAAGACCTTCAACAATTTAAATTAACGTGAGAATTTGCTTTTAAGGGAGTACGGTGTAATCTTTTTTAAGAGAATCGACTTAGGTATGTTAAGGATATCCTTTCTTTCTTTTTAGCATGATCCAAATGACACAAAAGAAACAAGAAAACACACAACATTCATAAACGACTTTATTCATAGAAATACTAGGGATCTCTATGTTCTTGATTCCACATGTGACATATTATTATATCTTCTATTCATGGGTCTCAGAATAATACGCAGTTGATAAAGTTTATCCGAAAGGAATATTGAGACTATTAACATATTTTCATGCATTTATACATGTACATCGACCCATGACCGGATGACATTATATACGCGTATTTATATGTATATATATGTATATGGGATATGGGAAAAGGTTACGGCGTTATATACGCACCACTACCTGATCAGTTGGTATATGTTGATGATTTTGCCCACAGTGGCCGAGACGATATGATGGGATGACCTCAGAGGCTTGATAATGTTATGTACACCTATACCTATGCATGACACGACATTTATACGCACGTGCATGACATTATAAATGTTTCAGGATTTACAAAGTTATTCAGACTTACAGGTGGATTTCTTTATTCCATGTTTCATCTATGTCTTTTATATACTGATTGTCATGCCTTACATACTCAGTACATTATTCGTACTGACGCCCTATTTCCTGGGGCCTGCATTTCATGCCCGCAGGTGCAGGTAGGCTAGGTGACGGTCCCCCTTCTTGGGACCCTTGATTAGCGAGAGTTGGCGTGCTCTATTGATCCGGAGCCGCTTTTGATTTTGGTATGATATGCTTGTATACATATATGGTATGACGTGGCCCAGTCCCGTCCTTGTACAGTTTTATTTTCTATTAGAGGTCTGTAGACAGTTATGTATAGTTGGATAGTATGTGGCCTTGTCGACTTCCAATTTTGGGTATATAGTTGTCTATAGCAGCCTTGCTGGCTCGCCCACCGTATTCTACATGTATATGTACATATGTCTTTTAAATAGGTTTCCCTCACGTATGTTATTCATGTTTATATCCTAAAAGCATGCTTAAGGATGTTCGACATGTAGGATTCGGGCACCCGTCGATTGGGTCGTGACAAAAGTGTTATCAGAGCAGTTCTGTCCTAGGGATGTCTACAGACCGTGTCTAGTAGAGTCTTATTTATGGGTGTGTTGTGCACCACACTTATAGACAGGAGGCTACTGAACATATAGGATGTTATCCTCTCTTCTTATCTTAGATCGTGCGATATAAGAATTCGTGCTCCTAACGATATGTTATATTTTCAGCGATGCCTCCAAAGACTACAGCGGTCCAGAAAGGAAAGTCCATGGCTGGTGAGACTACTAGTCGAGCGCCACGAGTTACCGGGGCTTAGGGAGAGTCTCATAGTGAGATTCCATCTCAGATTTCACATACCTCGCCCTCTCCAGAAGAGCTCCGAGGGGCACCAACTCCAGCGCCCGCCCCTGTACGTTCAGCCCCTCAGCCAGATGCATCGGGTTAGGAGATGAGAGATGCTATTCAGCTATTAACTCGATTAGTAGCCGCGCATGCTCGGCGTCAGGAAGTAGGTATTGGTCATGCAGATAGGTCCGTCAGTGCGAGGGTTTGTGATTTCATTTATTTAGACCCTCTGGTATTCACGGGGGCAGATCCAAACGAGGACCCTCAGGTATTTATTGATAGAATACAGAGGACGTTGAGGGTAATGAAGGCCACTATGATCGAGTCAGTTGAGCTAGCTTCCTATAGACTCCAAGATGTTGTAGTTAATTGGTACGAGTCTTGGGAATTGTCCAGAGGTGAGGATGCTCCTCCAGCAGTATGGCAGGAGTTTACAAAAGCTTTTCTTCGTCATTATCTGCCACCAGAGCTTAGACGAGCCAGAGTTGATAGGTTCTTGACCCTTTAGCAGGGTAACATGAGTGTTCGAGAGTACAATCTTCAATTTGATTCGTTGGCAAGGTTTGCTCCCACTATTGTATCTAAGATGGAGGATCGGGTTTACCGGTTCGTGATGGGGTTAGAGCCGCACTTGCTTAACGATTGTATGTCAGTCTCACTTCAGCCAGACATGGATATTTCTCGTATTCAGGCATACGCTCAGGGTGTAGAGGAGCGTAAGTAGAAATAGAGGGCCGATCGTGAGCATGATAGGGCCCAGAATAAGAGAGAGAGGTCTTCGGGTCATTCTGGTGAGTTTTGAGGTGGTCAGAGACAATAGTACCCGAGGTATCCAGCCCACCCATCGGCTAGCGCACCCCCTCACTTTGGCGGTAAGAGATTTGATTGTTCCACATATTCAGGGCCTGGTCAGAATTCCAGGGCCTCAGGTTCTCAGTATAGGGGTGAGTCAAGTCAGATGAGGCCGCCCTTGCCACGATGTGCTCAGTGTGGTAAGCAGCATGCCGGGCAGTGCCGTATGGGATTGGGTGTTTGTTATACTTATGGTTATCCGGGCCACGTTATGAGGGATTTTCCGACGAGAGGTGCTCCAAGCATAGCTCAGTGAGCGGGATCTATAGCTGGTTCGTCACCATCAGTACGCCCCCCTTGGCAAGGTTCACAAGCACTAATGAGTCGTGGTAGAGGCAGAGGCGGAGCATCTAGCTCGAGCGGTCCTGAGAACCGCATTTATGCATTGGCAGGATGATAGGATCAGGAGTCATCGCCTGATGTTGTTACAGGTATATTATCAGTCTCCTCAAATGATGTTTATGCACTAATTGACCCAGGTTCCACCTTATCATATGTTACCCCGTTGGTTGCTAGTAAGTTTGGAATAAAACCTGAATTGGTTAAACCTTTTGAGGTGTCTACACCTGTTGGGGACTCAGTGATAGCTAAGCGAGTATATAGGGGTTGTATAATAGTAGTTCATAGTCGATCTACCGTACGGACCTAACCGAGTTAGATATGGTAGAATTTTATGTTATAATGGGTATGGATTGGTTGGCTTCTTGTCATGCCAATGTTGATTGTAGATCAAAGGTAGTCCGATTTCAATTTCCAGGGGAGCCTGTTTTGGAGTGGAAAGGTAATACGGCATCGCCGAGAGGTAGATTTATTTCCTATCTTAAGGCAAGGAAGATGATAAGAAAGGGCTGTATTTATCACTTAGTTCGGGTTCAGGATGTGGAAGTAGAGTCACCAACCATTCAGTCCATCCATGTGGTTAATGAGTTTCCCGATGTTTTTCTCGATATGCTTCCGGGTCTTCCGCCAGAGCGAGAAATTGAGTTTGCTATTGACCTACTACCAGATGCTCATCCAATATCTATTCCTCCCTATAGAATGGCCCCCACAGAGCTGAAAGAGTTGAACGAACAACTAAAGGACTTGCTTGAAAAAGGCTTTATCAGACCTAGTACATCACCGTGGGGAGCACCTGTGTTATTTATGAGGAAGAAAGATGGTTCCTTACGGATGTGTATTGATTATAGACAGTTGAATAAGGTGACGATCAAGAATAAGTACCTGCTCCCGAGGATTGATGATTTATTTGATCAGTTGCAAGGTGCTAACTGTTTTTCAATGATAGACTTGAGGTCCGGGTACCATCAGGTAAGGGTTAACGAGGAAGATATTCCGAAGACAACATTCAGGACCAGATACGGGCACTTTGATTTTCGTGTTATGTCGTTTGGTTTGACCAATGCCCCAGCAATATTCATGGATTTGATGAACCGTGTGTTCAGGCCCTTTTTAAATCTGTTCGTAATTGTATTTATCGATGATATATTGGTGTATTCTCGTTCAGAGGCTGAGCATGCAGATCATTTATGTACTGTGCTCAGAGTTCTACCAATAGGGAAGTTGTATGCAAAATTCTCTAAATGTGAATTCTGGTTAAACTCTATAGCTTTCCTTGGGCATATCATTTCGGGTGAAGGCATCCGGGTGGATACATAAAAGATTGAGGCAGTAAAGACTTGGCCTAGACCCACAACACCGACGGAGGTTCGTAGCTTTCTCGGTTTGGCAGGTTATTACAGGAGGGATTTTCTTCCCTTTCAGCACCTTTGACAAAGTTGACTCAGAAGGGAGCAAAGTTTCAATGGACTGATGATTGCGAACGGAGTTTCCAGGCATTGAAGGACATATTAACTTCAGCACCGGTTCTAACCCTCCCAGAAGGGACCGATGGTTATGTTATCTATTATGACGCTTCAGGCGTTGGATTGGGTTGTATGCTGATGCAGCATAGTAAGGTTGTAGCTTATGTTTCTAGACAACTAAGAAAGCACGAGAAGAATTACCCGGCCCATGATTTAGATTTAGTCACAGTGATTCATGCACTGAAGATGTGGAGGAACTACTTGTATGGCATTCATGTTGATATCTATGCGGATCATAAGAGCCTCCAGTATATCTTCAAGCAAAAGGAATTGAATTTACGTCAAAGGACATGGTTGGAGCTACTTAAAGATTATGATGTTGATATTTTATACCATCCGGGAAAGGCAAATGTGGTAGCCGATGCCCTCAGCCGTAGATCTATGGGTATCCTGTCATATTTACAGCCGGAAAAGAGGAGAATAGCCCATGAGATTCATCAGCTAGCTAGTCTTGGAGTTCAGTTACTGGACTCAGGTTATACTGGAATTACTATTCAGCATACGACAACATCCTCTTTATTAACTAAAGTAAAGGAACGCCAGTACGAGGATCCTGTGTTAGTTCATTATATGGATACCACCCCTCAGAAGGAGAAGACACCATTTGAAATTACAGAAGATGGGGTCCTCAGATATCGAGGACGATTATGTGTCCCTAATGTTGCAGGGCTGCGTGGGCAGGTTATGGGAGAAACTCACTATTCTCGTTATTCTATCCATCCAGGAGCGACAAAGATGTATCATGATATCAGAGGAGTATATTGGTGGGACGAAATGAAAAAGGATATAGCGAAGTTTGTTGCTTAGTGTCCTAACTGTCAGCAGGTTAAGATTGAGCATCAAAAACCCGGTGGATTATTGTAGGCTATGGAGATTCCAACTTGGAAATGGGAAGTAATCAATATGGATTTCATCGTAGGATACCTCGTACCCATCGTAAGTTCGATTCGATATAGGTGATTGTTGATAGGCTTACAAAGTCAACCCATTTTCTGCCCGTTAGGACTACATATTTCGTAGAGGATTATGCAAGGCTTTATATTAAGGAGATAGTACGAATGCATGGTGTCCTTGTATCTATTATCTCGGATAGAGGAGCTCAATTTACGGCTAACTCTGGAGGTCCTCTCAAAAAGGATTGGGAACTCAGGTAAGTCTTAGTACATCATTTCATCCCTAGATAGACGGACAGGCTGAGCGTACTATTCAGACACTTGAGGATATGTTACGAGCTTGTGTGATAGACTTCAAAGGTAGTTGGGATGATCATCTGCCGCTTATTGAGTTCGCATATAATAATAGCTACCATTCCAGTATTCAGATAACTCCATACGAAGCTCTTTACGGACGAAAGTGTAGGTCGCTTATAGGGTGGTTCGATGTTGGGGAAACTACGTTAGTAGGACCAGAATTGGTACAACAAGCAATCGAGAAAATTAAGCTTATACAGGAAGGGCTATTAGCAGCTCAAAGCCGTCAGAAGTCTTATGCGGATAATCGACGGCGAGACTTGGAGTTTCAGGTTGACGAATGGGTATTCCTAAAGGTATCACCGATGAAAGGTGTCATGAGGTTCGGTAAGAAAGGAAAACTTAGCCCTCGGTACATCGGACCATATAGAGTCATATGCAAGGTAGGCCACGGTAGCATATGAGTTAGACTTGCCTTCGGACTTGGAGTCTGTACATCCAATCTTTCATGTGTCTATGCTCTGTAAATGTATCGGAGATCCTTCTAGAATCGTGTCAGTTGACGACGTTCAGGTCACAGAGCAGCTATCATATGAAGAAACTCCCATTGCTATATTAGACAGATAGGTTCAGAGATTGAGAACTAAAGACGTAGATTTGGTGAAATTACTTTGGAGAAACAACAATGTGGAAGAAATGACTTGGGAGGCCGAAGAAGACATGAAGTCTAGATATCCTCACTTATTTCCTCTTCCAGAGGAGGGTCTAACTGAGACATTACAACCTTAAGGTACGTGTATGGATTCTTGTGTTAGTTATTATCATTGGTCGTGTGAGGCCATTGTCGTTATTGATGATTGTGGTCCTATGTGGCGTTGAATTATTGAGTTTCTACAGGAGAAGTCAGTAGTAGTATTGTTATGAAGGCGAATTTGCCAAAGTTTATATAGATCCCAAGGAGTTAAACATTCGAGGACGAATGTTTCTAAGGGGGGGAAGGATGTTACATCTCACGTTTTCGTATGTTAAAGTTTCGTCTTCAGTTAATCGATATAGACTCGGGGATGATATTATCTTGAGGTTAACGTATTTATGCTATTTATAACAAGCGATAAGTAACTGCCGTGAAGGATAAAGTGTACACGAATTAAAGAAAATAAGTTTCGTTGAAAGTTGTCGATCTGGGATAAAATACGATCCGAGCCATAATATCTGGTATTTATGGACTAGTGCCATACAAGGTACTACATGACTATGATAGTAAGGTGTATAAGGTATGTTAAAAGTGAGTAGTAATTTAAGTAAGTTGAGATAATTCTTAATTATGTGGGTTGTTGATACCCAATTTTTTCCTCATATATTTTTAATATGCAAAAATAGTGCACATTCATTTACAAACATGCACAAGCATCTCTATAATTTTTTCTATAATTTTAAAGGCTTTCAACCAATTTATTTCTGCATTTTTACTATACAAATATCCAATAATTATCCCTCATATTATATTTTTTGATGATTTAATCATCTAAATTCATCATTTATGCCCAAATGGCGCTTAAATATTTTAATGGCATTTTTATAATTACATTTGTATTTTTTAAACTAGAATTGCACATTTTTGCAATAATACCCATGCATATGCATAATTACATTATCTACACACAAAATTACCTTTTATATTTTTATAGTGTTAAGTAATTATTTTAAATCATTTTCATGCACAAATCACATTTTTATCATTTATAAATTATTTTATAAAATTAGTTTATTAAATTAATTGGGTATTTAACATATAACCTCTTTTTAATTTTCGGACCCTAGCCCAATTTTCTACCCCAGCCCAATTAAATCATACCCATGACCCAATTTCCTAACCCGACCCAGCCCAAAATTTAATCCTGGCCGTTGATCTCAGAAGATCAAAGGTCCCAGATCAATTTTCCTTTTTTAATTTAACCAAACGACCCTAACCCTAATCATTTCTTCCGCCCCGCCGCCCTTGAATCCCTCCTCCTCTCTTCTCTCTCAAACTCTCCCCTAACCCTAGCCCGCCGTTACCGAAAACCTTTCAATCCATAGGGTTTCCCTTTGATTTTAGGCCCCATCCGGCCTCCTATCTCTACTGGTTGTTCGATTCCTTTGTTGTTTGATGGAATCTCAAGGAGATTCGAACAAGACTCGGGCCAAACCTTTCATTTTCTCGATGAATCTGCCTGTGCTCATCTCTATGTTTGTGAGTACTGTTATCTTTATGTTTATGGCTTAAACCTTTGGTTCCAAACCAGATTTTTCTCACCTCTGTCCTTTTTTTAAAAACCCTAGTCACTTTCTGCTCGAGTCCGTTCAGATCTCTATAGATCTGAGATGATTTTGAGTTTATCTGATATTTCTCTTTAAAAACCTTATGTTTTTCTTGTTATTAACCGATTTAGCTTTTCCCTAAAACTAGGGTTTCATCTCTTTACGTTTCTAAAAAGTTCTAAATTTTTTTAAGTGTTTGACTTTGGTTCTCTTTACTTGTTCGACTGATTTTCATATCTATGTTCTAATCCCTAGGGTTTCTAATCATTTCAATATTTGTTCTGATATTTGCCTGTTATTCTTTGGCCCTGTCAATTAACAGAGATTAACTAATTTTATTTGCCTAATTAGATTTCGAAATTATATTTTTCTGTTGAAATTGATATTTCTCTGTGATTTTACTTATTTTTCCTTATTTGTGACTCATAATTGGTACTACTGTCCTTAATTAGATTATTAGCCTGATTTCTGGGATTTGATTGTTTTAACCGACCCCTAGATGGTCTCTGATTTATTTGTTTACCTTATTAAACCTCTAACTTGGCTGTTAATTGATTCTCTCTAATTTAAGGGGCCTTTCCCGTATCCTGTTGTGTTAATTGATTGGGTCTAGCCCTATTTAACTGGTTAATTTGATTTGCATACCTTATTTGTGAACTCTTAACTTTCTTTGCCTTATTTGTTTTACTTTGTTGAATGCTATATAAACCTCCCCATTCTGATTTCTTAGAGCACACGAACACACACGGAAAGATATAGAAACACCTACACACATAAACTCTTACTCTTACTCACACACTCATAACTGCAGTTCTTTCTGTTACTTCTATTTGCTATTATGTCTAGCCGGCTGAAAGCCAAGGCTAGACTCTTGGATTCCACTTGCCTTCACCTTCCTATTTGCTACCTCTTAACTGGTATGCCTCAATTTCTATTATCATGCTCTCCTCTATATGCTATGTAGTCAGTTCATTATGAATTTCAACATGCTTCTGTTTGCTCTGTGTTCCTGTTTATTGCTCTCTTAACTAGCATGCCTTAGTTCCTGTTAACTTTCCCTGTCCTATATGTTAGTATACTTGAGCATATTCCTGTTTGATCCATGGCACTTGTTTACCTATTTCTCAACTAGCATGCCCCAATTCCTGTCTTGTTTTTATGTGCTGATAATTTACCTTAGTATGTTCCTGATCAATTCATGGTTTCTGTGTACTTCTTTCAAGAATAATGTGCTTTAAATTCCTGCTGCCTTTTCTGTATGGCTGTCTGATTAGTCATTTAACTTCAGCATGTTTCTCTCTGCTAAATACATGTCTATATGATTCCACCTAGTAATAGTTAATAGACTAAGTCAACTCCGGCAATGTGAAACCTTGTTTGACTCAAATGTGACTCTATTATGTCTATGATTCCATTGTCCCTGTGTTGTTGTGATTGTTTAACTACTGGTAACTATATCTGAGTCAATCTGCTAATTTATGGTTCTGTTCTGCTTCTTTCTTTCTGAAACTGTCCCCTACCCTTATACACTATTTTCAAACTTCTACTCTTAGTTATCTAGGGTCCTACCACCCCCAGTGTGAGCACTGCCTAGGGTCCATGAGACTCCTCTGAACTCTGACACACTGGGGCTGGCCTTCCAAAATCTTTACAAAAGTGTTTCTTTGAAAAGGTTCTGGTGTGAGCATTGCCCAGGGTCTCTGAGGCCCTTGGGAACTTTGACACACCAGAAGCCCATTTTGTGTATTGTGGACTACCTGTGGACATCAGACTTGCTTGAAGGCCTGACTTACCGGTTGACATTGGGCCTGCTAAGGCTCCCTATAGTATAATGATTTTTTTTCATTGTGTAATCTATTCGTATTGGTCTGTAATAGTGTAATAATCCTTGTAAAAAACAGATATAGGGTTATTATTAAAAGCTGGGGGGGGGGGGGTTATCCTATATCTTTGCTTGAAACTCGGGTAGAAATCCTGCCTATAGGATTATTGATGATTATGTGAGCGTTATACTTGTTAAGAGATCATGTTTATAGGGCTTTCTAATTGTTTGTTTTATACTTCACTCATATGCTAGAAATTTTGTTCGTAGATTCTTTGCATTAGAAATCATGTCCACAGGATCCATGCACATTTTATGCATTAGTAACCATGTCTATAGGATCTTGTCTGTTTGAATTACAATTTTCCTGGCAATGTGCTTAAAGAACTCTACCTACACATGATTAATAGAGATCCTGCCTATAGGAACTGAAAATCACCTAGGTAACATGCCTATAGGAAATAAAATAATCAATTCTGCATATAGTTATCATGCCTATAGGAAATATCAGTTTTGCGCCTAGATATCATGCCTATAGGAAATAAGTATAAAATCAGTCTTGACACTTAGACATCATGCCTATAGGAAGTAAGTGTAAAAAATCAGTTTCTGTTTTTAGATATCATGTCTATAAGAAATAATGCTTATAATCAGTTTCAGCACTTAGAAAGCATGCCTATAGGATCTAAAAAGATGAAATCTGCCGTTAAAATCAATAACTGGTTTACAGCTTAGTTACCATGTCATAGGGTTCTACTCGACTATCATTTAGGCAAGCCTGTAGGTTAATTAAAATTCTGGGTCTAAAAACTGTGATTGCTTGTTTGACATATGCCTGGATTCAGAGTATTAATCAGTAGGCAAACTGATAGGTACTCGTCTGCTCGCTTTAAAACTGCTGTATATTTTTTGTGCTCATTTAGATATCTTGCCTATAGCATCCTAAAATCATTTTTAAAATCGCTTGTTTGAACATCGTGCATTTGTTTGTCTATTTGTGGAGGTTAACATGAGCCCACTTAATTGCTCCTTATGTGACAGTCCTACTTGAATTTTGTTTGTCGCTTAGTTTTCTCCTTTTAAACAACATAGGTGAGTCTAGAACCGCCTTAAATAGAGGTCCTAAACACCTCCAGGGCCAGAGGTATGAGACGGGTAGTGCACGCATAAGGTACGTACTGGATGTTAGTAGAACGCTTAGGTAATAATTGAAAAGGGAGGGTAATTGGGTAGTAAAGGAGATGATGACATGTGCGCTAATACTACGCGTAACACCTCAATTTGGGGAAGGTTACCGAGTATTGCATGGAAGTGATCCTATAAGATAATAAACTTAGGACCCTTTAATTCCCATTTTAAAATAATCTCCATTTGTTTAAACTGCTTTATTTCCTTAAAGACTAATTCGCTTAAATTGAGTTTGGCCGGGACCCACCGTTGTGGACCTCGAGGGGTGCCTAATACCTTCCCCTCGAGGTAATTTCGAGCCCTTACCCAATCTCTGGTAATGTAAACTGGTTTTACGAGTTAATTGTTCTAGGTACCCTAACGCACCTTAATCCGTTAGGTGGCGACTCTTCAAATCTCATACCCAATTCCAAAAGGAAAGGAGTTGTCCCAAAATATCGAAACCCGGACTCCGCGAGGAAAAAGGGGGCGCGACATAGGTAATTGATTAATTGTTGGATAATGGGATATTACCTAATTAATTAAAGATTACTATATAAAGATTAACCACCCCCCTACAATCGAATTACGTGGCAGCCTCCAAACCTTATGACTCTTAAGTCATTGTAGAGTAAGGTGGCAAGATTTAAATCATTTGGAGGACAAATGTTTTTGAGAACCTTATTGCAACACGTTACCAACTTATCCAAGCAATTTAACTTCCAAATAAGCTTCACGCAAGTGCAATCTAGTTAGAAACAGTTAGACAGAATTTCAAGTCATCCTTCAGTTGTTCTTGTAAAAAGCTCTCAACCAAGTTAACTTTTAAGCCCTTCTTAGTTGCAAGAGTTGGCATAAAAATTTAAAGTATGAAAGCACCACAATATGATGTTGTATGTTACAACCGAGAGTCATATAGGCAACGCCCAAGACCTTCAACAATTTAAATTAACGTGAGATTTTGCAATTTTAAGGGAGTACGGTGTAATCTTTCTCAAGAGAATCGACTCAGGTATGTTAAGGCTATCCCTTCTTTCTTTTTGGCATGATCCAAATGATACAAAAGAAATGAGCAAACACACAACTTTCATAAACGACTCTATTCATATAAATACTAGGGGTCTCTATGTTCTTGATTCCCCATGTGACATATTATTATATCTTCTGTGCATGGGTCTCAGAATAATACGAAGTTGATAAAGTTTATCCGAAAGGAATATTGAGACTATTAACATATTTTCATGCATTTCATGCATTTATACATGTACATCGAGCCATGAACAGATGGTGTTATATACACGTATTTATATGTATATATAGGTATATGGGATATGGGAAAAAATTATGGCGTTATATACGCACCACCACCTGATCAGTTGGTATATGTTGATGATTTTGCCCACAATGGCCAAGACGATAAGATGGGATGCCCTCAGAGGCTTGATGATGTTACGTACACCTATACCTATGCATGATACGATATTTATACGCACGTGAGTGACATTATAAATGTTTCAGGATTTACAAAGCTATTCAGACTTACAGGTGGATTTCTTTACTCCATGTTTCATCTATGTCTTTTATGTACTAATTTTCATGCCTTACATACTCAGTACATTATTTGTACTGACACCCTATTTCCCGGGGCCTGCATTTCATGCCCGCAGGTGCAAGTAGGCAGGCTGACCCCCTTCTTCGGACCCTTGATCAGCGAGATTTAGCGTGCTTGATGTTAGGCTAGAAACCCGTGTTTTAGCCGTAGCATTACATTCCAATGACTGCATTTTTATGTGCGTTTGAGTTCAAATGATAGTGAATTGCACTTAGTACGTCTTTTATGCCTTGCAGGAAGTGATCCTGAGCTCAAAAGTTAATTTAGAGCTAAATTGATCAATTTGGAGCTTTGAAGTCTGAGTAAAAGCCCAATACATTAAGCCGGGATCGTGTTCGGGGGTCGTGTACCAAGTCTGGATGTTAAAAGGGGACGAAATAAGTTCACTCTGAGAAAATTGCACTGCTGCGCCGCATGGGACGCTGCAAGGCGCGGCGCAGCACTGTATAATTGTGCCTGACTCGAAAATATGAAGCTGCAGATAAAATGCACTACCGCGCCGCGTGGTGCGGCGCAGCCTGCGGCGCGGTTGTTCAATTTTTACAGAGCTAAGTCCTAGTTCGCGCAGGAATGGGTTTTTTTCATCTGGGCCCGACCCTACTTGGTATAAATACATGTAAAAATGCTATTTTGAGAGGTTGGACATATTTGAGACATAGATTCGACCTAAGGAGGCAAGAACACATTGGGAGCAAGGCGGAGAATTCTTCTACGAGTTTTTCCTTCCTCTTCCTATTTTTCATTGTTGGTTATGACTTTTAGTATTGTAGTTTTACCTGCTATTATGAATAGTTAATTTGTTATCTAGGGTTTTGATGGAACCTTTTGTAGGATAAATTCTTGTTATTTTTATATAATTGAGCCGTAGTATTTTCTCTATTTGTTCAACTACGTGTTTGTTGTAGTTAATTGACAGGATCCTCAATTAGCTGTGCCTATTTAGTGTGCATAACTCGGGAGAGAGTGCATATTTAGGTAGTTGTTGAACAACACCACTCCCAAAGTATAAGAGGGATCTATAACTGCGGGTTTAAAGGCGGGATTAGGGATAACGAAGCCTTAGGTGCAATCTAAAGTGAGCTGTAATAAACAAATCCAGCTAGCGTAACTCGGGAGAGTGCGTCTAGTAAATTATGGTAATTACTCGGGAGAGAGTTACGACAGTCAGAGCGCTCATGATCAGTAGAGAATACTTAGGCGAATTTATAGAAAACGTAGCTGGAAGGATTTCGACAATTGGGGAAATCATAACTCTAGACCTCCTTAATCTTGACTCCAATCCTTATCCTTGTTAATTGATAGTTTTACGGCTTTCTATATTTGTTAGTTAATTAGATAAAAATAAATATTATAATCTTTATAATTAGAAAATTGTTTGGACTTGTGTTTCTTAGCGATATTGAACAACTATAGCTAAGCCTTAGTTCTCTGTGGGATTCGACTCCGGACTTGTAAACCGGATTATATTTGCAACGACCGCTTAGTCCTTTTTATAAGGCATAGTTGGGCGTGATCAAATTTTGGCGCCGTTGCCGGGGAACTAACGGTGTAGTTGTAGGTGTACATATTGCTAGGTTTCAAGTTTGAACTTTTATTTTATTATTTGATTTTTTTTAATTTTTTTAGTTTTATTTTTTTATTTGAGAAACATGACATCATGGAATTATGAGAATTTTGTTGTTGGTAATTCTACTTTTGATCCTCCTTATGCATATTGTGAAGGAAACCACCCAGGGCAAACTTATCAAAATATTCCTGAGAGCGAGTTTGTGCACCAACTCAATCTTATGTGTGGAATGTGTGTGATATGTGTGGTGGTCAAGATGGTCACTTTCACGGTTGTGCTTATATTTCTTACCTTCCCCCAACCCCTTACTTTGATGGTTCTTCTTTTTCTGGTGAAGTTAATAGGAACAAAGAACCTAGGGAAGCTGACCTAAAGAAGCTCTAATATATGTTAAAGTGCATTTTGGAACAACAGAGTAAATTACTACCGCGGATAGAAAGGCAGGAGGAAATTATTCACAACTTGAAAGTTCACATGAGTCAATTGGTTGAAGTTTTTAATGCTCAACAAGCCAATATTGTGAATAGTATCCAAGAAGAGCGTGAATTAGATACAGAAATTGATGAGCTAGAGGAGGAGGCTAGAGTAGAACACCAACAATCAATCGCACTAGATTTTAATGATGTCGATGTTGTAGAAGAGATACTAGAGTCAACCAAGGATATTGAGGACACATATTTAGTTGACTCTATTGTCATTAGTGCTGAGAATGTAGACAGTCCCAATGTTCATGTAGTTGAGCGCATTGGTCCTCACTCCAAGCATTTTTCCACATTGTGTTTAGATGATGATATGGTATAGAGTCGTCCGAGCCATTTGAGGAGTCAAGGAATGAGGAACAAAGTGCTTACATTCTGAAATTCTTCTTGCCAGAAAGTCGGGATTACACACCTCATATAAAGGCCAAGAAGTGCAGAATACTATATTATTTTATTGGGCCAGTCAGATTCGTTCCACCACCCTAGGAGCATGATCATAGAGCAGAATCAAAACTTAGGGTCCGATTCATAAGTTCAAAGTGGAGGCAGAAAGTGATTCACGTCGTGCCGCGACGTTAAATCAAGCGCTTGTTGGGAGGCAACCCAGCTTTATTGCTTTCTTTTATTTATTTTTTTTATTTTTTTAATTGTATTATTTTTGTAGTGTCAATTTTTTTATTTTCTAGGAGCATGGAAAGCAAAGGTATTGGAAGGATGCATCAGCAAACCAAATGGTTGGAACTAAGTGTGAGGTACCCACACGAAGGACCAAGCTTGGGAGAAGTCTGAGTACCCCATGAACTGCTAGTGCTTCGGCCTTTGGCCTACCAGGGAGTTTCTTTTACCCTCTTGTATGTATGGGTGTGCATTGGGGAAAATGCACAATTTTAAGTGTGGGGTGAGGAGATTATCTGGGTGACTTTTCATGCTACTTTAGCTGTGTTCGTTTAATTAAATAATTTTTTTTAAAAGATTGGACTTTTCCTGATGACGGGTCTTCTAGACAGTTTTCTTGAGGGAAGTAAGTCTAAAGAAAATACCAAAAAGATTTTTTGTTTTGTGTTAGGTAGTGTAGCAATTACCCCTTGGATTTTCTTTAAACCACGATTCTTTTCCAAGGGTTTTATTTGAACCGGGTATAGTTAGTTTTTTTTAAGGAATAAGAGCCATTGTGTTGTGTTTTGAATTGAAGCAATATCTCTTGACTTTGTTATGCCTTGAGAATAGTGAGTACTTTGGTTGTGACGCTTAGGCTCAGTTTTTGACTCTTGTAGAAGTACCTTAAATTGTATGATTTTAACTTTGCTTAACTGCTTTGACTAAGAGTGTCTTGATTAGTCCAATCCTGAGTGAGTTATGTGCCATGTGTGTGTAAGGTTTTGTGTTATTCTGTGCATTGCATTTGATGCCTAGAACATGCCCCGTGTGTTTGTAAAGCGAAATAGTAGTTTTGTTCAGTCTTGGAAGTAATATAGGCATTTCTTGTTGAGCCATATATACATATTTTACCCGCCTAATTATGATGTATCGTAGCTAACCCCTTTGAACCTATAATCCTATTTCTTTGGCAACCACATTACAAGCCTTACCCAATTATTTGAATTGACCATATATTTGAACCTTTTCACCTCCTACGAGCACTTGAATTGTTATGAACTTTGTAAAAGTTAAAGTGTGAGGTGGTTGGTTTGGCTTTTGAGTGGAACCAATGACATAAGGAGAAAGGTGCACTGATTTGAAAGAGCAAGAGCCACTTTAATTGACAAAGAAAAGAAAAGAAAAAAAATAGTTGTATTGCTGTGAAAAAATATTCATTGATAGTGGTGATTCTTGATGTAATTGTACTTAAATAATTTGGGAGTTATATACAGTGATGTGAAGGTGGAGTCATGGTTTGACATAAGTGTGGGGTTTTGAATGTTAAAGTATATGTATTAAAGTGCTTAGGGAGGTGTAGTCACTCTTATATCTAAATGTATCCTACCCGTCCCGCAGCCTACATTACAGCCAAATAAAGTCCTACTTGATCCTAGACTGAATAAGCTCGATTAGTAGAGTAGTACACTACTGGCAAGCCTATGGTGCATCTTTTGTGGCATATGAATGTTATTTCTGAGAGTGAGTGAATTCTTTCTATCTTGTGTTCCTAAATGTTCTTAAATTTTATTGTGTGGGACTACTCTCATTGGTTGTGTGAGGGCACTTGATTCATGAAGGAAAGGTAATGTCATTGACCTCTATGTTAGAGTAAGTGGGCGAGTGATAATGCGTGGTACTTGTGAGTCAAATCTTGAGGTTAAGATGTTACGCTTTTGTGCTTAATCTATTTTAAATATTCTTGGCATAATGAATTAGGAGAGTTGTTTAAAAAGGTCGTGTCTATATAAAGTGAAGTTTGATTGCTCGAGGACGAGCAATGGTTTAAGTGTGGGGTGTTGATGTTAGGCTAGAAACCCGTATTTTAGCCGTAGTATTACATTCCAATGACTGCATTTTTACGTGCGTTTGAGTTCAAATGATAGTGAACTGCACTTAGTACGTGTTTTATGCCTTGCAGGAAGTGATCCTGAGCTCAAAAGTTAATTTAGAGCTAAATTGATCAATTTGGAGCTTTGAAGTCTGAGTAAAAGCCCAATACATTAAGCCGGGATCGTGTTCGGGGGTCGTGTACCAAGTCTGGATGTTAAAAGGGGACGAAATAAGTTCACTCTAAGAAAATTGCACTGCTGCGCCGCATGGGACGCCGCAAGGCGCGGCGCAGCAGTGTAAAATTGTGCCTGACTCGAAAATATGAAGCTGTAGATAAAATGCACTACCGCGCCGCGTGGTGCGGTGCAGCCTGCGGCGCGGCTGTTCAATTTTTATAGAGCTAAGTCCTAGTTCGCGCAGGAATGGATTTTTTTCATCTGGGCCCGACCCTACTTGGTAGAAATACATGTAAAATGCTATTTTGAGAGGTTGGACAGATTTGAGACATAGATTCGACCTAAGGAGGCAAGAATACATTGGGAGCAAGGCGGAGAATTCTTCTACGAGTTTTTCCTTCCTCTTCCTATTTTTCATTGTTGGTTATGACTTTTAGTATTGTAGTTTTACCTGCTATTATGAATAGCTAATTTGTTATCTAGGGTTTTGATGGAACCTTTTGTAGGACAAAATTCTTTTTATTTTTATATAATTGAGCCGTAGTATTTTCTCTATTTATTCAACTACGTGTTTGTTGTAGTTAATTGACAGTATCCTCAATTAGCTGTGCCTATTTAGTGTGCATAACTCGGGAGAGAGTGCATATTTAGGTAGTTTTTGAACAACACCACTCCCAAAGTATAATAGGGATCTATAACTGCGGGTTTAAAGGCGAGATTAGGGATAACGAAGCCTTGGGTGCAATCTAAAGTGAGCTGTAATAAACAAAGCCAGCTAGCGTAACTCGGGAGAGTGCGTCTAGTAAATTGTGGTAATTACTCGGGAGAGAGTTACGACAGTCAGAGCGCTCATGATCGGTAGAGAATACTTAGGCGAATTTCGACAATTGGGGAAATCATAACTCTAGACCTCCTTAATCTTGACTCCAATCCTTATCCTTGTTAATTGATAGTTTTACGGCTTTCTAGATTTGTTAGTTAATTAGATAAAAATAAATATTATAATCTTTATAATTAGAAAATTGTTTGGACTTGTGTTTCTTAGCGATATTGAACAACTATAGCTAAGCCTTAGTTCTCTGTGGGATTTGACTCTGGACTTGTAAACCGGATTATATTTGCAACGACCGCTTAGCCCTCTTTATAAGGCATAGTTGGGCGTGATCAGTGCTCCACTTGATTCGGAGCTGCTTTTGATTTTGGTATGATATGCTTGTATACATATAAGGGTATGACGTGGCCCAGCCCCGTCCTTGTACAGTATTATTTTCTATTAGAGGTCTGTAGACTGTTATGTATAGTTGGATAGTCTGTGGCCTTATCGGCTTCCAGTTTTGGGTATATAGTTGTCTATAGCAGCCTTGCCGGCTCGCCACCGTATTCCGCATGTATATGTACATATGTCTTTTAGATAGGGTTCCCTCACGTATGTTATTCATGTTTATATCTTAAACGCATGCTTAAGGATGTTCGACATGTAGGATCCGGGCATCGGTCGCGGCCCATCGGTTTAGGTCGTGACAAGTGGGATCCCAAAAGCAAGTACCTCACACTCCCCGAGAATAATATTTGCACCCTCACTGTGGTAACGCTGGTCACCATAAAAATGAATGCATTACAAAAGAGAAGGCAAGTCAAAAAAACAAAATTTTGTTCTAGGGAAGAATAGGCCGCCAAGCTGGGCCAAAAAAGAATTTTATTTATCCTTTTGCCTATATAAAGGGACCCAAACTAGTTTGGGTTCCTAAGACAAAACCCTGATGCAGGTCCAAGTGAGGGGATGCAGCCAAATATGGTACATGGATAGTGGCTATTCTAAGTATATGACAGGAAGCAAGAACCAGTTCCTTTCACTTGAGGACCTTAAATGAGGTAATTTCTCCTTCGGAAACAGAAAGAAAGGCAAGATCATTGGGGTTGGAAAGGTAAGTAAGTCTTATTCTCACTCTATTGAGAATGTCTACTTGATAGATGGACTGAAGTACAATTTAATAAGTGTATCACAATTGTGTGATAGAGGTAACATGGTTGCCTTCACCTCTACAGAATGCTTTGTGATTAATCTTACCATTGACTAGATAGTTTTTCAAGGAAAAAGAGTGAATAACATATATGTGGTGGATCTGTCCACACTTTCAGATAATGAACTCACTTGCTTAAGTGTATTGGATAATGATCTCCTCCTTTGGCACAAGAGATTTGGACATGCCGGTCTAAGCCAACTCAACAAACTATTCTCCAAGGACTTGGTGATAGGCTTGCCAAATATTAAGTTCAAAGGAAGATAAAGTTTGTGAGGCTTGTGCAAGGGGGAAGTAGGTAAGGTCCTCTTTCAAAAGTGATAAAACAGTAACTACTACCAGGACGATGGAGCTGGTCCATATGGATCTTTGTGGACCATTGAGAACATTGAGCAGATGTGGTAAGAGATATGTTATGGTGCTTGTTGATGATTACTCTAGGTTTACTTGGACACTGTTCTTAATATCTAAAGATGAAGCATTTGACATGTTCACTTCATTTGTTAGAGAAACTCAGAAACAACTAGGTAATCAACTTTCATCAATTAGGTCTGATCATGGTACTGAATTTGAAAATGCTAAATTTGCTGGATTTTGTGATGAGTATGGCATAGATCATAACTTTTCTTCTTCTAGGACTCCACAACAAAATGTGAGTAGTTGAAAGAAAGAATAGGACATTAGAGAAAATGACTAGGACTATGCTACTTGCTAGTAAATTGCCCCATACTTTTTGGGCAGAAGCTGCGAACACTGCCTGCTACATCATAAATAGGTGCATGACTAGACCTCTTGTTGAGAAGACTCCCTATGAGTTACTTAAAGGGAGAAAACCAAATATATCTCATCTTAGAACATTTGGATTTAAATGCTTTGTGCACAATAATGGAAAAGACTCCCTAGGTAAGTTTGATCCAGAAGTGATAAGGGAGTATTCTTGGGATATTCTTCATACAGTAAATCTTATAAGATTTATATCAAAAGAACTATGTGTGTAGAATAAAGTGTACATGTGGGTTTTGATGAAACTAACATTCTTTGTGAGAGGCAGGAACATGATGATGAAGTAATTGAGTTGGCAAGAAACTCAAATGAAACCACAGCCCAGACTGAAGCTGCACCAGAGGAAGGAACAGGTGATAGAACATGTCCTTCCACCCAGGGCAACTTGACAGGGGAAACTGAACAAAAAGGAACTGATCCTCAAACCTCGAGGGAACCTATCCATGAACCCGTTCTTCAGCAACAAAACATTGAAAGAACATCTAAGGGAAACCAGTTGGTTGTGAAACCTTACAAGTATCAAAGTTCTCATCCCATCGGGAACATAATCAATGATCCAACCTCAGGAATCAAAACCAGATCTTCTTTGAAGAATCTTTATGCTTTTGATGCTTTTTTTAATCTCTTATTGAACCTAAAAATATTACTTAGGATTCGCAGGATACAAAATGGGTCAATGCAATGCAAGATGAACTCAACCAATTTGAGAGAAGTTAAGTTTGGCATCTGGTACCAAGAATCTAGGACAAATCAGTAATTGGCACAAAATGAATCTTCAGAAACAGACTTGATGAAGATGGAATAATTACAAGGAACAAGACAAGATTGGTGGTTCAAAGATATAGTCAAGAGGAGGGCATAGGCTATGATGAGACTTTTGCTCCAGTTGCAAGCTTGGAAGCAATTAGACTTCTTATAGACTTTGCTGCTTACATGGAATTCACTCTCCATCAGATGGATATCAAGAGTGACTTCCTCGATGGCTATCTAACGGAAGAAGCATTTGTTAAGCAACCTCCTGACTTTGAAAGCAAGGAAAGTCCTGATCATATGTATAAACTTGATAAGACACTTTATGGGATCAAGCAGGCTCCAAGAGCATGGTATGATAGATTGTCTAAATTCTTGCTTGAGCATGGATACAAGAGAGGTAAAATTGATAAATACTTTATTCTTGAAAGAAAAAGGTAAATATCTCTTGGTAGTTCAGATATATGTTGATGATATAATCTTTAGAGCAACTACAGATAGGTTAAGTAAAGAATTTGATAAACTAATGGGGAGTGAATTTGAAATGAGTATGATGGGTGAGCCTAGGTTCTTTTTAGGCTTACAGATTAAATAAAATTAAAATGAAACTTGATCCATCGCAGAAGTATGTGAAAGAGTTGCTCAAAAGGTTTAAAATGGAAGAGTCCAAAGAAATTGACACTCCTATAGCAACAACCACAAAATTGGATATAGATGAACCTGGTTCATCTGTTGATCAAAAGATGTATAGGGGAATGATTGGCTCTTTGCTATATCTCATTGCTAGTAGACCTGACATTATTTTTAGTGTAGGCCTTTGTGCTAGATTTCAGACAAATCCAAAGGAGTCTCACTTGATTACTGTCAAAAGGATCTTGAGATATCTAAAAGTCACCACTAACCTCTATCTATGGTATCTAAAAGGTAGAAATTTCAACTTAGTGGGATATGCTGATCCTGACTATGCAGGTTTTCTTGTGGATAGAAAGAACACCTCAGGTACGGTACACTTTCTTGGTTTATTTCTTGTGTCTTGGGCCACCAAAGAGTAAAGTTTTTATGGCCTTGTCTACTGCTGAAGCTGAGTATGTGGCTGCTGCCTCATGTTGTGCTAAATTGTTGTGGATCAAATAGCAATTGATGGCTTTGAAATTGATGTAGGTTGTATCCCTATCTTTTATGATAATACTAGTGCAATTAGTATGACCAAGAACGTTCATTACAAAATAACTAAGCACATAGATGTTAGACATCATGTTTTGAGGGACAACTATGAAAAATATTTGATCACTGTGAAACTTTGTGCTACTAACAGGTAAATAGTTGACATCTTCACAAGAAAGTTCGCTGACAATGAGTTAGAGCTACATCCCAAGGTTGTGTACAAAAGTGACATGAAGCCCACCCACAAGTTACTTTTTGAATTTGTCAACAAGGTTATGTTGCCCAGGCAGGAAAGAAGGCACATTGCCACCTTCTTGGACCTGGTCCTTATGGTGTGCTTGGATAGTAAGAGGCAGACAAATTGGTCGGGGTTTATTCTCCAGCTCCTTGATAGGGTTCTAACTGGCACCAAAACTCACGCCATACCCTATTGTTTCATTCTCTCTACTGTGCTTTCTCACTTCAAGGTATCCCTCAAGAAATGGGATGTCAGCACAAGCAAAGATCACTTTGTGGCATAAACCTTTAATGCATGTGACTATGAAGTCCATACTACTCCCAAAGAACCTGGTTCATCCAAGAAGGTACATGTGAACATCAAAGTGAGA
The DNA here is from genome assembly GCF_001879085.1 of Nicotiana attenuata. NCBI lineage: Eukaryota > Viridiplantae > Streptophyta > Magnoliopsida > Solanales > Solanaceae > Nicotiana > Nicotiana attenuata. The sequence continues at coordinate 5,560,698 of NC_031993.1, forward strand.
GTCTTGGTGCAAGAGAGGGGGACTAAGGATGCTGAGATTGAGAGGCTGACGAAGAGACTGGCAGAAGTAGAAACTAAGAGGGATGCTCTCAGGACTGAGCTTGCAAAGGAAAAAGAGAAGATTGAAGGCATTCTTCATGACATGTTGAAACTGCTTCAGGCCAGAAACCAAGAACATGGTCCTTACCAGCCTTAAACCCTTCCTAGCCTAGTTAGAGAACCAGTGACACGAATGGGATGTTTTCTTGTCTTTTTGCTCATGGTGCAGTACTTTTATTTCCTTCTATGCTTTGTGGATGACTCTTATCAATGCTAATCAAGTGCTTTTGCTCTAATTTTTCATTGATGTTTCTTAGATGGCTAATATCCTTAGATTGATAAGTGATAATTGACTCCATGATTGCATTTGAAGTTGCCTAAATGGCCATGAGTAAGATCTACTAAAATATGATTATCTAACATAATTATGCAACTTTTCGATGATGCCAAAAGGGGAAAGATAGGTTGTGCTTTATACTTTGGACTATGATATTTATAACCTAATGAACCTGATCCTTGATGATTTGTGACTTTAAAATAGAAAGTGTTCTAACATTATGTTGATGTTGAGCTGAGTTGAAACAGGTTTCATGCTTATAAAAAGCACAGAGTTTGTTATCATAGAAAATGGGGAATTTGTTGGCCTAAAAAAGTTTTGATGATCGACAAAAGAAACTCAAGCATGAACCAGGTTCATATACAGTGTACACAGACACGGACAGATTCAAGCACAAGGCAGGCACGTGAAGGAGATAAGCTTAAATGGTTATATCAGATATCTCCTGAATGAAAGGGTTGCATAAATGATAAGGAACATGAATCCTTACTCGAAGAGAACTCTATACTAGATAAGGGAGGAGTTAGAAATTGAAGATAACTAGAACTCTTCCACCAAGGAAGAGTATATCATTGGAACTCTAGTTATTTCCTATTCTACTAACTCTATATATTTCATGATGTTCTCATTTTACAGTGACGCACAAACGCTGAAGTTAAACGAGAGTTGAGAGCAAAATAACAAGGCATTTTGCAAGCAATTCATGTGCGATTCAAGTGTGCAAACCTGAAGCTACATGAACCAGATAGAAGAACCAGTTCCAAATGTCTGTGTTTTATTCTAGTTCAATTGTAGTAGGGCTCTTCAGTTGTACCTTTCAACTTCTGTAGAAGCATTTGTACTCGGTACTCTGAGTGCATTGTTCAAATTAGAGTTAACTTGAAATTGTTGCAACAGTCTGAGGCTGGTTGCCACAAAGGGGTAGAGGTAATCCTGAGATTTACAAGAGTTTTGTAAACGCTGTTTTTGGCTCAGTGATTTAGTGAAGTGTTGAGAAAAATCCTATTGGGTAGTAGGTCGTGGTTTTTTCACCTTTTGAGCCAAGTGTTTTCCACGTAGAAATACTTGTGTTCTTTACTTTCTGCATTTATTATTCCGCAACTGTTGTATAAGGAACACATAGAAGAACCAGGTCCTTCTATAATCTATGCACGCAAAAAATTGGACACCATACAAATTCCCCCCCCCCCTCCCTCCCCCCCGTTTTGTGGTATTGAAGTATAAAATTTTATATTATAAAATTTATTAAATATATAAAAATATATATTTTAGAACTAAGTCACTAGTACTTGAAGTCGGCGTTATAAAATTCAGAACCCATAAGGTTAAAATCTTGACTCCGCGTTTGTATCGATATAATAATAAATGAATTAGCAATTCAACACGAGATACGCATTAAAATGCAACTTGGCAGAAGTTTCTATGTCATAGCTTTGGCTTTGTTCGATGCCAATTTAATAAACAAATTGCTATATTGCTACAACTTTTTACAGACAATTGGTTGGATGCAAGTTATGCAGATAAAATATGTATTGTAATGTAGAAATTAATAAAGTAAAAATTAGTAAGTTAATAACTTTCTTTTTGTATAAATTCCAAAGGAATAAATTCAAAGCTAGTGATTTAATAGAGAAAAAGAATTTTGAACTCTCCACAAATTATAAATCAACCAATAAGTCATATGAAATGGAGCAGGTATAAGTGTAAAGGATAGTATTGCCTAAGCATAGTTAGTTAAGTTAACTATAGTTTGTTATACATAGAGTTAGTTATGTGTGAAACTGTCAATTATTTGTATTAGTTAGTGGAACAATACTACATATACATGTAAAGTCTAGCTGGTAGCTTAATGAAACAGTGAAAATATTCTCTCGATTGCTCTTCTCCTCTTCTCTTCCTCTCATCGCAATCTCTGTAATCCACATATTTAACATGGTATCAGAGCTATCAATTGAGTGATTCTAGGGATTTCTTTATGCAATTAAAGAGGAAACCGAGAGAACCGACTCCATCTCTTTTGTTTTCTGCAACCCTAATTGCTTTTGATTGTGCAAATTCCATGGTTATTGACGATGAATTGAGCAATACGACTATCTAGAATAGGGGTGATAGGCGGTAGAGCAATAATTCTCGATCATAATCATCCATTATACCTCCATCCGTCTGACGGACCAGGATCGATGATGGCGGGTCTACTGTTAACTCGAATGGATAATTACATAATTTGGAATCGAGAAATGAAAGTAACTTTGCTAGGGAAGAACAAATTATGCCTAGTTGATGGATCTACTTCCAAAACGGATTTTGGACCAGCATTGACACATCAATGGGACAACTGTAATGCGATTGTGACCTCATGGTTGATGAGCAATGTGGGTCAAAATTTGTTAACAAAATTCTCTTCTCTGAAAATAGCACAAACAGTTTGGACACAACTTAAGGAACATTTCGATAAGGTCAATGCATCTAGACTATACTATCTGCACAACGAAATTTTTACTTCTACTCAAGGAATATCATCTGTATCGGTTTATTTTACTAAATTGAAGGACCTATGGGCTGAATACGACTCAATTTTGCCGCCACCACCACCCGCTGAAGATTATGTTGAGCAGTTGCAATTCCAACGCTTGCTACAATTTTCAATGGAATTAAATGATAGTTTTGAGCAAGCTAGAAGTCAATACTCATGATGCACACAGTTCCAACCATTAATCAGACTTATGCAATGGTAAGTCAAGATGAGAGCCGTAGGATGATGACAGGGAATAATTTTGGAATACCTAATCATAATGAGCCTACTGCAATGTTCACAACTCAAGCTAAACCTAAACAGAAGAGAAACTATAAATTGGAGTGTGATTTTTGTAAGATGAAGGGGCACACTAGAGATGGTTGCTACAAACTTATGAAGTGTGAATACTGCAACAAAACAGGGCATTGAAGGAGAATCGTTATAGAATAATTTATTTTCCTACAGACTTTAAGTCTAAGAAGAAAGTAAATACAGTACAACTACAGGGCAGCAATACAGAACATGCCACACCACTACCAGTTGGGCACAGAACAACACCACCTTAGATGTTCACTCAGAAGTAGTATGCTCATATTTTGCAAATGCTAAACAATTTCTCCTTGGGGAGAATACTACTCAGAATGTAATACCAATGGCAGGTAATCTTTTTTGTTGCAGTGCCAAAATCCTAAATAGATTGTGGATACAGGTGCTACAAATTATATGATAGTGGATAAAGACTTATTGGATAATGAGATGTCAGTAGGTAATGGAGGTAAGGTACAAATGCCTACAGGAAACTCGGCTAAGGTCACACATGTTGGGGATTGTCAGCTAACATGAGGTGACACTATCAAGGATATTCTCTGTGTGCCTTCATTCAAGTTCAATCTTTTGTCCGTGTCAAAGGTGACAAAAGACCTGAACTGCTTTGCATCTTTTTTTCCCACATTCTTTATTTTTCAGGATCTCTTGACTGGAAATGTGAGGGAGATTGATAAAAAAGAGGATGACCTATACACTATGCTTTCTGCAGCAGGAGAAAGGGAGGACCTATCAAGCTTTCACAACAGTAGCAAAGGAAGCTGAAGACATGTGGGCATAAAAGGCTGGGGCACGTGGCTATGCAAGTCATTAGAAGAATGTTCACATTCAGTAGATGTGAAGTTTTACATAAGTGTGAGATTTGTCCTTTGCAAAGCAAACTAGAGTTCCTTTTCCAGTCAGCCATACAGAAGTTTAGATAGTTTTCAATTGATTCATATGGATGTATGAGGCCCTTACAAGGCAGCTACTCATAATGGAATGAAGTTTTTTCGTACTTTAGTTGATGACTATACAAGGTGGACTTGTGACTTTCGTGCTTAAGAATTTCATTGCCATGATCCAGAATCAATTTGGCAAAACAATTAAAATGTTCAGAGCTAACAATGGTAGTAAAATTTGTTAACCCAACTTGTAGAGACCTGTTTCACCGTTTATATTTTGACCTCATTAAAGAAACTTTAGTTGTTTTAGCTTTTCGTTAGAGTTTTCTTCTTCTTTCTGTCTCTTCCTCCTCTTTTCTTATCTTCTTCTCCTCATCCTTTCTCCTTCTGCATCTTCTTCTTCTCCTTTCTTCCTTCCGTTCTTCTTCTTCCTCCAATAAAATTATAAACACACAATTAAAATTGAAAATAATAAAATATGTGATGCAGAAAATTGAAGATTCATCATTTATTTGTAGTTAAAATTGAGTGGGTAATATTCCATTGAACTTATATTGTCTAGCTTTAAAGATTTGAAATTGATTTGATTGGATTTTTTTTGAAAAACACCATGTTGGTTTTTCAATATTGAGCTTGAAAAAAAAAGTTATTGAAAAAGACAAAGTAGGTATATTAGTTTTGAAAGTTTGAATCTAACTAGTAGTAAATGTTGAAATTGATATAAGAAGGTTGTATATCAAATTTGGAGTCATTTAGGCGTTGATTCGGATCAATTTTGAGGCAAAACATGATGGTGAATTTTTACCCAAAGGTTATGGCGACCGACAGAATTTTGTGGTTAACTATTATGATTTGCCAGCATTTTTGCAAATTAGTTGTGGCGACTGGCCTATTATGACGATTTATCAGGATTTTTGCACATCAATTATGGCGACCATCCAAATTTTGGCCAAATATGATGATTTGGAAATTCTGACGAACACCATAATACTTGCCCAAAAAATTGTAACGAGCGTGCTTCAAAATTCTGACGTAGAAATTATTTTCTCAAAATTTTAATTGGGTCAAAATTTAAACGGTGACACCAAATGATCCTATTTGTGCAAGTCAACAAATTCTTAAATCAAATTACGTGAATTTAAATGAAAATTGACTTCTCTTTGGTTAAAATATGGACTAGTTACCTCCTATAGCAAAGGTTGATACCTTATTTATTTTAAATAAATACCCTTTTAAAAAATTATATTCCATAGCTATCTTTTGATTTTTATAGCCAAAATTTATGGTCACCTCCTAACCTTAAGCCATAAAATAAGCTTTGTATTATTTTTCTCTCTCATATCCCCTCAAATTTCTCCTATCCCCTACCCCATATCTATTCTCCCTCTCTCTCTACTTCCTGATGTCTTCTCCTCCGTCGGACGCTGGAAATTGTCACCGTCACCGTCACTGGAGCAATTAGTCCTTTGGCTTCAAGATCTACTACAAAAATTATTTCCAACTCGTTCTTTTGATTTTTTCAACCGTTTGGTTTCAACAATTCATGCAATTTTAGCAGTAATATTAGCTTCTATTTCTGTTCAAGATTGGAGTTGCCCAATTAGTCCTTTGGCTTCAAGATCTACTACCAAACAGGTATTTTGTGTTGTATATTTTGCTGGTAATTACGTGCTAATCTTCGGCAACCAGAGGCAACGGCGACGACGAGCGAGGACTGGATACTGATGCTGCTTCAATAAGACGACATTAGGGTTATTCTTGAACAAAGACGACGGAGTTGGGGGCTGAGCAACTTGAATTTTCTATTAATATATTTCAATGTATCTCGCTGTATTTCATTGTCTTTTTTTTCATTGTATTTCAATGTATCTCGCTATATTCTATGTATTTCGTTGTATTCATTGTCTTTTTTTTTCATTGTATTTCAATGTATCCCGCTATATTTTATGTATTTCGTTGTATTCACTGTCTCGCTATATTCCATGAATGTATTCATATGTTTTTTTTAATTAATATAATTTATGTATTCAAATGTATTATATAATTTCTCTGAAGATTGCTATGTTTTTGGGGTGTTTTTCGGTTGAGATCTTTTTTATAAATGGAAATACAAATTTTGTGTGTTATAATTGAGTTTGTTGAGTTATATTAGGGGTCTATTATGTTAATTGATTCACTTTCCGTTTAAAAACAGTGTAATCCCCTGTTTCACGCCGTGAATACAGTCGAATACAATAATTTGTCCAGTTGTAATCCCATGTTTCACGCCATGAATACAGTCGAATACACTCGAATACAAAAATATGTCTAGCTGTAATCCCCTGTTTCACGCCTAGAAATGCTACTGTATTCATGAATACAGTAGCTTAAATACATCGAATACACTCTAAAAAATCTGAAAACATAGCTATAGGAAGTAATATAGTAAATGGTAGCTACAACTAACTAATAACCACTAAAACATAGTGATTTCTAAAAATTTCTCTTAAATGAGTCCACCTCATTTTCAAGCCCAAGGTCCAGTTATTACTTCATTCTAAAACCTTTAACACATGCCATGAGACAAGTGATAGTGCGAATGTTCCAACAAAAGCTAATTATAGTCTTCTAAATGTTTTATGTTTAATTGACTTGTTTCAACCAATTATCACAATTAGCTATTTACAATAATCTAAAGGAAAATTAGTCTTTCACAATAATTTAAAGGTCTAATTTGATTAATCAAATGATTCATATGAGCTAGCCAATCAAATAAAATAAACCAAAATTTCTACTACACAAATGTTTTATCTTCAAAATTGTGAGTTGATCACGTAAATTAAATAAAGTTAATTTTCAATAAGTAATAGATGGATCCCATCTCTTTTAACTTCATTCATCAGATCCCCGCACTGTTTGTTTTACGTTATTTGATTAGGTATCCTTTTTTAGAAAAACATTGTATTTCTATATGTTACACAGTATATCTCTTGTATTTCAATCGAATACAGAGCTTCCCCTAGAATTCTACACAGACTTGGACTATTACATAGATAAAGCACTAATAAAATCTTTCTAACTAATTTGACTGCTATAGATATGCCATCAGAAGGATTGCGTATAGGTGTTCGTAACACGCAGCGGAAGATAATAACAATCCTAGGCAGATTTTTTCGTGTTTAAAATTTATTTACATGTCAAAGATCGGATCTAAGACGTACCTGGTGAAGAAAGTCTTGTTTCAAAATTTCTTCGATAGTGCGAAGACTCTATGCGTATCCACACCGAGACCGGTCCTTGCTATCAACTCTTTGATCAATGAAATCCGCAAACAAATTCAACGAAGAACTTATGCTGAAATTTACTCAAAACTCCAGCAAATAATGCGATATATCTCTTAGTTTTTAATCACACACTTTCACAAAGTGTATTATCAATCAACCACCCACGGAACTTTTCCATGACCCCTTTTATATCATCAACTAAACCTTTTTCCTATTGGTTAAGGTAGTGAATTACCTTGGGTACAAGTCTAGTTCCAAAAATAGACTTCGTAAAAAGTTTTCCATTGGAAAATTCTTATCCCATTCCTAATGGGATGATATGCACGTCGGCGGCAGCTAGTCCTTTATGGACTTTAATACGTAAAGATCCAATTCTAAATTGGATATGATTTAAAAGTCTTTCATTAATATTTTACATGCATACCTTATATAAGTAAATATTAATTATATATATCACATATATATATTTCAACCAAGAGATATATTTTAATTTTCTATTCTAAATAGAAAACTTTAATTTATTCACAATATTAATTATATTCTCTGTGCTAGCAAAGAATATAATAATATTTCATTTGGACTAACTAACTAAATTTATTTGACTAATTAAATTCTTTAATTTAATTAACAAATAATAAATTAATTAATCCTTTAGCAAAGATCATAATACTCGTTAGTGTGTGACCCCATAGGTTCAATACTAAATCGGTAGTAAATTGACCACATCAATATACTAATCAAGGGTGACGTCTAGCAACACTCCTTAACGACCGGATAGCATGAAGTATACAATTTACTCTCAAGAACCAGTAGAAGAATAATGTAGTAATTCCTTCTGTCCTTATAGCTCTGGATCACCCTAGGATATGGTTCAACTATCAAATCCTAATAGGCGACCAACTATATGTTCATGTCAAATATAATCGACCATTGAATGACCTAAGAAACTCTTTTCTTCTTTCATTCAATTGCCCTGGCCAAGGTCTTAATTTGGTCGTTTATAATTCATGACAACATGGAGCTTAAACTCATTACCAAGAGTTGACAGATTCCATCTTGATCAATCACTAATTCTACAAGTATTCAATCGTACCCAATATCCTTTCAACTATCGTCCTAGGGCCATAGGTGTCTAGTATTAAAGCACAACAAATAACTTATCAATTACTATGACGATCTCAGGTCAAAGGAAACTTCTACATCACATTCTTCAAGAGAATATCCTATTGACAGTTTATGGTAATTCTAACCATTAGGAATTATCCAATGAGTCGGTTCAATGATCATATCTCTATATGCATCATCTATCTATGTGATTTACTTAATGAGATCAACTAATCTTTATCCCATAAAGACGATCACATAAATATTGATCTAACCGGATTACTAATGTCCAGATTAATAATCCTACGATCAAGAACAATTTCAGATTAAATTATAAGAGACTTTGCTCTCATTATCATGATCTCTATCACGATGACAAATCTCAAAATTTAATCAAGGACCTTATCAAATTAATCAAACAATTAATAATAACTATGATAAAAAGAATGCCATATATTTTTATATCAAATAATGTTCACAAAAATGTGTTCAAATCATCAAATATGATATTGGATCTAGGGCATATCTACTATATCTCTAACACCATCATCTTCAGCCTTTTGTATAAGCTGATCTCAGATATATTATCTTGTTCAAGTGTATGTTTAGAGACCAGAGGCAGAGCCAGGATTTGAAATTTGTGGGTTCTGAAATTGCCATCGAATTCATAGCTCGTTTACTTACTGGGTCACAATTAAATATTTATCCATATTTTATGGACTTTTAATATAAAACAGGGTCTTAGCAAACCTACTGGCTCATCCGAACCCGTAAACAATACACTATCTCCGCCCCCGTGTATGTCAACCTATTTTAAGTCACTACTTTCAATAAATGTTTGTGTTAAGCTTTTCTTACATATTAGCTTTCCATTTCGAATTTGGGGTAGAAGATGGGTAATGGGGAGTGTGATTCTTGGGTATGAGAGTGTTATTTATGCATGCATGTACCATCAAGGTTTGCTGTGATATTGTTAAATTGCAGTAATGAGAAATAGGTTTTCCGGTTTCTAGTTAAAGTAGGTTTTGCAATACTGCAGTAGATATTTCTATTCAGATGCGGAGCCATGATTTGAAACTTTCCACTTACAGGAAACAAAGACTATTCTCCAGATGTTAAAGCTGAAAATACAAAGAGATACTCTTTATTTATACTCCAATCAGTATCTATGCACACAAACTATATGAAAACCAGAATTGCTTAAGATATTACTATAACGAAAACGGCTTGGTGTACACATCAAATGGCTCATTAGCAGTCAACTGGGGCTCCTGCAACCAAAAGGTAAAAATATTTATTCATCCCACTTGAAGAACAATTCAATTTCTATAAATAATATTCCATCTGTCCCTATTTATGTGGCATGGTTCGGATTTCGAGAGTCAAACTTTTTAATTTTGATCGTGAATTCGAACACAAAATTGTTAATTATTTTCGAAATAAAATTTACATATTTGGAAACTATCTAAAAATTACTATAAGTCACAATAATTACAACAACAACTATATATCCAGCATAATCCCACAAGTGGGGTCTGACAAGGGTAGTGTGTATGCAAACCTTATGCCTACCTTCTGAAGGTAGAGAGGCCAGGTGCGGATGTACAGTATGGCCGCCGGTTTATCTTAACCCAATACTTTTGCCGCGAAACATAAATTTATTAAAGTTGCAACAAATGGTAGCTCTGAATCCATAATCTAAAAGTACAATTGGTTCAATGTTAAAAACCTTAAAAGTTGAACCCACAGAATCTAAATCCTGGATCCGCCTCTGAGAGAGGCTGTTTCCGAAGACCCTCGGCAAGTCATAGTAACTAACAATCCAAATATTTTTAAAAGGCATATGAAAAAATCATGATAAAAAATTATTTGACTCTAGAAATTGAAACACCGTCACATATATTGAGACGGAAGGAGTACTTTTAAACTAAAGCTGCCTGTCTTTTCCCACTGCCAAGGCTTCCTCCATTTATTAACATTGTGAGAAGAGTTGAGACAATTTTGCCTCCTAAATCACTGTTAGATCTGCGGATTGAAGTTCTCATTGCATTTAGAATACTCCCATAAGTTGTTCCTTGTCCACGTTCAATTGCTTGTATGAAAGAAAAAGTCATTGCACCAGTTGAAGTAACCTTGGACAAGTTCTGTTTATCAATTATAAGTCATTCAATTAGCTTGCTTAGGTTGATTAACTCTATTTATTTGAAAGAAAGATAAAAAAATAAGATGGAAAAAAAAAAAGAATTTTACTTCTGTTTCTTGAGAGTTTTGATGATCGTCGCAACCACTGAAGGATATAACCTCTCCTCCATTTGTTCCTTTCCATACTCCTGAAGGAGGACGATGATCTTTCCATACATATCGTCCATTTCTGTATCCATAAAACTCTCTTATATCAACTAAGCGAAGGGAGAGTAAAACATATTAGGATCGAAATAATCAGGTGTCATGTGGAAGGTAGTAAAGCATACCTTGAACTACGATCAATTAGACAACAAAAGAGAAATATACCAAAAGACACACAAACAGGTCGCTTGGCATAACTGATAAAGTTGCTGCCATGTGACCAGGAGGTCACGGCTTCGAGCCGTGAAAATAATCTCTAGCAGAAATGTAAAGCAAGATTGCGTAGGATAGACCCTTGTGGTGCATGCGGCCCTTCCCCGGACCCCGCGCATAGCAGGAGTTTAGTGTACTGGGCTGCCCTTCAGACATAAACAGGTCAATTGACCTACGTCTACAGGCGGAGAAGAGCTATCCACTATATAAAAAAAGTACAAAATATCGAGAGAATAAGAGAGGCAAATAGAAGTGACAGCATAACACCTATCTCACAATATCTCCCTTGAAGCAAGACTCCCAAAATCCTTAAGGACTACATTATGGATGTTACTGAATGAAAAGGAAGAATCCTCAATTTATAGAAGTACAAAACTTTTCCTTTAAGAAAAAGGAGTAGCCAAATATGAGGGGGGGAAAAAAAACTCAGTTTAGTAAACCTATTGTCCTTTCTTTCAAAAGATAAGAAAACCAAATATTGTAAGAAAATCAGGACAAATACCTAACAAAAATACTAGACATTTGAGCATTAAGTGGAATAAAAATTCGTAAGTTTTACAAACCTGCTCGTCCTACAAAGGAACGGCAAATCAAGCATAGTGCCACTGTGACAAGCATCTATTATGGCATGAAGCTTCGCACCAGGAGGAAGAGGCTTGACGAGTATTGCATTTAGTTCATCTTCAACGATCTCTCCTTGTTTTTCATAATCCAAGGGGCAAAGTGTTTCGTCATAACCATCAATTTCATCTCCAGTGTCATTCTCTTGCTGTGAACCATGACCAGAAAAATGAAATACCAGAGAATCTCCAGCTTTAACTCCTTGCATAAGCCAGGATATTGCCTTCATTATATTATGTTTAGTTGGTATCCTCTTTTTATCTCTTTCTTCTTCTGTAAGTATACGTCCAAGAAATGAAGATTTGAAGTTAGGACTCATTTAGATACCAAAAATAACAAACCTTAGAGAATAACTAATTATATTGCAAAATATACTTTCTTATTGAAACTTAAAAGCATCTAAGTTTCAATAACTTAGAAACACAGCAGCGTGTCATCATCACAATTAAGCGATAGAAGTTTATGTGAAAACACATATCACACGTATAAGATTTTTGTTGGAAATAATCCTATATGTGCACTTAACATTAACTTTATTATTAGTTTTGTACGCTTAACTAGTGAAAATAGCACGGGCTAGCCAGTTTTTGGACTGGTAATTAAAAAATAGCCAGCATTTGCAAAGTCATTGAAAAATAGCCACTATTTGTTGCAACACGGAAAGTTTCAGCATAATATACTTGAGATTGATGCACCTGTGTATGAACTTCCAGCATATTATGCTGGAACTCCAGCATACGAAAAGTTCCATCATAATATACTGGAGATTGGAGTACATATATATGAACTTCTAGCATATTATGCTGGACCAGTATATTATGTTAGAACTCCAATATATTATACCAGAACTTCAGTCTATTATGCTCAAAGTTCACATGTAAAAAATTCGAACTCCAGTATATTATGCTGGCATATTTTTTGGATTTTGAACAGTATTTTCGTTCAGATTTATCTTTACATAAAAAGTAACTAAATTTCGATTACTTTTGAAACTGTAGCTATTTTTCAATTACCACTTGTAAATATGACTATTTTTGAATTTCACCCGCTTAACTACTGGATTCTTTGTTGGGTCTGAATCACTTCTTATATGGAGAATTCAAAAATAGCCAGATTTACAAGTGATCATTCAAAAATAGCCACAGTTTCAAATGTAATCGAAATTTAGCCACTTTTCATGTAAAGATAAATCTGAACGAAAACATTGTTCAAAATCCAAAAAAATACTCCAGCATAATATACTAGAACTCCAGTATATTATACTGGAATGTACTGGAACTCCAATATATTATACTGGAATATAGTCGAACTCCAGTATAATATACTGGAGTTCAAGTATAATATACTGGTCCAGCATAATATACTGGAGATTGGAGCACCGGTACTCCAATCTCCAGTATATTATACTGGAACTTTCCGCGTGTTGGAGTTCCATCATAATATGTTGGAAGTTCATACACAGGTGCACCAATCTCAAGTATATTATGCTGGAACTTTCCGTGTTGCAGCAAAATAGTGGCTATTTTTCAACGACTTTACAAACACTGGCTATTTCTGAATGACCAGTCCGAAAACTGGTTAGCCCGCGCTATTTTTACCTATTATATTGATGTGGGATTGACAGTAGTGTATGCTTTGTTGTGGACCCATGAGCCCGCTTAACTATTTCACCCGCAATATTCTTGGGATGTTGGAAAATTTACTTAATAAATATCCGATGAAGGTACAATTTAAAATACATAAAAAAAAAAAAATCGTTGTCAAAGGAAAACTCATTTGACTCGCGAGATCTGAACTGGATCGAACAAATTGGGACAAAGAGAGTACTTAATCAGGAGAGAGAAAGAATATTTTACCAGTTAGCATGAGAATGGAGTCTTGAGGGAACTTGAATCGATTGACAAGCAAGTATTTCATACATTTGGCATCATTGATACAACCCTCAAGCTCATCATCAGTATTTTTATACGCAATACCAATAACCACAGCTCTCTTTCGGCCAAAAGGCGAAGGGAGTTGAGGATAATGGTACTTGTTGGCTAGTAGCTGTAGCCGACTGCCAATGCGACTGACTGCATGGCAGATGGCACAGCGAATGGATTGAGCACCATGTGGTATTTGTAAGGATGTATGGCAGTTAGTACAGTCCATTTTTAACGAAAAGAAGAATGAAATTTGATAAATATAGCTTAAAATATAGTCCTATAAGAAGGACTAAAGAGAGCAGGGGATGATTGACTACTCTGTTCTCTGGTTGAGTCTATTGGGAAGTAGCTTCTATTTATAGTAATTTCTAAAACAAACACCTCAAAGACAAGTGAATGCAACTTTTAAATTATGTTATTGACAACTGCATGCCCGCCCAAAAGCGAAGATTCACTTGCCTCCTTTTTTTTTTATTCAAGCCGAACACTCGGGCTATACTGACCTGTGGTAATGTGGGGTTTGACGAGACGTTATCTTACTAAAAAAAAACCTAAAAGAATACATAAACCTTAGCCTCGAAAATTACACGTAAAATGAATGAATTCACTCTAGTATAAGCTTGAAGAAAAGTAAAGTTTAAAGTAGGAGAGGACTCCTCTCTTACATTACATATTGATGGGAAGATAAGAAGATGTAAAAAAGATCTGAAACAAATCTTAACCACTATCATGGACCGTTTGTCCATATAAAATTTTTCAATTTTTTAAGTTTTTCTCGAAGGTGATTTACCAAATTTTTTTCATGTAAAATTTTATTTCCTCTCACATAATTATAATATGTTTCAAGTAAAATACATGTCTAAACACAATTCAAACGCCTACTATAAATGAAATGACCCTTCTTATAGCCCGTTTGGCAAAGCTTCTCCAAAGCCAATTACATTTTTTCCAAAAAGAAAGTGCTTTTATTCAAAGTTGAAGAGTTTGACCAATCTTTTAGAAGGAAAAAAGTACTTTTGAGTATTAGAAGTTGAAGTAGTTTTGGAGAAGCGGAAAAAAAAATAGCTTATCTCGAAAAATACTTTTGAGAAAAATACACTTAGAAGCAATTTGTAAATGCTTGACCAAATATTAATTGCTACTCAGAACTGATTTTCAAATTAATTTGCCAAATACAAACTGCTTCTCACCAAAAATACTTTTGAGAAACGCACTTCTCAAAATAAGCTGATTTTTGAGGCTCGGGCAAACAAGTTATTAGTCTTGATTCTGAACTGGACATTTCCCCTTTGGTCCTTCTTTAATGAAACTTTATAGCCTGTTTGGCCAAGCTTCTAAAATCAGCTTGTTTTTGGTGAGAAGCAGTTTGTGTTTGATTAATTAATTTGAAAAGCACTTTTGAGCAGTGATTAGTGTTTGGCCAAGCTTTTGAAAACTGCTTCTAAGTGTATTTTTCTCAAAAGTGCTTTTGGAGAGAAACTACTTCTTTTGATTCTCAAAAACTGTTTCTGCTTTTCCTCAAAAATACTTTTTTTCTTTCCAAAAGCTTGGCCAAACACCTTAATTTTTGGCCAAAAGTGCTTTTGGCGCAAAAAAAAAAAAAAAGTACTTTTGGCCCAAAAAAAAAAAAACTTGGCCAAACAGACCATTAGTCTTCCTTGGTAAAGCTATAGTTTGTGTGAAAAACCTCTCTAGTTTAGTCACAATTCCAATGTTAGCAAGTGTATCAGCAGTAAAGTTAGACTTCCCTGTAACAGTTAAAAAATGAAAGACAACAAATTAAAAGGAAAAGATTCTCCACAACGTTTTATTAGGATAAGTGATAAAATATAAATCCAAGGGAAAGCTTAATAATAGAATGAGTATGAGTCATTTTCCAACGAGAATCAAGTAAAGTTTCCTTGTTTTTCCCTAATAAGAACACATTAATATTTTAAAGTTCCTCTTTGTACATAACAAAATTCTAAACTAGAAAAAATAATAATAATAATAATAAGAAACTTGTTCTAAAGTTCGTTTTTGAGTTTCTTGTTCATGGTGGTAATTATTCTAGTTTTTGCCGTAAATGCCCCCTAGAATCCACTATAAAATATAAGCTTTTAATAACTAGCTAGAACAGGATTCCATTTTAGGCACGACCACAAATATGGCCCCCTAGCTAAGGCTAATTAATTATAAATGATTAGAGTTGGGGCACAAAGTAAAAGGAAGTATCTTGGACCTTTCTTTTAGTAAAAATTTATTCACAGCGATATTAATATATCCCACAAATAGATGCATGACATGCGTATAAACTTTTTCACCAAACTATGATTAACTATTACGTATTTTTATCTCATAACATCATTTAATCATGGTAAGTTAGTATGGTTTAGTCCTAGTGCGGATAATTTTTTTACCCTTTTTGATATGAACATTAGTGCTAGATGCGTTTAAATTTCTTTTGTCACCCAATATTTATGTGAGTTAAAAGAATGTGATATTTGTTCTACGATCTAAATATCATTGAAATTAAATCTGAAAAAGAGACGATAGAGCACAAAGACAATCCTCACTATGGTAAAAAATACATATTTGTGACGGAATATTAATGATAGACACGTCTGTCACAAGATTCTGATTGATTTGTGATGATTTTATGATGGTGACAATCCTCGCTGTAGTAAAAAAAGTTCATATTTGTGACAAAATATTTATGATAGACATATTTGCCATAAAATTTTGATAGATTTGTGACTATTTTATGATGGTATTCATTAATTTGTGACGATTTTATAATAATGGTGTTATTCTTCTGTCACAAATTTTGCACGACCCTCCAATTTGAGATGAAATTACAACGAATTATCCATATAAATATTGTTTTTAAATTTTTCGTGCTCAAATTTCAATGATTGATCCCCCTAAACGTTTGCTTTAGAAGTACAAAGTCGTTGTTATATTAAGAAGAAAAAAGAACAATGAAAGATAGAAAAATATACATGTGTATAATATATACATACAAACTTATTCTTGAAAATTCCCAAAATCATATAGCTAAAAATCAGTCAATTATCTGATTGTACTTAGATACTAATAAAAATATTAAACACGTGGTCAAAAAAATATTATGCTCATGTTAAAAAAGGTTTATTCCTTGCAATTTTTATATGAATCAGCATTAAGAATAAGAATTTTCTTTTTCTCTTCTTGTTTCTTTAAAGGCAAGACTGTCCTATTCAAAAGCCAAATTTCTGGAAACTTTATTCTCTAAATCCCTGAAATGACACTTGTCTTCCCACTACAAGCTTTCATTTGATTCTTGATATATTGAATTAGCTATTTTAACATGAGAGAAGCATTATAATGCAACTTGGAATATGTTTCTATTTGAGAGGTTTGACTTTGTTCGTTGGGAATTTTTTTTACAAATAAAAATAATAAATAGGCAGATTGCTATAACTTTGCACCCAAATATAATCTAAATTTCTAGGATAAGTTATTAAAAAATTACTCCTCCTTTTATCAATAATATCATACTATAGTACCGGACTAGTACTCTTTTTATAATGTATCGTATAGTATTGTATCCGTTTTGATGCATACGATATTTGTATAGATTGTATTATTTGCCGCCGTTTCATGATGTCATGCACAATAACATGAAGAATAAACTTCCAACATTATAAAGAAAAAGTAAGATACGAGGTAATATTATAATATAAAACGGTAGAGTAAGAATAAAATATGATTATTTAATAATAAGGAAGTACAAGATGTGAGAAAAAATAGGTAACGACGCGACCACACCAAATCGATCGTTCCATAATGTGACACTTTTCGTCATTATGTAACGACGGATTTAACGATACGATATAATAAACTTTAAGTAACAATCAAAACAAACATTATATTTAACATAACAATACAACATATAACAACTATCCAAACAAACTAATTGTGAAACATCTACACTCATCTTTATTTCTAAACCTTGACTGAGTGGGAACAACAGCTAAATTTCAATCTCAAACTAGTTGAAATCGGCTACACAAAATTTTAAAATAGCAACAACGCCTCAATCCCATATTACTTGAGATGAGATACATCAAAAAGTGATAAATTATAGAAATAAAAAAAAAAAAGTAAAAGGGTCAAAATTGCTAGGACAATTCTCAGTTCTTGTTTTCTAATATTCACAGTGCCACAGGAGGAAGCAGCCATTTGGAGCCTTCGATATAGCCAAGTGTGATAAAAGGCTTTGCTTCTGCATCAGTTAACTTCTTCCCATATCCAACCCTACGTTCCATAGTTGCACCTGCTCCTTTGCAGTTATATTCCCCATAAAACACCGACCTGAAAAATACGAGAAGCGAGATGAGCGTGCTATTTTCAAATCGATTGATATATAATCTGATCTGTTCTGATACATCGAAAGAGATAGAGAGGGAATCTCAGGGAAAATCTCATAGTGTTAATACATAATAATAAAAATAAAAGAAACAAAGAAATAGTAGAGGAGAAAGATGGAAAATGAAAGCATATGGGTTCACGGAAACTAATAACTTTCGCTCAAATCAAATATATATATTAAGAAATCCCGCTAACATTTATAGTAAATATTTGACTTAAAGTCGTTATAGAACTCAGTTATTATTGTATTGCAGGAACCTATAAACTTTAAATTATGTATCCGTGTCTGATGATTCATTGGCCATAAAGTTCTTGTATGGAACCGATCACATGATAAAAAATAGTATTATATTTATACCCTTTTCTTGTATGAGACCAATCACATGATAAAAGAGCAACTTATATTTATGACCATTTTTTTAAATTTTTTATTTATCACCATTGAACTTACTATATATATTTAGGAACATTGTTTTTTTTTTATTCGTGATATTTTAAGGAATGCAAGCAAAATCAACGGTCGAAAAGAGTTTGACTTTTATACACTGACGACTAACCTGTCGTAATCGCTTTTGCCATTATCAGACCAACCTTCAGGGTGAACAACGTCACTCATATCAGTGTAGGAGTAAACAACCCTAGAGAAAGGCTTCCATGCCCTTCCTAAAAATGCTGTTTTTCCTGTTCCAGTTATCATACAATGAACAAATGAATATCCACTGTCAACATTGCCTGCACCCCTTGCGTGTGCTGTGATCATTGCCATTGGATCTCCTGGAATTACATGCATCTCTGTGTTCTATATTTCCCACAAAAAAAAAAAAAAAAAAGATCATTAGCGTCACGAGTTAGCAGAGGCAGAACACAATTTGAAGTTTATGAGTTTTGAACTTGTCATTCATGAACTCGCAGTTCGTTTTACTTACTGCATTCACATTTAAATATTCATATATTTTTAATGAATTGGTTAATAAATATAGAGTCCATCGGCGGATTTCGGCTATTTTTACAGTGCACGTGAACCCATGATTGTTTCGCCAGACTAGATATTTTATGTATATATTTCGAAAAATTGATCTAATATGATATGTTGGCCTATGCTCCAAAAATGTTGAATGGGGCACCTGGATGAATGTTTATATATCCAAAGGAACATGGATCGATTTTCACTTAGTACTTTTTTCTCGCTTTTCAGTGGTGCACTCATGTTTTAGAAATCCTAGATCCGCCTATGATAGAGTCTAAGTACAAGCTATCAAGTCCGTCTGAACCCATAGCTAATATTGTGACTCCGCCAGATGAGAAGAATATGAATAAAAATTTAAAAAAAATGAAATTATTTACCAGATATAAGGATTTTCCATTGCCAAAGATGAAATCAACAGTGCCTTCAATGTAGCAATCTTTAAAGAAATGCTTTCCACTATCATCACAAAAGGTATCTTGAAATCCATACATTTTACAGTTATATAATGAAGCTTTATCTCCTCCTGTCCTTAATGCTGCTGCTTGAGCTAATTCCCTTTTCCCATCTGGTCTTGGTGCAGAATTCTAATCATAATTATCAAAACAACAAAATATATTACTCGCTAATATTATATGAAAATAAAGAAAGAAAGAAAGAAAGAAATAACAATAACAATAACAAACCCAATGAAATTTTATAAGTAGAGTCTGAGGAGGGTAGTGTGTACGCAAACCTCACCCCCATCTCGTGAAGGTAGAGAGGTTGTTTCTGAGAGACCATCGGCTCAAAAGAAATAAAAAAAGAAAGAATAATAACAATAACAAACCCAGTGAAATCCCACGAATATGGTCTGAGAAGCCTTCTCAGAGAAGGGTAGTGTGTACGCAAACCTCACTCCCAGCTCGTGAAGGTAGAGAGGTTGTTTCTGATAGACCATTGGCTCAAAAGAAAGAAAGAAAGAAAGAACAATAACAATAACAAACCTAGTAAAATCCCACAAGTGGGGTTTTAGGAGGGTAGTGTGTACGCAAACCTCAACCTCGGTTGGTGAAGGTAGAGAAGCTATTTCTGATAGACCATCGACTCAAAAGAAAGAAAGAAAGAAAGAAAAATAACAATAACAAACCCAGGGAAATCTCACGAGTGGGGACTGACGAGGGTAGTGTGCACGCAAACCTCACCCCCACCTCGTGAAGGTAGAGATGTTGTTTCTGATAGGCCATTAGCTCAAAAGAAAGAAAGAAAGAAAAAAGGACCACACACTTTAACTTTGAGGTAATTATAGTCAAAGGCAAATATAGGACAAGCTTGATGGGTTCAAACTATTATTTTTTGTTCGAATTATATATACATACAAAAAAAAAAAAGTTAAAACGTATAAGATCACACTCTTTCTGAATTATAATACGTACCACAAAGTTGATATTAACAGCGCTGAAATATTCAGATTCAACGACCACAGTGGCACTATCAACAGTACCATAATCTTTTGCTGTTCCACTGAAGATTATATTTGGCACATTCTTAGGGTCTCCATATAATGTAATGAAAGGCTTATACCTATCAATCTTAACTTTCTCTGTGTAATTTCCACCTCCAATCGAAATAATAACTCGTCTTTTATTTCCTTGAGGAATGCTGTTTATGGCATCCGTCAGTGTCTTGAATTCACCACTTCCATCTGCCCTTACCTTCGATAACGTATTCAGAATTTAGAGTTAGTGAATTCTGAATTCAACTAAAGTCGATGACAACAAAAAACATTACCAATGCAGATTTTCAATATATATAAAAGATGCATGATTAAAATAACAAATATATTTATGAATCTAAGAGGAAAAGAAATACTCCTTTCGTTTAAAAAAAGAATGAACAATTTAATGTTTAAGGAGTTAACCTTTTGACCATATTTTTTGCAAATGTTTTTTAAATATTTTGAGTTGTTAATTATTGTGACTTAAAGTACTTTTTATGTAGTTTGTAAATATGTAAACTTTATTTCAAAAAACTTCAAGAATATATATTCGAATTTACATCGAAGATTATTTGACCCTCGTACTCCGAAAAGATTCAGACAAATTGAAACGGAAGGAGTAGTTTTTTTTGGTTTTTCATCCAGTATCTGATTCCCGCATTGGCCTGATTCATGCTAGAAAGTCCCACGTTGGGGGTAACTAGAACCCGAGACTTCTGGTTAAAGATGAAATAGTAGAAAAAAAAAAAGGTCACCTTAATGGTAGTTTTATTAGCCTCAGCAGCTACAAGGGCAGGGTCCAAAGTGTCTTTTCTTGCATCTAAAGGCTTAACATTGGTTTCAAACCAACTATTTATTTGTGATTTATCAGCTGGTATAGGAACAGAATCATCTGAAAAGACTCTAGGGATGAAAAGGAGAATAGTTATAACAATTGCTTCCACAGCAAATATGGTGTTTTTTCCAGCCATTTTTTGTTTGTTTTTGTTTTTGTTTTTGTTTTTTTTTTTCAAAATTTCTTGAATGGAAGTGGACTTTTGGTTTTGGTTTTGGTTTTGGTTTTCTATACAAACTTAGTAAGTTTAGGTATTTTATAGAAAGAATAGAAAGAGCAGAGTTTAACAAGACAAACTAGCGGTAGAGATTGTTGCATGGTTTGTTATGTTAGTAGGTAAGCATTGTAGGGCAGTACGAGTACTCCGTTTAATAAATGGTTTTTATTGAGGTTGTTAATTATAACAATTTTGTAACTCATATAATTTTGAGTAAGCTAGTGTTTCTACGGATAGTGAATTTTTCTATAGCTAATAGCCAGAAATTAGAAAAAAAAATTGGACGTAAAATTTGGATTATATTCTAAATCCAAAAAACACGTCGACTTGAATCAAGATTCTTTAAGTCCAATTACGTGAAATACTTGTTACGTCATTTCAAAGCCTTAACACATGCAATTTGAAAATACATTTGTCGAATGCATTATTATCAATGTGAACTAATTTCGCTAATTCATGTCTAATAAGGTTTTAGTGTCATAATCGGATGAAAATAGTTCTAGTGATTTCTGATCCAGGTGAGCTGATTATCTCTTTAAGTCATGTTTAATTAAGTTTTTGCTGTTAAAATCCAATGAAAAGAGGTATCTCAATAAAAGTGAAAGTAATTTCTTTAATTCATTTCCAGTTAGATCTTAGCAGCTATCAAATTAATCCTATGAAAATAAGGTCAATGATTTATTATGATCAATGTGAGTTGCAAGGGCGGACCCACCTTGTAGGAAAGAGGTTCAGTTGAACCCGCTTCGTACAAAAAATTAATTATTTTTGCTTTGGAATTTCATCAGAAAATTATGAAACTGATATATATCGTAATACCAGAAGTCGTGACACTAACAGAAGTCGTAGAGCAGTGCCAAAGTTGTTAGGACCGAAAAAATCAGGTGTCATGCGAAAGCTAGCAAAGCAAACCTTGAACGACGATAAATCACACAACAAAAGGAGAAATCTACCAAAAGAGACACAAACATTTAACGTGGTTCGGTCAACTGACCTACGTCCACAACGGAGATGAGCAATCCACTATAATAAAAAGAGAGTACAAAATATCGAGAGAACAACCTCACGAAGAGGCAAACACAAGTGACACACTAACACTTGTCCCGTAAAGTTCTCCCCCTAAACAAGACTCTCAAGCCCCCTATGGCTACATTGTGGATGCTACTGAATGAGAAGGAAGGATCCTCAATTTATAGAAGTCCAAACCTCTTCCTACAAGAAAAAGGACTAGCCAAATATTGGAAATTTATAATTTCCTTTTACAAAAAGGAAAATCCAATTAAGGTAAATTATATTGCCCTTTTCCTTCAAGAGATAGGAAAACCAAATATGGTAAGAAAATTATGGCAAACACCTAACAATTCTCCCCCTTGGCCTGAATTTTCTGACAAAATAAACTTGATCCACCTTCTTCACATAATCTTCAACAGGTCGCATCTCCAGATCTCCGCCACAAAGTTTGTCTAAACGTGCGTAGTACTC
This sequence comes from Nicotiana attenuata, assembly GCF_001879085.1. Taxonomy (NCBI): domain Eukaryota; kingdom Viridiplantae; phylum Streptophyta; class Magnoliopsida; order Solanales; family Solanaceae; genus Nicotiana; species Nicotiana attenuata. Next base: position 5,583,635 of record NC_031993.1, read on the forward strand.
CGGTCAAATTTCTCAGACAAAAAATCACGATTATCGTCAAATATGTTGCAGCTAGAACTGAACCCGCCAAGATGAACCTGTCTTGAACCTCGCTCTGATACCACTTGTTATGTCGAGGAAGAGGCAAACTCGAAAATAAAGAAGATAAAGAACACCAAATTTTAACGTGGAAAACCCTTCCAATCGAAGGTAAAAACCACGGGATCACAAAGATCCAAAAATCTCCACTATAACAATAATAGGGTTACAAAAGTTCTCCAAATTGGCTACACAACAAGGGCCAAACACGGAGCAACAATAGCAACAAGAGCAACAACTAATCAATTGAAGAAAGAGTATAATCCACAAAATGAAGCTGCTGTTCGAGGCTCAAAATCAGATGCTACGAGCCTCGAAATCCGATCTTCACCGTTCAAATCCAAGACCAAGATATTACGAACACTCAGTCAAAATTTCAGCCCGATCCAACGGTTAACGAATCGAAAAACGTGATTTGAAGTTGGCTGGTCGGAATAAAAATCTGCAGCAAAACAAATACCTTTTTTTTCTCTCTTCTCTCTTGATGAAAGCTCTCTCAAAACCCACTCTTATGTGCTTAAGTCTTTCAAAGACTTGTATCAATGAGCATAGAATAATTCTCCAAGGTTGTCCTATTTATAGATCATGAGTGGTGCTTTCTCTTAAAGCCAAAACCAACTCTAAATAGGAACAAAAACCGAATCCAATTCCGAATAGGAATGAAAACCAAAAGAGAATAGGATTAGGCCATTGGGCCTTTGGCTGGACAACATGGGCATGTGCCCAACAAACTCCCCCTCCAGCCAAGGGGCCAAATGTGTCTTCAAGTAGAGGAACTATTGACAGGCTTCATGCCTGCCAATTTTCTGCAAAACACATGCTTATCTGCAAGCTTAACTACTAAGTCCTCAGGCTGCTCCATATAAATCTCCTTATCTAGATCACCATGAAGAAAAGCAGTCTCGACATCCATCTGCTCAACCTCTAAATCTAGACTTGCGGCTAAGCCTAGAACCATACGAATAGAAGACATCTTCACAACAGGGGAGAAAATTTCATCAAAGTCAACTCCCTTCTTCTGGCCAAAACCTTAACCTCGCCTTGTATCTAGGCGCAGAGGTATGGTTATCTTGCTTTATTATAAATATCTATTTGTTAGATAAAGCTCTCTTACCTTTCGGCAATTTCACTAACTCATATGTGCCATTCTCATGGAGTGACTTCATCTCATCTTCCATCGCTTTGATCCAATGATCTTTGTGATTATCTTGCATGGCTTCATCATAATTCTCAGGTTCTCCCATGTCAGTCAAAAGTACATACTCATCAGGAGGATAGCGCATGGATTTTTGCTTCTCCCTTGTAGATCTTCTAAGAGAGGTTTCAGGAGCATTCGTAGTAGTTACCTGTGCAGGAATTGGTGGCTGATCAACCACAACTTTATCAACTGGAGCATCCATAACATCTATACCATGATGATCATTTTGATCTTGATCACTATCTCCACCATTGTCTTGGGTTCCTTCATGTGCAATAGGTGCCTTAGCAATTGAAACTGGATCAATGTCAACTAAGCTCTCATTACTCTGAGAATCTATCTTCTCAGCTTTGTCAATATCTTCAATACTTTGGTCTTCAAAGAATATTGCATCACGACTTCTAATAAGTTTATTGTCAACTGGATCATAAAAACGATACCCAAACTCATCTTGACCATAACCGATAAAGATGCACTGCTTAGTTTTGACATCCAGTTTCGATCTCTCATCTTTAGGAATATGCACACAAGCTTTACACCCAAAAACTCTCAGGTGATCATAAGAAACATCTTTGGCAAACCAAACTCTGTTTGGGACATCACCATCCAAAGCAACTGCAGGAGACAAATTGATAACATAGGCAACAGTGTTAAGTGCTTCCGCCCAAAATGTATTTGGAAGTTTAGCCTCTGAAAGTAAGCATCTAACTCTCTCAACTAGAGTTCTATTCATCCTCTCTGCCAAACCGTTCAATTAAGACGTCTTGGACGGAGTTTTCTGATGACGAATTCCTTGTTCCTTGCAATAGTTATCAAAGGGACCACAATATTCACCACCATTGTCAGTGCGAATACATTTTAATTTCTTCCCCGTCTGTCTCTCAGCTAAGGCCTGAAATTCCGTAAACACGCCAAGTGCTTGATCTTTAGATTTCAAAGGATACACCCAGAGCTTACGAGAATGATCATCAATGAAGGTCACAAAGTAAAGTGCACCACCTTTTGACTTTACTTTAAAAGGACCACACAAATCAGAGTGTACTAGCTCTAATAAATCGGGTTTTCTTGAGGGAGGATGGCTATGAAAGGAAACAATGTATGCACCTTTGCAGCTTTGCTTGTTTTACTCCAGAAAGCAAACTTTTCTTAGCCAAACATGTAATCCCTCTCTCACTCATATGACTCAATCTTCGATGCCACAATTCTGACAAACTATCACTTTCCACCAGATTTATTGAGTCATTAAGAATAGAGCCTTGTGGCACATATAATTGACCAGACTTGACTCCTCGAGCCACTACTAACGAGCCCTTGGTGAGCTTCCATTGGCCGTTAAAGAGAGCATTATGGTAACCTTCATCGTCTAATCTTCCTGCGGAGATCAAATTGAAAGGAAAGTCTGGAGCATGCTTCACATCTTGAAGAACTAACGTTGAACCATTATTAGTTTTCAAACAAACTGTGCCAACACCACATACCTTAACTTCACTGGCATTGCCCATCTTTAACACTCCAGAATCAACATGAGTATAAGATGAGAAAGAATCTTTTCTTGGTGTGACATGTGAGGTAGCTCCAGAATCTACTATCCAGCTCGTCTCATGGGATACCAAATTGATGACGTTTTCATCATAAGCAAAAAGAAGGTCATCTTGAACAATAGCAGCAACATTGTTCTCGTTATTTTCAACTTTCTTTCCTTCTCTAGTGTCTTGATTCAACTTGCGGCAAAAACCTTTTGATGTGTCCTTTCTTGCCACAGTGGTTGCATGTAACATTATAGTATTTGGACCTTGACTTACTTCTACTTTTACCTCTATTCCTTGAGCCTCTTGTTCTATCTCTCCCCCGGTCTTCTGTAACCAAGATATCTGCTTGTGAGGATGAACCCTGCGATTTTCTCCTTACTTCCTCGTTCAACACACCACTCTTGGCATATTCCATGGTCACCTTACCTCCAGGAGCTGAATTTGTCAAAGAAATACGAAGAGTTTCCCAAGAGTCTGGCAGAGTATTAAGAAGCCAAAGTCCTTGTATCTCATCATCAAAATTAACCCCCATTCCAGATAGCTGATCAAGGACGCCCTGAAAATCATTTATGTTATCAAGGATAGGGCTGCCTTCCTTGTATTTAAAGGTCATCAATTGCTTTAGCAGAAATAATTTGTTGTTCCCGATTTTTGAAGCATAAAGAGTCTCTAGCTTTTCCCACAATGATCTCGCATGTATCTCGTTCACAATATAGTTGCGAACATTATCTTCAACCCATTGCCGTATATATCCACATACTTGTTGGTGCTCGAAATCCCAATCTTCATCGGATATACTCTCGGGTTTATGAGCTGAAAAAACGGGTAGATGCATCTTCTTCACGAACAACAAGTCTTTCATTTTGCTTCTCCAAACATTATAATTTCTCCCATTTAAACATACCATCTTGCTCATAGTCGCCTCCATTCCGTAATAACCCGGATAAATAACCAAGGCTCTGATACCAGTTGTTGGGCTTAAACGGCCCAATGACACTCTTAACATGGTGTGATATTGTCCGCTTTGGGCCAAGCCCGCACGGTTTTCCCCAAAAGGCCTCACACCATTAAGAGATCCCTACACCTTATATGTAGACTCCCAATCTTTTCAGCTACCAATGTGGGACTTTGTTCGCACATCCAACAATCTCCCCTCGAACTAAGTTCCACGTGGTCCACTACCACGATCCACGGGTCAATTTTCGAGATTCACTGTGTGCCACCCACATTGTTAGAGTATTATGGCAACCGAAGCCCGCAACTAGCTTCTTCTTGTGTGTGCACCGCCCTGCACCATCACTCCGCCATCTCCATACTCGTTCCGCTGAACCTAAGCTCTGATACCACTTGTTAGGACCGAAACAATCAGGTGTCATGCGAAAGCTAGCAAAGCAAACCTTGAACGACGATAAATCACACAACAAAAGGAGAAATCTACCAAAAGAGACACAAACATTTAACGTGGTTCGCCAAATATTGGAAATTTATAATTTCCTTTTACAAAAAGGAAAACTCAATTAAGGTAAATTATATTGCCCTTTTCCTTCAAGAGATAGAAAAACCAAATATGGTAAGAAAATTATGGCAAACACCTAACAAAAGTGGGTTAAAACTTCAAAGTACGGCCAAGGTCCCAAGTTGTAACCACTGCTAATTCAACGAACTATATGGCCTTTTTACTGATTCTTTTGCTTATTGTTCCCTATTTTGTTTTTGTTTTCTTACATCGCTTTATGATTCTTTTTTCTTTTTAATATTTAAATCCGATAAAAGCTATTTTTATTAAACTTCTCCATTTTACTTCAGAAAAATTTAGTCCTTTCTACAAAGTGGATTTTTGTTCTAGCACGTTATCGAAATTACTTGTAATCTTTTAGTTTAGTTTAGTTTAGTTTACATTGAAATTGTTAATTAGTATTATATTCAAAGCTTTAGTTCGGTGTAAAATATCTTTTTCTTTAATAATTTGTATAAATTAGTTTAGTTTATTACTCTCTTTTTTTCATGTCTTTTGTTTGTAACAACTTTCTATGTTAAATTTTCTAAATTTATAGTACAATTTTGAAGTAGATTAAATACTTTTTGGTTAAAATTGCTGAATTTTCTAATATAGAATTTGTTAATTTATATAGATAAATATTTTAAAAAAATTAATGGACAAAATTTTCTTTGTTTTTTTTAAATGTTCCCTACCTTTCGAAAAAAATAAATGACTTCATTTTGAAGTGATTTCATGAACAAAAAAGAGCATTGCACAAAATTCGTTTACCACTGCACTTATACAATTAATTACTGTGATTTTTGATTGAACCCGCTTGTACAAAATCCTGGGTCCACCGCTGGTGAGTTGTAGTGCTATAAACATGAATGCTGTTACTATATCCTTCATAAAACTATAAGATTATGAGATATAGAGAATGAAAGCAAACCTGGTACCACTCTATATTATGCCTAGCTCAAACAAGAATATTAAACACATTTATGAGTTGTTAATGATTTAGGAGTAACTTTGATTTGATTTCTAATTTAGACAGGTTTGTTCTTAGATCCAATTGCCGTATCAGCTTTTTGTTTCTTTTCCTGTTTGAGTCGCCTTAGCTCTTAAAATTGTAAAATATTTCGGTCTACATTTTAAATTGATGGAAAATTTACATAACTATACAGTCCAGTACAATTTATTGCACCCACATAACCATATTTTTCAGTTTACGCCCGTATAGTTAATGTTTTCTTTAGGAATTTTTACCTCCTATAGCAAATGTTAACACCTTATTTTATTTTAAATAAATACCATTTTAAAAAATTATATTCTATAGATACCATTTAATGTTTATAGCAAAATATCTAATTTTGGTTACCTCCTATCCCTAAGCCACTAAATACGTTATTCAGTTACACTATTTCTTTCTCTCTTTACTTTGATACATGCCATTCTCTGCCCCCATTCCCTAAAAACACGATGCTCAATCTCAAAATTCCTCTCACCCACATCACCTACCATTAGTCAAAAACCCCACGCTCTCTCCTCCCTCCTGCACTTTCAGACGACCCTTCAGATCTTCAACATAAGGGAAACAGAGAGAAAAAGAGAGAGGACGCAGTAGATTTCGAGCCATATGAAGATTCATTTTCTTTATTATTTAGTAAATAGATGAAGAATCAGAGTCAAAATTAAAACTTGGAGATAGTGAACTTTGAGCCTGAGGAAGACAATATGAGGGACGAAGATTTGCTGGGTTTATGGTTTTTGCGATGAAAAGAATTGCTGGTTCTTGGTTTTTATGCTGTATTTTCATGTATTTCATTGTATTCATTGTCTTTTTTTTCATTGTAATTCAATGTATCTCGCTGTATTTCATGTATTTCATTGTATTCACTGTCTTTTTTTCATTGTATTCAAATGTGTCCCGCTGTATTCTATGTATTTCATAGTATTCACTGTCTCGCTATATGCCATGAGTGTATTCATATATTTTTTTTAATTAATATAATTTATGTATTCAGATGTATTATATAATTTCTCTAAAGATTGCTATATTTTTGGGGTATTTTTCGGTTGAGAATCTTTCTTATAACTGGAAATACAAAATTTGTGTGTTATAATTGAGTTTGTTGAGTTATATTAGGAGTCTATTATGTTAATTGATTCACTTTCCATTTAAAAACAGTGTAATCCCCTGTTTCACGCCGTGAATACAATAATCTGTCCAGCTGTAATCCCATGTTTCACGCCATGAATACAGTCGAATACATCAACTGATTAGCTGGACTTCCCTGATTCACGCCTATTTTTGCTACTGTATTCATGAATACAGTAGCTTATATAAATCTAATACATCTTATAACAACAAAAAACGTATCTACAATCCGTAATATAGCAAATGGTATCTATAGAGCTAATTACCACGAAAAGATAGTGTTTTATGAAAATTACTCTTTTCTTTACTACAACATTTATACACTCTTATTCATTATTATACGGTATTTAGCACACAATTAAAAAAAATATTTATGCTATTAGATTTTTTATAAGATCAAGTAATCTCTATGATAAGTATTCATTCATTCATCATGTATATATAAATGACTACTAACTTGCTTAGAGGCGGATGTATTACCCAACTTTCAGGTTCATTCAAATCAAGCAATTAATTTTGGCTGTATTTTGTATGTGTTAAAAATTTGCTAAATATGCACAGATTTCGAACCCAGTAAATCAAATAAGTTATAGTAGAATTTCGAACTTGCAACCTTTTTATCTTAGGGTTGCAGTTTGGTTTCTATTATAAAACTAAGCTTGTTATTTAGATCAAAAATAAAATAAACGAAAGGGAATTAGCTATTTAAATAGTAAAAAAGTAGAACGGGGAAAAGGTATCCACTTTCTTTTGGCAAGGGATTTTCTCTTGTTGAACCAATAATAATCGAATTCTGATCTACTTTGGACTTGCTAACCCAAGTTAAACTACACCACTAATGAAAAATGTATCCGCATATAACAAGAATGTTAACAAATTAATATTGACTTATAGACACTTTTTTATTTGTATTTCAATTAAACACTTCAATTTTGTACGTAGTAATTGTATATGGGTTAAAAGTTATCCTAATTATGTGGGGGCCAAGTCAACATTAAGAGAATCTTTGAAGGCTGCCACGTGTCATCGACGTATTTCAACAAAGGACGAAGGTGGGGTCGAAGTGATCTGATGAAGGACGAAGATGAGGTCGAGCTGACTTAGCAGAGGAATGAGGACGAGCACTCCCTTTAGAAGGGCAGTAACGACTAGTTTTAGAGATAAGACATTATAGAGAATATTCTAGAGGATATTCCTCCCATATGTACTACTAGGGTTTTTGTGGCCCATGTGCCTTTATAAATAGAAATGTATATAGCTATAGATGGGGATTACACACTCATTGTAAAACATAACGCATTGACATTCTCTGAAGATTCTTGCTTTATTACATACATACAAAACATACCTTTTCTTCAGATATGTACCTAACGTTTCTCCCACGATGCAAGGAGAATGCGAATTTTCAAAGGCTCATCAATAATTTATCATTGTCAGGAGGAATATCAAAAAATTTCATCCATTTTCGTGAGACCTATGTAACCTAGGCTCAGATCTTGACCGTGTGCACTAGTCTTGCTCAGGCGGTCGCAATTTCTACTACTGCAGCCACTTCTCAAGCCGGGAGAGGCACTCAGACTCTCGCCGCCCGCACACCCGAGCAGGTTGTTCAGGGATTGCTGATACCGGAGGCACCACCAGCCCATTCGATTGCATTTGCTCAGGGTTATGTAGCTCCGGTTATGCCAGAGGACGAGCAGCGCAGATTGGAGAGGTTTGGGAGACTTCAGCCTCCGACTTTCAGTGGTGCAGAGGACGAGGATGCCTAGGGTTTCTTGGACAAGTGTCATAGGATGCTTCGGACTGCGGGTATTTTGGAGACTAGTGGGGTCTCATTCACTACTTTCCACTTTTCAGGGGCTGCACTTAGATGGTGGGTGGCTTACTAGAGGCGTAGGCCGGCTGACGCAGCGCCCCTTTCTTGGCAGCAGTTCTCCATTCTCTTCCTGGAGAAGTTTGTACCTGAGTCTCGCCGAGAGGAGTTGCGCAGGCAGTTCAAGCAGCTTCGTCAGGGTGACAGATCTGTTTCACAGTATGAGATGCGGTTCTCCGAGTTAGCTCGTCATGCGGTCTGGTTGGTTCCCACAGATCAAGAGAGGATCATGAGGTTTATAGATGGGTTCGGTTATCAGCTTCAGTTGCTTATGGCCAGAGAGAGAGTATCTGGTGCTACCTTTGATGAGGTTGTTGACATAGCTCGACAGATTGAGATGGTTCGTGGTCAGGAGAGGTTCGAGAGGGAGGCTAAGAGGCCTCGTGGTCAGGGTGGATTCAGTGGTACTTAGCATGGGGGCCAGTTTCAACATGGCAGAGGCCGCCCATTCAGGCATGCTCAGTCAGCTCGCCCAGGTTATCGTGGAGCATCATCGGGCCATGGTTCTCACAGTTCTCATCAGGGTCATTCCTCACTCAGTGCCCTTCCAGCCCAGAGTTCGTCTCGTGCTCCGTCAGTTCAGGGCTCTTCTTTGCCATGTTCGTCTGCTAGTCATCCCGGTGCTAGGGGTTCCCTTCAGTCCCCGTCTCCAGCACCAGGGAGTTGTTATGAGTGTGAGGAGTTGGGGCATATGTGGAGACAGTGTCCTCGTCATCTTGGGGGTTCATCTCAGCAGAGGAGTCAGCCCCCGACTTCAACACCATTTACTTCACCACCCGCCCAGCCAGTTAGGGGTAGAGGACAGTCAGCTAGGGGTCGCCCAAGAAGGGGAGGTCGATCAGGTGGCGGTTAGGCCCGTTTCTATGCACTACCAGCTAGACCCATGCTATTGCTTCAGATGTTGTGATTACAGGTATTGTCTCAATCTGCCACAGAGATGCCTCTGTGTTATTTGATCCTGGCTCCACTTTTTCCTATGTGTCATCATATTTTGCCCGTTATTTGGATATGCCCCGTGAGTCTCTTGTTTCATCTATTCGTGTATCTACTCTGGTGGGTGATACTATCATTGTGGATCGTGTGTACCAGTCATGTGTGGTGACTATTGGGAGTCAAGAGACCCGAGTGGATCTGTAGTTGCTTTGTATGGTGGATTTCGATGTGATTTTGGGCATGTATTGGTTATCCCCATGCCGTGCTATTCTGGACTGTCATGCTAAGACAGTGACGTTGGCGATGCCGGGTGTGCCACGAATTGAGTGGCGAGGTTCGACTGATTTTGTCCCCAGTAGGGTGATTTCGTTCTTGAAGGCCCATCAGATGGTTGGAAAAGGTTGTCTTTCATACTTAGCATTTGTGAGGGATGTCAGTGCAGAGACTCCCAGCATTGATTCTGTTCCAGTAGTGAGGGATTTTCCCGATGTGTTTCCTACAGACTTGCCGGGCATGCCACCGGACAAGGATATTGATTTTGACATTGATCTGGTACCGGGCACTCAGCCCATTTCTATTCCTCCATATTGCATGGCACCAGTGGAGTTGAAGGAGCAGCTTCAGGAACTCCTTGATAAGGGGTTCATTCGGCCTAGTGTGTCTGTGACGACCCAAAGGGTCATCACCTGTTTTCGTAGTCATTCCGTGCTTCCGAGGCCTTGAAAACCTTATTTAGGGTTGCCTCGATTTGCGTGCGCAGTCCAGGCGCGTAGCCGGAAAGCTTAAATATGAATTGTGTGATAAAAATGCAAAATTTTGATATTAAATTGATTAAATTTGACTTCGGTCAACATTTTGGGCAAACGGACCCGAACCCGTGATTTGACGGTCCCGGAGGGTTCGTAGGAAAATATGGGACTTGGGCGTATGCCCGGAATCAAATTCCGAGGTCCTAAGCCCGAGAAATAAATTTTTGTGTGAAATTGTTTTCTAGAAATGATTAAGGAAAAATGAAAATGAAATTTGATTAAAAGACTGTGGTATCGGGCCCGTATTTAGGTTCCGGCGCCCGGTACAAGTCTTATATATGGTTTAAGCGCTTTCTGTAAAGTTTGGTTGAAATCGGACGTCGTTTGACGTGTTTCGGACCTAAAACTCTAAATTTTAAAGTTTCTGAGGTTTGAGGAAAAATTTGTGATTTTGAGGTTTGATTCGTTGTTTTTGATGTTATTTTGGCGATTTGATCGCACGAGTAAGTCCGTAGGATGTTATTGAGGTTGTGTGCATATTTGGTTTGGAGCCCCGAGGGCTCAGGTGAGTTTTGGATAGGTGTCAGATTGCATTTTTGCATTTTTGAAAAAAATCTGGTATCTCTGATCTGCAGGCTTCGCATTTGCGAAGCCAGTATTTGCAAATGCGAAGGTCCAGCTCACGCAGATGCGAAGGCTGGTTCGCAAATGCGAAACCAGCCCAGGCCTTCCAATGTTCGCAAATGCGAAACCAAGCCTCGCAAATGCGAAGGTCAAGGGCTCGCAAATGCGAGACCTTATTCGCAAATGCGAAGGGTCCCTGACAGGCATGAGTTCGCAAACGCGAACGGAAGTGTCGCATTTCCCATGCCTGCAGTGTTCGCAATTGCGAACCCAAGTTCGCATTTCCCACATCTGCAACCTGCATATTTTACACTTAGCCGAATTTTTGAGTCATTTTAACATTCTTTTAAAACCACAAACCTCTTTGGGCGATTTTCCAAGAACAAGACTTCTTCCAAATCATTTGTAAGTTGGTTTTTACTCATTTCTTTCAATCTTTAACATCATTTATCATGTTTTCAACTTAAAATCAATAATTTTCATGGGTGAAATTGGGGGTTTTGGGTAGAACCTAGGTTTTCTAAAAATTGGGGATTTGGACCTCAATTTGAGGTCCGATTTTAAAACAAATTGCATATTTGAGTTCGTGGGGGAATGGGTAAGCGGGTTTTGGTTCGAACCTCGGGTTTTGACCACGTGGGCAATTTTGGAATCTTTGGGAAAAACTTTGGGAAATTCATTTTTATGCATTCAAATTGATTCATTTAGCGTTTATTAAAGCAATTAAGTAATTTGTGGCTAGATTCGAGCGGATTGGAGGTGGAATCACGGGGTAAAGCCATAGTTGAGGCTTGAGTTTGAGTTCAAGGCATCGAGGTAAGTGTTTGGTTTAACCCTAGCTTGAGGGAATAGGAGTTGAGTCTTATTTGATGCTTGCTATTTGTCGAGTACGATGTATAGGCATGGTGACGGGTATCTATACATTGGTGTCTAGCATGACCGTGAGTCCTTATTTGCGGATAGCTTGGTTGTTGTTATGCCTTCCATGCTTAATTGATCACTTCTATATATGTTGTAAAGACCTTGTGAAAGAAATTATAATCTTGGAACTTCGTGGAGCATTGGCTCGGCTTGAAATACAAATTGTGAAGGTATATGAGATAAGTAACTCCTTAGAGCTTGGGCTCAAGTGATAATGTGAAATATGAGATGAAAGTGAAACAAAGAGAAGAGTTAATGATTTATTCCCTTGCCGGGACGTTATGGTTATTGATGTTGTACCCTTGCCGGGTTTTTATTTGTTGGTTTGTGTACCCTTGCCGGGGCTTCTATTCTTGTTTTAGTATTTCCCTTACCCTTGTTTGTGATTGTTGATTGGGTGAGGAAGAGTGTTAAAGCACGAAGGGTGATGCCGTGCATTGAATGATATTTGTGGATCGGGTTGCGCGCCGCAACAATTTCAAATGATATGGATCGGGTTGCACGCTGCAACAATGATATTTATGGATCGGGTTGCACGCCGCAACAGTGTTGTTATATATTGTTGATCGGGTTGCGCGCCGCAACAATTATTGATACAAGTGTGTTTATATTGGGGATTAGTTTCTTGTCCGCTGTAAATTCCGAGCTGCCCTTAGATTGTTATTCTGGACTTACTATTAATATTGTTTTCTCCCCACAGCATGCTCCCCCTCCCATATTGTTTACTTGTCTTATTCCATTATTTTCTTGATTCTTTATGTTGACATTTCCCTTTATCGTGTTACTTGTTATTATTGAACCAGGGTGTCCTTGCGTAACGTTATGTCTTGAATTTATGCCTAAATTGTTTCATGACTATGTGACTTATTTGCTACGTGACATTCAACATGTTAATTACTAAATTGCCTAATTGCCCCTTATAATCCTTAATTAATTGCTATTGTCATTAATTGTTCTCCTTAGTGAATCATAATTTTCGTGTACTTGTTGTCTCATGAACTCGTATTACTTGTTACGTTTGTTAGAGTAAATTTCTTTTGGAGAAACAATTGATTTAATTGAAATGGGAGCGGGTGGTACGCCTACCACGAGATGTTGAGAAATGGGATCGGGTTGCACACCTGCAACAAGATGAGTTGGATATGAAAGTTGCCTTATCTCTTTATTTATTGCTAGAAGTTAAATTGAGATGTACTATTTATTAATCTTGATATTTTATTTCTAACTGTTGCCCCTGAAGCATGCTCCCTTCCCCAGCTTAAATTGTTATTTTCTTGCTACTTCTCCGTTGTTCTTGTATATATATATCTGCACACGTTTATTTGGTGGTTTGGTCCTAGCCTCGTCACTACTTCGCCGGGGTTAGGCTAGGCACTTACCAGCACATGGGGTCGGTTGTGCTGATACTACACTCTGTGCTATTTTGCCCAGATCCCAGGCTTCAGACAGCAATAGCAATAGAGTGGGCGCAGGCTTTCAATCGAGTGAGACCCGAGGTAGCCTTGCAGGCGTTCGCAGGACCTGGCGTCTCCTTTCATCTATATCCCTATTTCTTTCATGTATTTCTGGAGACAGTGTCGAGTTTATATCTTTCAGACCTTTATGTGTAGTATTCTTAGACCGTCTGTGAAACTGTGACACCAGTCTTGGGTAGAGGCTTTTGTTGGGATTTTCCGCATTTTTATTCAGTTTTTTATAATATTGAGACTTCCGCTTATTATTTAATTTTGTTACTTTTGTATTATTGCCGATAATGGTCATACGGAATTATGTTATTAATGGAAAGGTAATTAAAATTGGTTTGCCTAGCTCTCATTAGTAGGCGCCATCACGACTCCCGAGGGTGGGAAATCCGTGTCGTGACAAGTTGGTATCAGAGCACTAGGTTACATAGGTCTCACAGTTCACAAACAAGCTTAGTAGAGTCTGAGGGATCGGTGCGGAGACGTTTGTATTTATCCCTCAGAGGCTACCGAGTTAGGAAAAGTTTCACATTTGTTCTATTCTTCCCCGTCGTGCAATTTTGTTCTCTTAATGCTAAATTGAAATCTCTACACTTGTCCTTTTGTGAATGGCGAGGTCATGTACCGCTTCTTCAGCCGAGCAGCAGCGGGCCGGTGATAGATCGGCTATGTTTTCAGAGGTTTTGTGGAGGTAAAGGTATTATAGGTGGAGGTAGCGATGCTAGAGGTGGAGGTAAAGGTATTAGAGGTGGAGGTGCAGGTACTGTTCTGGTTTGTGGTAGAGAAGCTTCGGTTTTATTTTGCGCCGCATCTGGTCATGCCTAGTGATTTATTGAGTGTTCCTGTTTATGTGTCTGCACCGTTGGGTGATTTTATTGTGGTTGATCGAGCCCATCGTTCTTGTATTGGGGTGATTGGAGGTCTTGAGATTCAAGTAGATTTGTTGCTGCTGGACATGGTTGACTTCGGCATTATATTGAGGATGGACTGGTTATCACCCTATCACGCTATCTTGGACTGCCATGCCAAGACTGTGACCTTAGCTTTACCGGGTATGCCTCGCTTAGAGTGGAGAGGGACTCCAGGTCATTCTACCCGCAGTGTCATATCATATGTGAAAGCTCGGCGTATGGTCGAGAAGGGGTGTTTGGCTTATCTAGCTTACGTTTGGGATTCCAGTGCTGAGGTTCCCTCTATCGATTTAGTGCCCGTTGTTTGTGAGTTTCCTGATGTTTTTCCTTCAGACCTGCCGGGTATGCCACCCGACAGGGATATCGATTTCTGCATTGATCTGGTTCTGGGCACTCAGCCCATTTCTATTCCGCCATATCGTATGGCCCCGCCGGAGTTGAAAGAGTTAAAAGAACAGTTGCAAGATTTGCTTGAGAAGGGCTTCATTAGGCCCAGTGTTTCACCTTGGGGTGCGCTGGTATTGTTGTTAAAAAGGAGAATGGGTCAATGAGAATGTGTATTGATTACCGACAGTTGAACAAGGTTACAGTCAAGAATAGGTATCCATTTCCGAGGATTGATGATTGGTTTGATCAGCTTCAGGGTGCCAAGGTATTTTCCAAGATTGACTTGAGATCTGGCTACCATCAGTTGAGGATTAGGGCATCCGATGTCCCTAAGGCAGCTTTCCGCACTCGGTACGGGCATTATGAGTTCTTGGTGATATCATTCGGGTTGACAAATGCCGCAGCAGCTCTTATGGATTTGATGAACCGAGTGTTCAGGACTTATTTGGATTCGTTCGTGATAGTCTTCATGATGATATTTTGATATATTCCCGCAGCCGAGATGAGCACGAGCAACATCTTAAAGTGGTTCTTCAGACTTTGAGGGATAGTCAGTTGTACACCAAGTTTTCGAAGTGTGAGTTCTGGTTGAGTTCGGTTGCATTTCTGGGTCATGTCGTATCAGCAGAGGGTATTCAGGTGAACCCAAAGAAGATTGAGGCGGTCGAGAACTGGCCTAGGCCAGCATCAGCTACAGAGATTCGGAGTTTCTTGGGATTGGTAGGCTACTATCGTCGGTTCGTGGAGGGGTTTTCATCTATTGCGGCCCCGATGACCAGGTTGACCAAGAAGGGGTGCCCAGTTCAGATGGTCGGATGAGTGTGAGGCGAGCTTTCAGAAGCTCAAGACAGCTCTGACTACGGCACCGATGTTGGTTTTGCCCACAGGATCAGGGCCTTATACAGTCTATTGTGATGCTTCCCGTGTTGGGCTTGGTGCAGTGTTGATGCAGGATGGCAAGGTCATTGCCTATGCTTCGAGGCAGTTGAAGATTCATGAGACAAACTATCCAGTGCATGATTTGGAGTTCGCAGCCACAGTTCACGCATTGAAGATTTGGAGGCATTATTTGTATGGCGTGGCGTGTGAGGTGTTCACTGATCACAAGAGTCTTCAGTACTTGTTCAAGCAAAAGGAGTTGAATTTGAGGTAGAGGAGATGGTTGGAGTTGTTGAAGGATTATGATGTCACCATTTTATATCATCCCGCGAAGGCCAATGTGGTGGCCGATGCTTTGAGTAGGAAGTCAGCCAGTATGGGCAGTCTTGCTTATATTCCGGTCAGTCAGAGGCTGCTTGCTTTGGAAGTTCAGGCGTTAGCCAATCAGTTCGTGAGACTGGATGTTTCTGAGCCCAGTCGTGTGTTAGCTTGCACGGTCGCTCGTTCTTCATTATTGGAGCGTATCCGTGATTGGCAATATGATGATCCCCATTTGTGTGTCCTTAGAGACACGGTGCAGCGAGGAGGTGCCAAGCAGGTTACCTTAGATGCGGATGGAGTTTTGAGATTGCAGGGGCGAGTTTGTGTGCCCAATGTGGATGGGCTTCTAGAGTTGATTTTAGAGGAGGCCCATAGCTCCAGGTACTCTATTCATCCGGGCGCCGCGAAGATGTATCAGGATTTGCGGCAGCATTATTGGTGGCGTAGAATGAAGAAGGATATCGTGGCATGTGTGGCTCGTTGTTTGAATTGTCAGCAGGTTAAGTACGAGCATCAGAGTCCTGGTGGTTTATTTCAGAGGATTGAGCTTCCCGAGTGGAAGTGGGAGCCGATTACTATGGACTTTGTTACTGGACTTCCACTGCCTCGGAAGAAGTT
>NC_031993.1:6152772-6156282 GCF_001879085.1 Nicotiana attenuata
GTTCTAGTGATCGACTAGCGAGATGGTACCTCCAATTTCAACAATTCGAGATTTTGTACATCCCTCAAAAGGCTGTAAAGGGACAAGCATTGGCAGACTTCTTGGAAGATCATCCGATACCTGATGACTGGGAGCTAACTGATGAACTACCTGATGAGGACGCAATGGTCGTTGAAATTCAACCTCCATGGAAGATGTACTTTGATGGTGCTGCGCATCGTGGGGGAGCCGGGGCTGGCGTAGTATTTGTCACTCCCCAAGCTGAAGTCTTGCCTTACTCCTTCACCTTGACACAAGTCTGTTCCAACAATGTTGCTGAGTATCAAGCATTAATACTTGGGCTTGAAATGGCCATTGATATGAAGCAATTGCAATTGCAATTGCAAGTCTTTGGTGACTCCCAGTTAGTGGTCAATCAGCTTTTGGGTCGTTACGAGGTTAAGAAGCCTGAGCTATGCCCATATCATGATTACGCTAAAAAGTTGATGGGGTGGCTCGATGTGACTATTTAGCATGTGCCAAGGAAATAAAATAAGAAGGCTGATGCTTTAGCTGCTCTAGCTTCATCATTAGCCCTGCCTGACCAAGCGCAAGTTACCGTCTGTCAAAAATGGATAGTACCGCCGCCAAATGAGGTTGAAGGTGAAGAAAACGAACTCGAGCATCTTGTTGTTGTTTTTGAAGTTGAGAAAGAAGAATGGCGACAACCCATCATCGACTACTTATGCTATGGGATACTTCCAGAAAATCCGAGAAGAAGGAATGAAATCCGTCGCCGTGCACCTCGCTTCCTTTTCTACAAGGATACTCTATACAGAAGGTCGTTCGAGGGAGTACTCTTACGATGCCTAGGAGAAGAAGAAGCTCTCCAAGCTTTGCAAGAGGCGCATTCTGGGGTATGTGGGTCACACCAGTCCGGACCAAAGCTCCATTTCCATATAAAAAGGATGGGATATTATTGGCCAACGATGGTAAAAGATTGCTTGGACTATGCTCGAAGATGCAAGGCTTGTCAATTCCATGCGAATTTTATTCATCAACCTCCTGAAGTGTTGCACCCGACTGTTGCATCCTGGCCGTTTGACGCTTGGGGATTGGATGTTGTTGGACCACTACCGAAGTCCTCGGGCGGGCACCTATACATCTTGGCTGCAACTGACTACTTCTCAAAATGGGCTGAAGCTGTTGCTCTTAAGGAAGTAAAAAAGGAAAATGTTGCAAGTTTTGTCCAAGTAAACATTATTTATCGCTTTGGCATTCCTCGTTACATAATAACGGATAATGGAAAGCCATTCGACAATAGGCTGATGAACAAGATTTGTGATCTCTTTGGCTTCAAGCAACGTAACTCTTCAATGTACAATGCTGACGCTAATGGTTTAGCTGAGGCATTCAACAAGACTCTATGCAACTTGTTAAAGAAAGTCGTCTCCAAATCCAAACGAGATTGGAATGACTGTATGGAAGAAGCTCTATGGGCATATAGGACGACTCACCGCACTCCAACACAGGCAACTCCTTATTCACTCGTTTATGGAGTCGAAGCCGTCTTGCCACTTGAGCGTCAAATACCTTCGTTACGACTGGCTATTCAAGAAGGGATCACTGATGAAGAAAATGCTCGACTTCGGTTAGCAGAGTTGGAAGCTCTTGATGAAAAGAGATTGGAAGCTCAACAGAGTCTTGAATGTTATCAAGCTCTATTATCTCGCGCCTTCAATAGAAGAGTTCGTCCGAGATCCTTTCAAGTAGGAGATCAAGTCTTTGCCGTACGAAGACCCATAGTTACTTCCCATAAACCTGTAGGGAAGTTCACTTCAAAATGGGATGGGCCATATGTCGTAAAAGAAGCTTATTCAAGTGGGGCTTACAAGCTGGTTGATGCAGATGGTATGAGAATTGGCCCTATCAACGGCAAGTTTTTGAAGAAGTATTATCCATGAAGTTGCAAGTCATGACGCTCCTCGACGTACGAGCCTAAACTGCAAGTCATGATGCTCCATGACGCACGAGCCTAAACTGCATGTTGCTATACTCCTGGCCCGCAAGAGTATAAACTGTGCACGGTCCAAAAAAAAAAGTCCGCTAGGTTGAAAACCTCAAAAGAGGCGGCTTAGGCAAAAGTTAGGACGCAAAAAAAAATAAAAATAAACTCACCCATTTCGAACTACGAAATGACTTGATCCTCTTCACCAAGGTACGTAGGCAGCTTGGAGTTTCATTCTAAGTTCAGTCATATGAGTTAAAAAATACATATTACCCAAGGCCTTATTCAAAGGAAGTATGATGGAATATATTCACTTGATTGACACTTGAAAGTTAGGTGTACATGTATTCTTTTGTTGAAATCTCTGTCTTATCTTGATGGCCCAAAGGGGGCAAGCCCTGAACGTCAAATTGAGGTCTCTGATAGAATGATTGTAGTCTTTTAATAAAAGGCTAAATCTTCAGGATGAAGTCTCCAATTGTAAGCCAAGTTGATTTCGTTAAGTCCGCTAGATCATCAATTTGAAATATTCAAGCCCGCTGAGTCATCAAGTTAAAATCTCTGAATTCACCAAGTCAATTTAAGGCCTTCGAAATCGTCAAAAGTTGAAGTCTTCGATTCTTCTTCAAAATCGTCAAAAGTTGAAGTCTTCAATTCTTTTCAAGTTGAATCACCAAGTTAAAGTCATCAAATCCACTAAGTCTTCAAGTCGAAATCTTCAATCTGTCAAGTCTTCAAGTAGAAGCCTTCAAGTCTGCCATGTCTTCAAGTTGAAATATAAAAAAAGATTCTTCGATTGTGAGGTTATCTTTACTAAAGTAGTATCTTTGGAATTGATTTCTTCTTCTACCTGCAAAAAAAAAAAGAAAAGGAGAAACATATCTATGTAAAGGAGATCATAAAATTACCTGTGAAGATTGAAGTTTAAGAGATATTCTTGGTGGTCAGCTTTGTGAAAAAAAATCATGCTTCATACAATCTTTGATTCATGTATCTCGAAATGAGGACGAGTTTTCATTCCTTTGCGCCAAAAGGTCAAATCTTTTTGTGGTGAAGTAAAATATAGTCATTAGCTTAGACAGTGTAATGGTCTTTGCTTCAGACAAAATAAATCATTAGCTTAGACGGTGTAATGGTCTTTGCTTCAGACAAAAGAAATCTTTGACTTAGACGGTGTAATGGTCTATGCCTTAGATAAAATGAAGTTAAATCTTCAAACAAGATGAAGTCATTAGCTTAGACGGTGTAATGGTCTTCGCTTCAGACGAAATAAATCTTTGGCCCAGACGGTGTAATTGGTCTATGCCTTAGATAAAATGAAGTTAAATCTTCAAACAAGATGAAGTCATTAGCTTAGACGGTGTAATGGTCTTTGCTTCAGACGAAATAAATCTTTGGCCCAGACGGTGTAATGGTCTATGCCTTAGATAAAATGAAGTTAAATCTCAAACAAGATGAAGTCATTAGCTTAGACGGTGTAATGGTCTTCGCTTCAGACGTAAATAAATCTTTAGGCCCAGACG